>NC_079416.1:22097485-22169985 GCF_026213295.1 Gadus chalcogrammus
CAGACGAGGAGGTGCTCCTGGACGAGGAGGTGCTCCTGGATGAGGAGGTGCTCCTAGACGAGGAGGTGCTCCAGACGAGGAGGTGCTCCTGGACGAGGAGGTGCTCCTGGACGAGGAGGTGCTCCTGGACGAGGAGGTGCTCCAGACGAGGAGGTGCTCCTGGATAAGGAGGTGCACGGGGAGCAGGAAGCTTCATCTGTCATCTTGCAAAACCAACCAATGAAAACAGAGTCAAGATGACGGTCCTTCAACTCGAAGGACAAGGAGGTGAGGAGGAGGAGGAGGAGGTGAGGACCTAGAGGGTGGGGTAGGAGAAGAGAAGATGGGGAGGGGGCTTAGAGGGGGGAGGAGGAGGAGGAGGAGATGAGGAAGAGGAGGGGGTTTAGAGGAGGTGTCGTCAGGAGGAGTAGGTGATGGAGGAGCAGAGGAGGTGTAGTCAGGTGTGGAGGAGGTGTCGTCAGGAGGAGTAGAGGAGGTGGTGATGGAGGAGCAGAGGAGGTGTAGTCAGGTGTGGAGGAGGTGTCGTCAGGAGGAGTAGAGGCGGTGGCGGAGGGCGGGGCCCTACAGAGCTTTCCCCTCCAGGGTGACGACTACGCTGCCTCCCAGCTTCTCCGCCAGCGTGGCGCGGTCCTGCACCTCGTCCAGACCGTTCACCTGCCACTCGTGTTTGATACCTGCAGACAGACAGACAGACAGACAGACAGACAGACAGACAGACAGACAGACAGACAGACAGACAGACAGGCAGGCAGGCAGGCAGGCAGGCAGGCAGGCAGACAGACAGACAGACAGACAGACAGACAGACAGACAGGCAAGTAGACAGACCGACCAATAGGCAGGCAGACAGACAGACAGACAGACAGACATAACGACAGGCAGACCAACAGACAGACAGGCAGAGACAGACAGACAAACAGACAAGTAGACAGACCGACGATAGGCAGGCAGATAGACAGGCAGAGAGACAGACAGACAGACGGACAGACAGACAGACAGACCGACGGACAGACAGAGAGGCAGTTTAGTGTCCTGACTCTGTGGTTCTGGTTCTCCTGAAGTCTAGAGCGACGCTAGAAATGCCAGTAGGAGACCATCTGATCTGCAGACGCTCGGTCAGGCTGGGCCTGCTGACAGCTGCAGTGGACTGACAGCCGTGGGCCACAGTTTGAGCCCCAGGGGGAACACTCCACTAGGTGTTCTCAATCTGTTTTATGAAATGAACCAATCAGGTCTCTAGCCCTGACCCATTAACCAACCCGATCAGAAGACTGTGCTACCCTCCTCACCTGTAAACTTCTTCTTAATGGCGTCTTTAGACGTGGCGTAGATCATCTTGCTCCTCAGCGGCGCGCCCTCTGGTGCCCTGGAGGAACAACAGTTAATATTCAATATTTATACCGCAAAATAATAAAACACCGGAGAAACCGAAGACATTTCAAATAAAACGACGACTTTAGCAATGACGTGGCAAATATGTAGATAGTTACAAAGACTGTTGGTGGACAGATAGACAGACCATTCAGACAGACATTGGGGAAGACAGAGAACAAGACAAAGACAGTTGGGCAGACAGACAGCCAGCCAGACAGAGACAGACGGTTCAGCAGATATACAGACAGCGATGAGCAGACAGTTAGCCTATATACCAGCATCCAGACAGACAGTTTGTCGGGCAGACAGACAGTTTGGTGGTCAAACAGACAGTTTGGTGGGCAGACAAACAGTTTGGGGTCAGACAGACAGTATGGTGGGCCGAGAGACAGAGAGAGCAGACAGACAGTTTGGAGTCAGACGGACAGTTTGGTGGTCAAACGGACAGCTTGGAGGCAGACAGACAGTGTGGTAGCAGACAGACCAGAAGATGAAGACCAGGTCCTCCTTCTTGGACTCGCGGGTCTCGTAGGTGGCGTCGTAGAGGCCGTAGCGACAGTCGCCGAGCGGCAGCAGCTTGACGAAGCAGGCGTACGGGTCGTCCACCGTGTCCCCGATGTCGCCCACCAGGATCTGCTTGCCCGGCTCCACCACGATCTGCTTCTTGTCGTCACTCAGGCAGAACAGCACCGCCTTCTTCCTCTTCTTCACATCCTCCGGCGACGAAGACTTGCGCACCTTCATGTCGTTGAACACCTTGATGACCTCATCGTTGACGGTGACGCCCGATGCCTGAGGGGGACAGGGGTGGGACAGGGGGGGGAAGAGAGCAGCATCACAACATGGGACAGGCACAGGACTTCATTCATAGGAGGTTTACTTTACTACTGAAAGGCCAATAAACGAGGCTTGACTGAGTTTACTGATGGAAGAGATAAAAGCCTACCGTCCGTATCTGATCATTAGTGGCAGATATCAAAATGAAATGAGGTTATTGGTTAAGAATATATATAATCCATTGATTATATCCAATCCAGTCCATTATTGTAATCCATGGGGAAAAATAAGTATTGCAAATGAATAGCTATCAAAAATTATTCATTATTATATTTGGATATAAAGTATCCTCAGATTGTCAAATGACGAGGAATGATACTATATTTAGACAGAGAATATTAATACAAAGTGAATATATATATATATATATATATATATATATACACACACACACACACACACACACACACACACACACACACACACACACACACAGTATATACTGACTCTAGTAAGTAAAGCCCCCAGACAGTCCTCCACATATCTTTAGACCTAAACCCCCCGAACAGTCTTTGACTTGACAGCCTGCTTTTCTAGGCCACTTCTCCAAAGTGAGAGCGAACCTCCTGGTCTCAGACATGGAGCAAGTTTGAGAACACTGGAGGACCGTTGAATGAGTAACGCTTTAGTGAGGTGAACTATGTAAGGAAACATTCATTAGAGCCACAGGAACTATAATTAGATAAGATGGCCGCCTTTCTGGACGGCCTTATGCTGGACCTCCTGCTCCAGTAAATCACGGTCCGGTCCAGTCCTGCAGTAAAACTAGTCGATACACCGAGGAACTCCCTAAAAACAATCCGTCCCGAGTACTGAACCCACCGGGGGCACAAGGCGGACGGCCGCCGTGCTAACACGAGTAGCCCCGGTCCCCACATAACGGTCCAGCCGCAAAGTCCTCAAAGTTGTTCGGTCGGAACCCAATTCAAACCCCCACGTCCTGGACTCGGGTCGGAGGTTCTTACCATGTTGTCCGGGTGGTTGTGTGGTCTGGTACAGTGCTACAGCGGACTAAAAAATGCACCGGGGAGCGGTGTTGTACCGGAGGAACGTGGGCAGCAGCCGGTCCTGAAGGAGTGAGCAGGCGAGGAGGGGGAGGAGAGACGCGGGGCGGACGCAGCAGGCGGCGGTCAGCGCGACACCGCGACAGCGGTATCGGGAGCGGCAGGTTGAGGATTAATCAATGAGTCGCCGATACTGCAGCACGATCCTTCCAATCAACACAACGTACATGTGCGGTTTAACTTCTAGCATGAAGTTTATTTGGCTACTTATATGGAGCTTATATCAACCTTATTCAAACATTAAAAATATTATTTCGACTAATCATAACAAAGTTATCCTATTTAACAGTTTGTATTGCAATATGATTTAGTTAAAAGCTCTGTTTTGTGTTCAGCTTTGACACTCATTTTTCAAATATACCGCATATCTTCAAATAACAAAGAAGATGCATCCCTCAGTACAATCGAAGTGTTTCGTTGTAAAAGGTGCAATAATGTACGGCCCACGTGGCCTAAGGACACACACGGTGATGTGCTGACCGCTGACCATATATGCTCCATCGTTGTTCTGCGGGACAGAAAAAGATTTGCTGTTCCAGCTCTGGTGGATCCTCGCTGCCCCCTGGCGGAGAACACTAGTACTGCTCACACCTCAACCCCTCGGAGCAGCGGGTCGTGTGGTACTAGAAACAACATGTTTGAAACTGCCTTGTATGAAACCTAGATTTATTGTTTGTACAACAGTGGGATCGATTCACAGTGGAACCACAGTGACATCAGTAGGACTGGTAAACATGTAAAAAAAGAAAAAAGAAATCTATTTATTAAAACAATGTACACAACAGAAAATTCTAGCCAACGGACGTTTCTATAAATTCTAAGGGAGATCAAAGTATTGAACACAAAATGCAGTTGCCACCAAAACTAGAACGTCGTCATAAATAAAGCCAAAAGGATGGAATCACCGCAAAATAAATAACAGATCAGGGGCACCTGGATGCTCATTGGCTGACGGCAGGGGATCCGCCTGGCCAATGGGAATGCGTCTTACGGAACAGAACACAGCTCCTGCCTCGTGATTGGGTTACCGTCCTACTCCAGGACGTCACAACACACCCGTTAGGTTTAGTAGTCTAGAATATAAAAATAGAACACACTGGAAGACCGGGGTTCCCTGAGCGGACCCAGACACACCTCCCGCCTCCGTCGCCTGGGAATGATTCAAACCGGTCCGGTCCCTGCGGACCACACACACGACGAGACCCCCCTGTAGGGGTCCTGCACCACCGGAGGGACTGAAGTCCACTCCAGACACAAAGAACACAAGTCGAACATCGTCTAAGAAATGGACCCGAACGGTTCAGCCCACCTGGGATTAACCATAGCCCTTGAGAGAAACTCATTTAGGAAAAACACAGGCTGACCTCTAGAGGCCGAGTTCTTAGCTACAGGTAAGGTCACAGGTAGAGCTTTAGGCTACAGGTAAAGGTAAAAGCCACAGGTAGGACTACAAGTAGAGCTTAAAGTAGAGCTACAGGTAGAGCTACAAGTAGAGCTTAAAGTAGAGCTAGAGCTACAAGTAGAGCTACAAGTAGAACTACGGGTAGAGCTACAATTAGGGCTACGGGTAGAACTATAAGTAGAGCTACAAGTAGAGCTACGGGTAGAACTATAAGTAGAGCTACAGATATAGCCAAAAGCTGCAGGTAGAGTTTCAATCTACAGGTAAAGCTACAAGTAGATCTGATATCTACAGGTAGACGAACAGGTAGAGTTTAAAGCTATTAGGTAGGAACAGTGCTAGCCAGGTCTTTAGAAAGATGCTAGCAAGGTGTCTAGAACAATGCTAGCCAGGTAGATTTGCTGTGAAGCCTCTTGCTACGAAGGTCAGATGAACGGCAGCCCAGAGTTCAGAGGTCAGGTGCGTTGGGTTTACATCCTGGGGCGCTTGGGGGCGGGGTCTCGGGGCTGGGGGAGACCCAGCTTGGCGAGCTCTGCGTGGTAGAAGTTCTGCAGGCGCACGCCGGCCTTGGCCTCGTTGGTGTGGCGGGGGTTGTACTGCAGGCAGTTGGAGAACATCAGATCCACGTCCTCCATGTACTGGGCTGCAGGACACGGACAAGGACGGGTTAGGTCGCTCAGGCAGTACATCAGCCCCTCTGGATCCACCACATCAGCCCCTCTGGATCCACTACACCAGCCCCTCTGGATCCACTACACCAGCCCCTCTGGATCCACCACACCAGCCCCTCTGGATCCACTACATCAGCCCCTCTGGATCCACCACATCAGCCCCTCTGGATCCACTACACCAGCCCCTCTGGATCCACCACACCAGCCCCTCTGGATCCACTACACCAGTCCCTCTAGACGCAGTACATCGCCCCCTCTGGATCCACTACACCAGCCCCTCTGGATCCACCACATCAGCCCCTCTGGATCCACCACATCAGTCCCTCTAGACGCAGTACATCGCCCCCTCTGGATCCACTACACCAGCCCCTCTGGATCCACCACATCAGCCCCTCTGGATCCACCACATCAGTCCCTCTAGACGCAGTACATCGTCCTCTGGATCCACTACACCAGCCCCTCTGGACGCTGTTCTCACCTGAGGTCTTGTAGTCACAGTTGTTGACCTTTTCTCTGATGATGCTGAGGGCGATGGGCCTCTGGATGATCTCATAGTAGTCCGGAAGCTTCAGAGAACAAGAGAACATTGGATTTACAAAAGGTCAGAGTGTGTGTATCTCAGTCGCGCACAGGTGTGTGGCGCGCACAGGTGTGTGGCGCGCACAGGTGTGTGGCGCGTACAGGTGTGTGGCGCGTACAGGTGTGTGGCGCGTACAGGTGTTTGTACAGGTGTGGCACGTACCTGTGTCCTGGACACCAGCTTAATGAAGGGCCAGCTGTCCTCGTGTCTGACCAGCTCCACTGTAAGACGCTCGCAGGCAGACAGCTCGTGGACGCCATGGTTACGGCCCGACGAGCGACGGGAGGAGGAGGAGGAGGGCGGGAGCACGGTGAGGATGGGCAGGGGGGCTTTAGGCGAAGGGGTCTTCTCTGCTGGAATAGAGAGGAGCAGGGCCTCAGACTACAGCGCCTGGCACGCCTGTTCTAGGTGACAGCTAGTCTAGTTCTAGGTAACAGCTAGTGTAGTGCTAGGTCACAGCTAGTTTAGTTCTAGGTAGCAGCTAGTATCTAGTTCTAGGTAACAGCTAGTGTAGTTCTAGGTTCTAGGTAACAGCTAGTGTACGGTTCTAGGTAACAGCTAGTGTCTGGTTCTAGGTAACAGCTAGTATCTAGTTCTAGGTTCTAGGTAACAGCTAGTATCTAGTTCTAGGTTCTAGGTAACAGCTAGTGTCTGGTTCTAGGTAACAGCTAGTGTCTGGTTCTAGGTAACAGCTAGTGTCTGGTTCTAGGTAACAGCTAGTGTCTGGTTCTAGGTAACAGCTAGTGTCTGGTTCTAGGTAACAGCTAGTGTCAGGTTCTAGGTGACTGATGGAGGTGCCCACCTGCTAGGGGTCTCTTCCGGGCGTTGCTCGGAGGAGGGGTCACCCCGTTCTGGAGCTTTGGGGTCCGGCCGCTGGGTCCCGCCCCTGCCCTGGAGGAGGAGGGCGTGGCCTTTTTCCCAGAAGCCCTGGGCAGCGGGGAACAACAGCGGAGGACTGAGACCAGTGCACGGCCTGGTTCACACACACACACACACACACAGCCTCGTCTGCTGCCTCAAGGCTTTTACTTGAATGCTGCTTTACCGTCTCTTGAAAATGATTGCTAATCTCAACGACAAACCTGACTAACCTGGTCAAATAAGGGTTAAACATAAACCATGGTGCCAGGAAACCACGCAGCGTGTTCAATTGAAACACTGCTTTTGAAATGTAAAGTTGAATTAATTAACAGCCTTTTTGTGTAAGCCCCTCCCACGCCTTACCTGTTCGCTGACGAGCCCTTCCCCAAGGGGGCGGAGCTAGCTTTGGGCGTGGTCTGGTTGCTGCTGGGCGTGGCCGGCTTGGAACGTGGAGAGATTTTGACTTTGCTACTCTTGCTGCTCCTGGAAATGAATACACACGTTGTCAGACCAACTCACACACCTGGTCCACAAACACACACATTTAATACACACGCTGTCAGACAACTAACACACCTGGTCCACAAACACACACACATATTTAATACACAGGTGTCAGACCAACTCGCACACCTGTACCACAAACACACACAAATTCAATACATACGTTGTCAGACAACTTCACACAAACATTACACACTTTACGACGAGCTCCTCCTCCTCCTCCTCCTCCTCCTCCTCCTCTGATTGGCTGGAGGAGCGCTGACGGGCCGAGGAGAGGCCGGACCTCTGCTTGGGTCGACAGGACGGACAGAACCAGTCTCCTGACGGGACGGCCTGGAGGAGAGAGGGGGGGGGGGGTGAGGAGGTACGGCAGGATGGTCTTCAGGCAGTGTGTGTGTACCATGAGGCAGTGTGTGTGTGTACCATGAGGCAGTGTGTGTGTGTGTACCATGAGGCAGTGTGTGTGTGTGTGTGTGTGTGTGTACCATGAGACGGGGTCTCAGAGACAGAGACAGAGTGTGCGTGCGCGCGTGCGTGCGTACCTTGAGGCGGGGTCTCAGGCAGTGCATGTGGTGTCCTCGGTCACAGCCGTCACACAGCAGCATGGCGTCCGAGTCTCCCTTGCGGCGGCAGATCTTACAGCGCGTGTTGAGCAGCGACCGCGACCACATCACACTCCTCTCCAGGGTGGACAGATGGACAAACACCTGACACACACACACACACACACACACTTTATCATCAAGGTTGCCATGGTTACTTGAGACAGACTAGAAGAGGTTAGCGTGGTTACCCGAGACGAACTAGAAGAGGTTACCATGGTTACCAGAGACGAACTAGAAGAGGTCACCATGGTTACCCCAGACGGTCTAGAAAAGGTCACCATGGTTACCCCAGACGGTCTAGAAAAGGTCACCATGGTTACCCCAGACGGTCTAGAAGAGGTCACCTTGGTTACCCCAGACGGTCTAGAAGAGGTCACCATGGTTACCCCAGAGGGTCTAGAAGAGGACACCATGGTTACCCCAGACGTCTATAAGAGGTTGCCATGGTTACCCCAGAGGGTCTATAAGAGGTCACCATGGTTACCCCAGACGGTCTTGAAGAGGTCACCATGGTTACCCGAGACGGACTAGAAGAGGTTGCCATGGTTACCTGGGACAGACTAGAACACGCCATCAGAGACTCCCTCCAACGCTCCAACACAGTCTTCACCAATCGACCCTCGCTGCCGTCTGGAAGACATCACATCATCAACGCTATTATACATGTCTACTTATTCACTCATTCAGATATATAGGACACAAGTTATGAGAGATGATGGAGGGATGAGTGATGGAGGGATGAGTGATGGAGTGATGAGTGATGGAGTGATGAGTGATGGAG
Source organism: Gadus chalcogrammus (assembly GCF_026213295.1). Taxonomy (NCBI): domain Eukaryota; kingdom Metazoa; phylum Chordata; class Actinopteri; order Gadiformes; family Gadidae; genus Gadus; species Gadus chalcogrammus. Next base: position 22,106,163 of record NC_079416.1, read on the forward strand.
GGATGAGTGATGGAGGGATGAGTGATGGAGGGATGAGTGATGGAGGGATGAGTGATGGAGGGATGAGTGATGGAGGGATGAGTGATGGAGGGATGAGTGATGGAGGGATGAGTGATGGAGGGATGAGTGATGGAGGGATGAGTGATGGAGGGATGAGTGATGGAGGGATGAGTGATGGAGGGATGAGTGATGGAGGGATGAGTGATGGAGGGATGAGTGATGGAGGGATGAGTGATGGAGGACTCACCATCACTGGCCTGCTCTTCATCTTTCTTCTTGCTTTTCTTAATCAATTTCAGATCCTTCTTCTCTTCCTCTCCTGGGGGGGGGGGGGGGGGGGGGAAGACAGAATAAGACCCAGAACATAAGTTACACCGCACTTGGTTGCTATGGAAACAGGCCTGGGTTGCTACGGCTACAGCCCTGGGTTGCCACGGAAACTCACCCAGCGGAGCCTTGAGGAACTTCCTCTCGATGCCCTGCTCCACTTGGACCAGCGCCAGGGCCAGGGACCGCACCGCGGGGCTCACCCCCTGGGGGGTCACGCTGCCGCTGCCCCCGCCCCCCTCCGCCCTCAGGCCCTGGAGCCTGGGGGACACGACAGGAAACACACCCTTACACTTCCTGTTGCACGACCCCCTCTACACCCTCCCCCTCTCCCCGTCTCTCTCTCTACCTGTCTCTGGCTCTGGTTGGCTGGACCTCCATCGGCTCCGCCCCTCCAGCCTCCTTCCCGTCGGAGCTCAGCAGCTCATAGCGCCCCTTCTCCAGGCCGCTCCTCCAGGCCGTGCGCTCCTTCACCTGGAGCAGGAGGACACAGAGAGCCTTTGAATGGAGCTGCCTGTTTGGGTTAATTTGTAATTTGCATATCCATCTATGTGCTGTTCCATGGCTGACAGAGTGTGTACCTCCAGGTATCGGCCCTCTGTTTGTCTGTCTGTGTGCGTGTGCGAATGAATGCGTGTGTGAATTTGAGTGAGTGTGAGAGAGAATGTGAGAGTGAATTTGAGTGGGTGAGTGCGAGTGAGAGAGAATGTGTGTGCACATGAATATGTGTGAGTGTGAATATGTGCGTGTGTGTATATGTGCGTGTGTGAATATGTGCGTGTGTGTCCCTTCAGGTATCCCAGAGTGCCCTGTTAGATTCTGTGTCTGTCTGTGTGTGTGTGCGTGCGTGTGTGTACCTTCAGGTATCCCAGAGTGCCCTGGTAGATCCTGTCCTCTATGTCCAGCAGCAGGTCTCTGAGCCGCGTCTCTAGGTAGCTCTCAGCAGGGGACAGCACCGCGCTGTCACCTGAACATAGCATGAAGCACGTTAGCATGAAGCCCGCTAGCATGAAAGCCGTTAGCATGAAGCATGTTAGCATGAAGGCCGTCAGCATGAAGCCCGTTAGCATGAAGCCCGTTAGCATGAAGCCCGTTAGCATGAAGCCCGTTAGCATGAAGCCCATTAGCATGAAGCCCATTAGCATGAAGCCCGTTAGCTGCACGTGATGTGAAAACACTTAACGCACCAAGGTGTGTCATCTACACTCAAGCAGGTTAGCATGTAGCCCATTGAGCATGAGCATGCAACCCGCTGCGTGGGACAGGTTAGTGCACATGTTCTGTGATGGGCTGTGGTTGGCTGTGATGGGCCGTACCTTGGCGGGCCAGGACGGCGGCCGCGTTGCCGTCCAGCAGCACCTGGAGCCGGTCCCTCTCCTGCAGCAGGGCGTCCCTCAGGCCGCCCTCCCGCTGGCCCCGCGGGTTCAGGGCCTCCAGCAGCACCTCCACCTCCTCCATGGAGCTGTAGTAGGCCCACTGGTTGGGCCGCGTGACCGGGGGCCCGCTGGCGTGGGCGGGGCCCGGCCTGTCAGGGAACGGACGGGGATGAGGGGTCAGTAATGCACCAGGCCCGCCAGGTTACCGATGGTAACCAGGTGTTACTGATGTACTAGGCCCGCCAGGTTACCGATGGTAACGCAGTCGTACAGATCCATCACGGCTTTGCCGGCCTCCTGCTGCCTCAGGGACCTACCGCTCAGCTTGCTCTTCGCCATCTGCCCCCTGTCCCTCCTCCTCCTCGTCCTCCTCATCTTCATCCTCCTCCTCTTCGTCCTCCTCCGCTGCAGGCCGAGGGAGCAGCATGTCCTCCGTCAGGGCGAAGCCGTCCTCCTCTACGAACAGGGCGGGCGTGGAGGGCAGCAGCCAGTAGCGGCGGTACAGCCGGTCTCTGCCCAGCGGCACCATGGACGTCCGGTGGGCCGCCTTCTGGATGCACTCCTGGAGCTCACGGACCTAGCAACCACACAATGTTCTGTTACCTAGCAACCATACTGTACAGTTACCTAGCAACCACAAACACACCGTAGTGTTACCTAGCAACCACACAATGTTCTGCTACCTAGAACCACACAATGTTCCGTTACCTAGCAACCACACACACGTACTGTTACCTAGCAACCACACACACCGTACTGTTACCTAGCAACCGCACAATGTTTGGTTGCCTAGCAACCACATACTGTAGTTACCTAGAAACCACTCACACACACACACACACACACACACACCATACAGTTACCTAGCAACCACCCACCGTACAGTTACCTAGCAACCACCCACCGTACAGTTACCTAGCAACCACACACCGTAAAGTTACCTAGCAACCACATACTGTACAGTTACCTAGCAACAATTCACTGTTCAGGTACCTAGCAACACACTGCAGTTACCTAGCAACACACTGCAAAGTCACCTAGCAACAGAAGTTACAGGTGAGCTAGAAACCCACAGTGCAGCTTGGGTGGTAGATGAGACACTGAGGAGAAGAGTGCTGACAGACACCCACCATGTTCTGCTCCTCCTCCAGCTTCTCCGCTGAGAGAGGAGAAACGTAGGCGCCCAGCTCGGTCTGCTGCAGCCTCTCCTTCTGGTTCAGTTGGGCTGGAGTCAAAACAGATCAACGTCAATGACAGCTCCTGTGGGTGGAGGAGGTTCCACATCTCTGATGGTCTTTTTGACAAAGTACCTTTCATCTTCTTGGAGTTTGCCTCTTCATCCTCAACAGTGATGCTGGAGAACAAAGTTGTAGAGAGGGAAGTTTAGAGAGCAAGAGGAGAACGCTGTAGTGACCTTCTGAGGCCTGTTTCTGTTGAAGAAGACTGCTGTTGTTTAAGGTCTTAATATGAGGTTAGAGAGCTGGACTTTACCCGCTCCTCTCCTCCTCTCTGATCCGCTCCTCCTTCTCCTTCAGGCGCTGCTCCTGCTCCCTCAGCTTCTCCTCCTTCCGCTGGCGAACCCTGGAGGTACAAACACAATCTGATTGGTCAACAGGATCACATTCTGATTGGCCGACAGGATCACATTCTGATTCACTGATAGGAACACATTCTAATTGATTGTTAATCAATTGTTAGTCGTTGTGTGTACCTGAAGGCAGCCTCCTCGCGCTCCCTGCGGTGTTGTGTGTGTTGCGTTGTTGTGTGTGCGTCGTTGTTGTGTGTACCTGAAGGCGGCCTCCTCCCGCTCCCTGCGGTGTGTGGGTGTGTGGGTGTGTGGGTGTGTGCGTCGTTGTGTGTACCTGAAGGCGGCCTCCTCGCGCTCCCTGCGGTGTTGTGTGTGTTGCGTTGTTGTGTGTGCGTCGTCGTTGTGTGTACCTGAAGGCGGCCTCCTCCCGCTCCCTGCGGTGTGTGGGTGTGTGTGTGTGTGCGTCGTTGTGTGTACCTGAAGGCGGCCTCCTCCCGCTCCCTGCGGTGTGTGGGTGTGTGTGTGTGTGCGTCGTTGTGTGTACCTGAAGGCGGCCTCCTCCCTCTCCCGGCGGTGCTGCTCCGCCCTGATCTCCCTGAGCTCCTGCCGGGCCGCCCGCTGCTCCTCGGCGCTGTCCTCTATCAGCACGCGGGTCGACACCAGCGTCAGCAGCTTCCCGCACAGCGCCTGCAGCACACACAGCTTCTCCCCTGCATAGACACAAACACACACACACACACACACACATTATACACACAGCTTCTCCCCTGCATAGACACAAACACGTTATACACACAGCCTCTCCCCTGCATAGACACAAACACACACACGTTATACACACAGCTTCTCCCCTGCATAGACACAAACACACACGTTATACACACAGCTTCTCCCCTGCATAGAGAGACACACACACACACGTTATACACACAGCTTCTCCCCTGCATAGACACAAACACGTTATACACACAGCTTCTCCCCTGCATAGACACAAACACACACACTTTGTACACACAGCTTCTCCCCTGCATAGAGAGATACACACACACGTTATACACACAGCTTCTCCCCTGCATAGACACGCATGGAGAGACACACACACACACACACACACACACACACACACACACACACACACACACACACGTTATACACATAGCTCCAGGGCCAGCGGCCCCAGGGCCAGAGGCTAGAGGCTCCAGGGCCGAAGGGCTCCAGGGGCCCCAGGGCCAGAGGCTCCAGGGGCTAGAGGCTCCAGGGCCAGAGGCTCCAGAGCGCTGAGCTCGAGGACCGACCTGGCGTCAGGTCGTAGACCGCGGTGGAGGACAGCTTCTTCACCAGCGCCGGGTGGGCCAGCCGGAACTCCACACACGGGTCGTCCGTCGACAGGAAGCCCCCCTGCTTCTGGTAGCGGAACTTGGCGTTGCCGTGGTTACAGTCGGCCCCCGAGGCCAGGATGTGAAGACGCAGGATCTCAGAGAGGGTGCAGCTGTCCAGGTCCAGCTGTTTCAGACTGCAGCCTACACACACACACACACACACACACACGGTAGTGAGTGAGACAGTGAGTGAGTGAGACAGTCAGTGAGAGACAGTGAGTGCGACAGTGAGTGAGACAGTGAGACAGTGAGTGAGTGAGACAGTCAGTGAGACAGTGAGTGAGTGAGTCAGTGAGTGAGACAGTGAGTGAGACAGTGAGTGAGTGAGTCAGTGAGTGAGACAGTGAGTGAGACAGTGAGTGAGTGAGTGAGACAGTGAGTGAGTGAGACAGTGAGTGGGACAGTGAGTGAGACAGTGAGTGAGACAGTGAGTGAGACAGTGAGACAGTGAGTGAGACAGTGAGTGAGACAGTGAGTGAGTGAGACAGTCAGTGAGACAGTGAGTGAGTGAGACAGTCAGTGAGACAGTGAGTGAGTGAGACAGTCAGTGAGTGAGACAGTGAGTGAGTCAGTGAGTGAGACAGTGAGTGAGTCAGTGAGTGAGTCAGTGAGTGAGACAGTGAGTGAGTGAGACAGTGAGTGAGTGAGTCAGTGAGTGAGACAGTGAGTGAGTGAGACAGTGAGTGAGTGAGACAGTGAGTGAGTGAGACAGTGAGTGAGACAGTGAGTGAGACAGTGAGTGAGACAGTAAGTGAGACAGTGAGTGAGACAGTGAGTGAGACAGTGAGTGAGACAGTGAGTGAGACAGTGAGTGAGTGACAGTGAGTGAGACAGTGAGACAGTGAGTGAGACAGTGAGACAGTGAGTGAGACAGTGAGTGAGTGAGACAGTGATGCATTACCCTGGTGCAGCTGTGGCCAGGCAGCAGCCAATAAGGCGACAGCACTGATGGCGGAGTGGGTGTGGTCAGCATCATCGTCTAGGACCTCGGACAGCTCTACACAGAACAGAACACACAATATATCTGTTACCAATCACACTATAGTAATGGTAACAGACACAAAGAGGTATTGCTATTGTAGTATTAATGGCTATATGAGGGGGGGTGCACTCTCTCACAGGTGGAACATGTATGCTTATTTCCATGCAGACCGTTGCCCTGCAGCCTGAACCATACGCAGAGTGGATGAGGTTTAGATTATTGTATACTTTTGTATAATATTGACATTTATATCATAATCGAGGAGGCAGGCAATTGTTGCTTGGGCGGCTGCCTAAGCTGTAAAGTGTTGCGGGAAACCCTGGTATTAATGTTAATATATGAATATAGTATTACTGTTAATATATGAATATAGTATTAATGGTAATGTATGAATAGAGTATTAATGTTGATATATGAATATAGTATTGATGTAAATATATGAATATAGTATTAATGGTAATATATGAATATATTACTAATGTTAATATAGTATTACTATTAATATAGTATTAATGGCAATATATGAATATAGTATTCATGTTAATATATGAATATATAACATAGTATTAATGGTAATATAGTACTAATGTTAATATGGTATTAATGTTAATATAGTATTAAGGGTAATACATCATATAGTAATGTAACACTATGTTCATGTGTCTGACCGTCGGCCCGCTGCTCCTTGGCTGCCTCCTCGCCCTCCTCGGACAGCGCCTGCAGGATGGCCGACAGGAAGAAGAAGAGCAGCTCACAGAGCGGGCCCTCGGGGTCCCGGCCCACCAGGGCCTCCTCCAGGACCTCTGCACAGAACCACGGCCACCGTTAGAACCACACACACACACAGACAGAACCACGGCCACCGTTAGAACCACACACACACACACAGAGACAGAACCACGGCCACCGTTAGAACCACACACACACACACACACACACAGAACCACGGCCAGCGTTAGAACCACACACACACACACACACAGAACCACGGCCACCGTTAGAACCACACACACACACACACACACACACACACACACACACACACACACACACACACACACACACACACACACACACACACACACACACACACACACACACACACACACACACACACAGACAGAACCACGGCCACCGTTAGAACCACACACACACACACACACAGACAGAACCACGGCCACCGTTAGAACCACACACACACACACACACAGACAGAACCACGGCCACCGTTAGAACCACACACACACACACACACACACACAGACAGAACCACGGCCACCGTTAGAACCACACACACACACACACACAGACAGAACCACGGCCACCGTTAGAACCACACACACACACACACACAGACAGAACCACGGCCACCGTTAGAACCACACACACACACACACACACACACACACACACAGACAGAACCACGGCCACCGTTAGAACCACACACACACACACACACACAGACAGAACCACGGCCACCGTTAGAACCACACACACACACACACAGACAGAACCACGGCCACCGTTAGAACCACACACACACACACACACACGCACACAGACAGAACCACGGCCAGCGTTAGAACCACACACACACACACGGCCAGCGTTAGAACCACACACACACACACAGTGTTTCCCCTAGGATGGAGTTGCAGCAGCGGAGGGGAAATTTTATGTTTTTTGAGCGCAATTTTTTTTTGTGTGCTCGCAAAGCGCACCCTGCCGGGAGGTTTCTATGTGTCTACTGGCAACATACATACAGTACATTTGTGCACATTAATGAGCAGGGGAAATAAGGAGAGATTGAACATATTACAAGTATAATCTTTAAAAACATTATTTACATTTATTTAACAAAAAATATTTATATCAACAACCACCCTATACATTAAAATCCCATAACCCAAATACTACAGCAATCGAAAAGGTCTGTGCCTCAAACCAATGCATCTTGCCACTCCCTCCCCTCATCACAAAGGTTGTAGTCGGAGCATAAATAGGCCATGCCTCTATTGAACAAGTTTTGGGGCTCTAGAGTCAATAATGGTGACGCTACTGAAAATGTTGCTAAAAAAAAATGCATGTTGACATTTTTGCTAAAAATAAATTTCTTAGAAATAAGTAGATATATATTTTTCAAAACATAAGGTTGCAGTAAGACCATAAAGAGCCCTCAGGGCGTTTTCATTGCCATAACAACATGAGCTAATCAACAAGTACATGTTCTAGACCAGTGGTTCTCAATCATTTTTCTTTCATTCCCCCCCTAGGAGACAGACATTTTATCACGCCCTCACGCCCTCCCCTTGAAATAGCCTACTATTGAGAACCTGCTAATATTTATTTATTTAGATTAATAAAATTAACGGAGATAACATCTGCAACAACTTAAAACTATTTCCAACTTCAGTTTATTAACTCAATTTGTAACATTTAAACAAGACTGCCAAGTCTGTGTGAATCTCAAAACAGAGAAACAAGAGCAAATGATTCACAGGGGTTTGCATTTAGTTATAATATTTTTAAAAAGTAAACATTGGTAACTTGTCAGCTTCATCATCTTATTCCCTTTCAAAAAAAATAATATATGTTCATCTTTCAAGCATGAATAAAGACACCAAGTCTCTCTGTCATGACTTTGTAAGATCATAATTCTTGTAAAACTTCTGACCCTTGGTCTTATGTTTATTTAAAATAAAATAAGTAACCTATTAAAATAAATAAATAAATACATAAGACACTAAGTCCCCTCTGCCGCTCACGCCCCCCGACACTTCAGCTGAGGGCGTTTGCCTGAGTCTCATAGTATTAGAACATATTGTACTTGTTGATTAGCTCACGTTGTTATGGCAATGAATACGCCCTCAGCTGATAAACTAATGCCAGCATTTTTTTTCAACAGAAAATTAGCACCCATATCAACATATATTTGATATTTTTCTGCTCCTTGCACCTAATCATGCTTATCATGCTACGCAGCATTACAAGGCTCTGCCGACTAAAACATGAAGCAATTCAAGAAGAGGCATATATAAAATCTTCTTGTGGTCAACTGTCATTTAATAGACATCTGGCAGATTATGTCAAGGTTTTAAAATTATAGTATTATTATTACCGGTCATGTTATAACACAGCTGGAATCGTGGATTTTCTGATAAAGACTAGCTAGCCTCTTTGACAGACAAAACAGCAGAAACTATGTTAGGTGCGCTCGAGCTGCCGAGTAACAGGAGACGCCCACCCACCAATCCGAGGTTAGAGATCCCTGAAGGAAGGTTGTGCTCGATTTCACTAGCCCATTGGAGCCTGCTCATTTAGTACACAGCATCCATCCTCTCATTGCTTGTGTAAAAAAATACGGTAGAATATTAGATTTGAGGACGAAACGATAGTGGGCTAAGGCAAGTTTTGGGGCTCTAGAGTCAATAATGGCGACGCTATTGAAATTTTAACATTGTGGTCGTTTTCAGTTTTGCACTTTGCAGACAGTCCCTAAGCTCGTGAAAGCCGACTGCTCGTAGAAGCCATGCAATTCAGTTTTGCACTTTGCAGACGGTCCCTAAGCCTGCGGCTGAAAGCCGACTGCTCGTAGAAGCCAAGCAGTTCCCCGTTCGCCAAAGACGGCTCGTTTGGATGAAAACAATATTGTAGCTGGTTCTCTGGGTTACTACACTCAATTGTGTCGCAACGATGTTTCACTGATGATCTATTGAACCGCAAACTCCGAATCTGCGGAAGTTCCTCCGTTAATATGAAGCTCTCCTCTTCTCTAGTTAAAAAAAAGAAATTCAGCAGCGGCGGTACGCCGCTGGTAGGTGCATATAGGGGAAACACTGCACACACACACACACAGAACCACAGCCAGCGTTAGAACCACACACACACACACACACACACACAGAGAGAACCACAGCCAGCGTTAGAACCACACACACAGACACACACACACAGAGAACCACAGCCAGCGTTAGAACCACACACACAGACACACACACACAGAGAACCACAGCCAGCGTTAGAACCACACACACACACACAGACACACACACAGAACCACGGCCAGCGTTAGAACCACACACACAGAACCACGGCAAGCGTTAGAACCACACACACAGAACCACGGCAAGCGTTAGAACCACACACACACACACACACACACACAGAACCACCGTTAGAACTCCACACACACACACACACACAGAACCACGGCCAGCTTTAGAACCACACACACAGAACCACGGCCAGCGTTAGAACCACACACACACACACAGAACCACAAACACACACACACACACACACAGAACCACGTCCAGCGTTAGAACCACACACACACACACACACACACACAGAACCACCGTTAGAACCACACACACACAGAACCACGGCCAGCATTAGAACCACACACACAGAACCACACACACAGAACCACAGCCAGCGTTAGAACCACACAGACACAGAACCACAGCCACCGTTAGATCCACACACACACACACACACACACACACACACACACACACACACACACACACACACACACACACACACACACACACACACACACACACACACACACACACACACACACACACACACACACACACACACACACACACACACACAGCTGACCCAGTGAGACTCCATCGGGGAACTCGTCCTGCAGGTCGAACAGATCCCCAAACACCCTGAGGAACTCCACCACCATCAGGGCCTCTCCGAACACCACGGCCGGGAGACGGCTCTGGACCGGCACCGGGCTGGGCAGCTCCTACACACCGCGGGAGGAGGAGCAGTTGGAGGTCAGGAGTTACAGGAAGGAGATGCGAGAGAAGCAGTGGTCAGGAGGAGAAGGAGGCGTTACCTTGAGGTCTTCAAGCTCCATGTCCTCTCGAGGTTTGTTCCACAGCTTCTGGCGTTCTGCGTAGCGCTTCCTCTCCTCCTTCAGCTTCTCCCTCTCCTGCCACGCGGAGTGAGGAGCGGGTTGAGACGGAGACCAGAGTGGGTCGTATTCAGGTGCATAAGGAGATATCCATGAGCCAGGCACTCACCCTCTCCTTCTCCACTTTCATTCGCTCCTTTTCATCCCTTCTCCGCTGCTTCTCCTCCTCAATCCTCTCCCTCATCTCCTCCCTCTCTCTCCTCCTGGCCTCCTGCAGCTCCTGGTCCTTCTTCAGTCTGCTCTGCTCCTGCATGGCCGCCATCATCTCCTCCTTCTGCTGCTCCAGTCTCCTCTTCTCCGTCATCTGCAGGAGGAGAGATCATTAGCGTCATTATCAATAATCTTCCTGATCAATCCTTCTCCTGATCAGAACCTCCTCCTCAAACACACTAGTTGGAGCGACTGCTAATATTTTAGCATACATTATTATTACATTTCTCCATCATCATTGTAGGCGACACTCAAATATGATCCTGTGATTATCTGTCAGTCAATCAGCACATAGCAGGTGTAGGGGCCCGCCCAGCAGCACGTAGCCGCTGTAGGGGCCAGCCAATCAGCATGTAGCAGCTGCAGGGGCCAGCCAATCAGCATGTAGCAGCTGCAGGGGCCAGCCAATCGGAGGGTAGCAGCTGTAGGGCCCAGCCAACCAGAACAGAGCTTCTGAAACACTCACCCTGCCAGGCGAGCCGATTCCGTGGAGCGAGCCTCTGCCTTTGGGCGGTGGGCTGAACGGGAAGTTTGGCTCGTCGGGAAAGAACTGGGAGAAGGTTTGGTCGGCCAGAGTGTACTTCAGTACGGTGGAGGGCTGGGGCAGAGAACAGAGGTCAGTCTACCGAATTTAGGCTGTGAAGGGTCAGAGGTCAATCTACACTGGGCTACTGCATTGAGGAGGTCTGGGTTAGTGTCACGTGCGGATGGTGTGACTTTATGTTCATAACAAGCTGCATTATCCATTGCCGTTGTGCCATCTGCTGACTGAAGCCAGGAACACTTTGAGTGTTTGGCAGAGGCTCTGCCGATCGCAGTTCAGTCAAATCGTGAGCGGACAAAAGCGTTTTCATTTAGGAAATCAATAAACTTAAATAAAACGCCCGGACCAATCGGTGGCGTGGCGTGGCTAGCTCCGCCCCCGAGAGGGGAGCAGAGAGACGATTGGCTACCTTCAGCGTGATGGACCCGTACTGCGGCTCACAGTGCTGCTTGAACAGCAGCTTCAGCCTCTCCCGGGACAGCGTGTTCTTCTTCCGGCTGAAAGGGTCACACACACACACGCACGCGTCACGTTTATTCCCATGACGAGCACCACACACGGTACAGCTCTGAATGCTGATTGGACGAGAGCGGGGTCACCTGATCTGGTTGGACTTCACCACCGACTGCTGGCCGTCCGCCTTCACTCTCCGTACAGAGTAGCAGAACATGGACGCGGGGAGAGGACTCGTCTTACTGCACACACACACACACACACACACAGTTAATACAATAAATCTGTTTATGTGCGTGTGTGAATATCCTATTACACGAGTGAGAGACATTGATCTGACCTTTGACCCAACGGGGCGCTCATCGGCCCACTATGGTCGTTGGGGTCGTCTTCATTGTCGCTGATGATAATGGTGTCGCCCCCTGCTGGCTTGGAGTGGCCGTTCAGAGCCGCGGACCCCTTCCCATTGGAGTGGGGGGGCAACACCTCCAGCACCTCGCAAACATGTCTGGGACACGAACACACACACTTGGGGTTAGTCGTCTTCTTTCATTTAGGCTGAGGCACAGTTTATAAAATTAGTAGTAAGGCGCCCATCGTTACAGGACCCAGTTGCTAGGGAACCGTAGCTAGGGCGCCCTGGCTAGACCCCCCGTTGCTAGGCGAGTACCTGAGTCCAGAGCGCTCCATGACGTCCACCATCTCCCCGGGGAAGAAGCGCTCTTTGACGAAGCCGTAGACGTCGTCACACAGCTCGGCCAGCCTGCAACGGCGGCTGGCCGCCACCAGGTGGAGCAGCGGGAGGAGCAGGGCCGGGGAGAAGCTCTGCAAGCTCTGGCGGGCCCTCCTCTCGCTCTCCAGGGCTTCCAGGTATGTGAGGCTGGCTTTGCCAGTGAGCGCACAGCTCCACACCAGGCTGTTACACAGGATGGTCCTCTCGAAGAACTCACTGCGAGAGCGAGAGAAAAACGACAGAGCAGACAGTTATTTCAGCACCATGTTAACGTTAGGAGTTGGTTAAGTTTAGGTATTTTGTTAAAGGTTGTCGAGTTGAGTTATCAGATTAGAGATGGATAGGTTTAGGCATCAGGATCTAGATGGTTATATTTAGGTAATTTGTAAGAGATTGAGAAGTTTGGGTGTTCCGTAACATAGGAGGGAACTACCTTGTACTTGGACAGTGTTACTATTGAGGTCATTGGTCCAGGAATATGCTTTTTCAAATCGATAGAATATCAACGATATATATAAAAATATATATACACTTATCAATATCAATCCAACTTCTCTGTATAGCCCTGCTTGACGTACTGCTTTAAAAGTAGGTGTTCTGAGATGGTCAAATATAGTTATGTTAGAGATGGTTAGAGTTGGTATTAGGGTTAATTTCAGGTGAGGGGGTTCAAGTTCAGACATTACGTAAGAGATGGTAAGTTTTGGCATAGGTTTAGAGGTAGTTAGAGTTGGTATTATAGTAGAGGTAGTTGAGTTAAGTGGTGACAATGGAGGTGGTCAAGTTCAGGCATTACGTAAGAGATGTTACGTTTCGGTATTAGTTTAGAGATGGTTAGTTTAAGTGTTAGGTTGGTTCAAGTGTTAGGTTGGAGATGGTTAGTTGAGTTACTAGGAGGGGAGTACAGTACAATACTGGCTGTGGTGTGCAAATCCACACCACATTTAAACCGACTTGCAGACCGTCTTAATTTTGTTGGGGAAGTAGAAACCATAAAGTTAATGGTAGAGCTAAGCTACTAGCAGAAAACCATGTCACTTGTTGTCAGATTTAAGCTACTGATAGGAACCATGTCTCTTGTTGTCAGAGCTAAGCTACTGATAGAAACCATGTCACTTGTTGTCAGAGCTAAACTACTGGTAGAAACCATGTCACTTGTTGTCAGAGATAAGCTACTGGTAGCAACCATGTCATGTTATTGGGAGAGCTAAGCCATCAGTAGAAAACAATGTCAGTTTTCGTCAGAGATAAGCTACTGGTAGCAACCATGTCATGTTATGGGAGAGCTAAGCTATTAGCAGGCCTGTCGCTAGTAGTTCAAGTCGACATGGGTTAGCTGCCGGCTAACCTTCTTAGCTCCACCTGCCAAAACATTAAAGTTGAAAATGAAACCGCGGTCCAACTTTTTAATGACGTTGCGACAGTTCCAGGATAATGGTTATGCACAAACAATAAACTAATTTTACACATCATTATCGTCCATCTAGAAACAGCTTTTCCTATGGTTTGTGACACTGAAACCCTGGCCCCAGCTGGACCTGTACCCTGGACCCTCTGCCTCCCCGCCTGAAACCACCCGCTCATCCTCCGGGGTCTCCCGCCTGGGACAACCCGCTCATCCTGAGGGGTCTCCCGCCTGGGACAAGCCACTCATCCCCCGGTCACTCCTCGTGGTTATGAACAGTTCACAAGGTGGTCCAATCTCAACTCTCAAGTCCTGGAGACTTGGCAGAGGAAGACCCACACGGTTCTAATGATCAACATCTAGAATAGGGGTGCTGTGTCCAGACTCACTCGTAGGTCCGGAAGACTTCGTGGGTGATCTTGCAGAGGAAGACCTCCTCCTCAGCTCTGAGGCCGGGCGGCGGCGGCTGCCTCCTGAAGGGCTTCCTGTGGAGCAGCGGCATCTCCGGGCTCAGGGCTCAGCCTGCCGGGCACAAGAGGAACCAAACTTTCAACCGGTGTTCGCTAAACGGGTCGTATGGCGGAGATTATCCGACCTACTCGTCGAGGTAAACCACAGCTCGACCAGGCGACTCGTCCGCGGTTAAACCGGAGCGAAGTTTCGAGAGTAAGCGAAGCCTTTGTTAGTGACACGCCGCCTCCTAACGACAATAACCCGCTCCATGTGCCCGGACCCCCCCCCTCCAACCGGCCCACACCACAATATTTAATCAATCAATACACATTTTGACCGTGGCAGACAGTGAAGACGCCTCAAAGAGACGTTTGTAGGTCAGTTTACCAGTTTATGAAGAAGAGATTATCCGTTGCCTTGCGTCCCAAGAGCGGCTAGACTGGCGCGTTGTTGACGACAACTTTTCATCCGCTCTACTTCACTGATGGCGCGTTCGTGTACCGCTCGAAGCCTGGGAATTTGTATACTCCTCAGGAGAATACAATTACAGTAGTAGCCTATGCACTGTCTACTATGGTGCTCTCTAAACATGACACATTTCCTGTGTAAATTGTATTTTTAATCTGGTCTAGTCCTAGACTATATGAAGGGACAGATTATGAATATTATAGATTACATTTCGTGAGATTATTTGCATTAGAGATTGAATGAAGTTTGTGTGATTATTTGTATGTATTAACATAAGATAATATTAAGCATGGAAAAGTATAGATAACATAGTTTATGAACATTAAAGACATTTTTAGGATGAGTTTATTTTTGGAAAATAAAAGTCTTGTCACATCGTTTTTAAATCCAGTCAATTACTTGTTTCTTCGAGCAATACAAAAGACCAAACTGTAAAATCTCACAGGCAATGTAATGGTAAAAGAAATGTAACTTTGTGGTAATGTTTATGGTTGTTACCATCACCGTACAGAGGTCAATAACTGCCAATAACCTGAAGGAATGACTTGCATATTGATGTTGCTGCCACATTTTATTACAAAGATGAGACAAACATTTAACACAGTAACATCACACCCAGCTCCCCCCAACATGACATCACAACATACATAGTGTGAATATAACATACTTAATAATGTTGATAGGGCCACAACTAAATTATTTTTCTTAGAAATCAAATTGCAAACTGGGATGTTTTATGTTCAGAGAATATTGCTTGAATTTAGCCTGCAGAAAAATAATGAGCTTTTATTAATTTCATCAAACACACACACACACACACACACACACACACACACACACACACACACACACACACACACACACACACACACACACACACACACACACACACACACACACACACACACACACGGATGTTGTGGTAGTGTTTTGATCGGTCTAAACCAGGTTAATACGTGTATGTGTGCCAAAGTAGATTGGTTGATATGCTTGTAGAATGGCTTAAAGGTTTGTAAGCTGTTGCTAGGCATGTCAATTGGTTGCTAGGCTTGCAGTATCGTTGATAGGCTTGTTCAATGGTCGCTAGGCTTGTTGGTCTTTGCTAGGCTTGTTTATCTGTTGCTAGGCGTGTAGGTCAGTTGCTAGGCAGCACTTGAGACAGCAAGCTTCTTCAGATGGTCCATGAAGACCTGGAGGCTGACGTCATCCGTCAGGATTGGAGCCCCCGATTCCTGCAGGACAAAACGAACAGATTACACTCCAGATGAACAGACTACACTACAGATTAAACAACAGATTATCAGACTACTATACCATACTACATATAACATTCAAGATGAACAGACTACTACAAATAACACTCCAGATGAACAGACTACTATACTACAAATAACACTCCAGATTAACAGACTACTATACTACAAATAACACTCCAGATGAACAGACTACTATACTACAAATAACACTCCAGATGAACAGACTATACTACAAATAACTCTACAGATTAACAGACTTCACTACAGATGAACACATTCAACTAGATTAACAGACTACACCACAGATTAAAATACAGATTACAGACTACACTACAGATTAAATTAGAGATTAACAGACTGCACTACAGATTAAATTAGAGATTAACAGACTGCACTACAGATTAAATTAGAGATTAACAGACTGCACTACAGATTAAATTAGAGATTAACAGACTGCACTACAGATTAAATTAGAGATTAACAGACTGCACTACAGATTCAAGTAGAGATTAACAGACTGCACTACAGATTAAATTAGAGATTAACAGACTGCACTACAGATTCAAGTAGAGATTAACAGACTGCACTACAGATGATGCTACAGATTAACAGGCTCCAGTACAGATTCATAGATAACAGGGGACTCTGCAACAGGTGTATAAAAGGTCGCACCTGTCCCCAGTTATACATGTTGTTGTGGGTCTGGGATGGGTTCACTTTGGAGAGCAGGAACCGAGCCTGTGGAAACATCATCATCATCATCATCTCAACCAGCATAGTGTGTGTGTGTGTGTGTGTGTGTGTGTGTGTGTGTGTGTGTGTGTGTGTGTGTGTGTGTGTGTGTGTGTGTGTGTGTGTGTGTGTGTGTGTGTGTGTGTGTGTGTGTGTGTGTGTACCTGGCTCCCTCCGTGCTCAGTGTCTATGTAGCGGGGCATGGGGAAGCGTGTGTGCAGGAGCTCCTGGGCGTCGTCCACCGGCGCCTGCAGAAGATGCCGGAAGTTCTCGTACTCGGTCATCTCCTGGTAGCCCGCCTTCCTCCACTGGGCCACCATCTGGGGAGAGAGAGGGAGAGAGACACTCAGTTACCATCGAGAAAGAGAGAGGGAGAGAGGGAGAGAGAGAGAGAGAGACACTCAGTTACCATCTGGAGAGAGAGAGAGAGAGAGAGAGAGAGAGACTCAGTTACCATCGAGAGAGAGAGAGAGAGACACACTCAGTTACCATCGAGAGAGAGAGAGAGAGACACTCAGTTACCATCGAGAGAGAGAGAGAGACACTCAGTTACCATCGAGAGAGAGAGAGAGACACTCAGTTACCATCGAGAGAGAGAGAGAGACACTCAGTTACCATCGAGAGAGACACTCAGTTACCATCGAGAGAGACACTCAGTTACCATCGAGAGAGAGAGAGAGAGAGAGAGAGAGAGAGAGAGAGAGAGAGAGAGAGAGAGAGAGAGAGAGAGAGAGAGAGAGAGAGAGAGAGAGAGAGAGAGAGAGAGAGAGAGAGACTCAGTTACCATCTGGAGAGGGAGAGGGAGAGAGAGAGACTCAGTTACCATCGAGAGAGAGAGAAAGACAAAGACAAAGACAAAGACATGAGAAAGAGAAAGAGAGGGAGAGGGAGCGAGAGAGAGAGACTCAATTACCATCTAGAGCAGGTGTGTAACATATGGCCCGCGGGCCGTATGTTTGACACACCGGCCCGCGAGATGATATGATCAGGCCCGCGACTTGTAGAGCAGACAAAGTAAGCCTCTAGCGCACTCCTGTGATGAGTTATGATTTTTTAAAGAAATAACCAAAATTCTCACTCCCGCCGCTAGGAGGCAGCCAAAATAAAAAAAGGAAGGAATCCCACACTTTTTCTTGTTTCACCACAATGAAGAAGTTATCAAGGGTGACATCCCCATTACCAAAATGTCTTTGTCAAAAGAAGAAAAGTGGACAAGTGTGCAGAGTTTTCCAGGAAAAATGGACTGAGAATTATTTATTCATAGAGGTGAAGGCAAAAGCAGTGTGCTTGGTATGCAATCAGCAAGTTTCAGTGCTCAAAGAATATAATATTCGGTGCCACTATGAGACTCTTCATAAAGAAAAATATCACCATTTGAAAGGACAACTAAGAAAAGAGGAGGTAGGCAAATTGTGAGTTGGTCTGATGAAACAGCAGTCTACTTTTACTTTCAGCCGCGAGATCAGTGATGCAGCAGTGATCTGCCTTTGCCAACATTAGTCTGTCGAGGAACACTGTCGCAGATAGGGTAACAGAGCTCTCAGGAGACTTGGGCAGCCAAATGATTGACAAAATCTAGTCATTTATTGCTTTTTCGGTAGCAATTGATGAGAGCACTGATGTCATTGATATTGCTCAACTGGACATATTTATTCGGGGTGTTGATGAGACTTTGACAATCACCGAGGAGTTCCTTGAGGTGGTGCCTATGAAGGACACTACAACAGCGAATGACATATTCAGCTCTCTCGTCGGAGCACTGGACAAGGTCGGAGTGGACTGGTCCCGTGCCGTCAGCCTGGGTACAGCTGCCGCACCATCAATGGTCGGGAGAAAGGCAGGCATTGCGACAAAATTCCGAGGGAAAGTACAGACCGCGAATGAGGGACACGATTTTGGGGCATTTCACTGCATTTTGCATCAAGAAGCGTTGTGTTGCGAAACACAAAAAATGGATCGTGTTATGAGTGTGATTGTAAAAACTGTAAATTTCATCAGAGCGCGAGGTCTGAATCACCGTCCGTTTGACCTTTTCTCAGAGATAAAGACATTCAGGCTGGCGTACCATACCACACTGAAGTACGGTGGTTAAGCCGAGGTGCCGTGCTCAAGCGTTTCTTTGAGCTACGAGAGGAAATTGGACAGTTCATGGAGAAAAAGGGTGGCCCAGTGAAGGAACTTAAATGTCCGCAGTGGCTGCAGGATGTTGCCTTTATGGTGGATATTACACAGCACCTGAATAATCGTAACAAAATGTTGCAGGGCCGCAAAATAATTGTCATTCAGTATAACGACAGCATCCGCGCATTCAAGTTAAAACTGTCACTCTGGGAGACGCAGCTATCTAGTGGTGACAACGCCCATTCCCCATGGCCAACAGCTGTGCGTGCGGCGGGACGTGATGCTGATATGGATCAATAGACTATAAGATAACAGGATTGCTGACATCCAACTCGAGATAATTGACTTGCAGTGTGATACCAATGGGGAGGAGAAATTTGCAAATGTAGGCTGAATGATAAAGCATAGTACTGAAAAACAAAGCTAAAGATTTGGAGTTGACGTAGGTTATTTTGACATTATTTTACTGGTCTGGCCCACTTGAGATCAGATGGGCTGTATGTGGCCCTTGAACCAATGTGAGGTTGACAACCCTGATCGAGAGAGAGAGAGAGAGAGAGAGAGAGAGAGAGAGATAACATCTGGAGAGAGAGAGAGAGAAAGACACTCAGTTAGCATCGAGAGAGAGAGAGAGAGAAACTGAGCTCACATCTGGAGAGAGAGAGAAACTGAGCTAACATCTGGAGAGAGAGAGAGAGAGAGAGAGAGAGAGAGAGAGAGAGAGAGAGAGAGAGATAACATCTGGAGAGAGAGAAAGACACTCAGTTAGCATCGAGAGAGAGAGAGAGAGAGAGAGAGAGAGAGAGAGAGAGAGAGAGAGAGAGAGAGAGAGAGAGAGAGAGAGAGAGAGAGAGACTGGGCAACAGCAAGAGTGCTCTGTCACTTCCATGTTTGAGTGGGTGTGGTCAGGGTGTAAGGGGCGGGGCCTGTACCTCTCCATGGTAGATGAGGATCTGGAAGAAGGTGTCCATCAGCAGGATTCGGTCGGGCAGGATGCTGCTGCTGTCCAGCAGCACTGGCTGAAACCACAACGCACTCTTAGCCAATCACATCACGCCACCTCATCACACGCGTCACCAACGTTACCTAGCTTGAATTACTAGCCCTGTTCAGAACCAGCGGAACGCTTTGGAAAAACACCCTGACAGTTTAAAACATGAACCAGCACGCCAACACACCGGAGACATCATAGACACGCATAACCTAGCACATACGCGCAAGCATATATAGACCATATATTTAGACCTGCACAAAAAACGTGTGTGTGTTGTGGCGGCTACATGCTAACGTGTGTGTTTGTGTGTGTGTATACATATCAATATATATATATGCATGAGTGTGTGTGTGTGTGTATATGAGTGTGTGTGTGTGTGTGTGTGCGAACGCATGTGTGTGCACGTATGTATACAAGTGTGTGTATGTGTGCGTGTGTACGTGTGTGTACGTGCGTGCGTGTGTACGTGTGTGCATGTGTGTGTGCATGTGCGTGTGTACGTGTGTGTGTATGTGTGTGCGTGCTTGCGTGTGTGAGTGCGTGTGTTCATTTGTGAGTGCGTACGTGCGTGTGTATGTGTGAGTGCGTGCGTGTGTACATGTGTGTGTACGTGTGTGAGTTCATGTGCGTACCTCCGGGGGGCCGTTGAAGGAGTAGGCGTAGAGCACGGGCTGCACCATGATGAGCGCCTGGGTGAGGTCGTGCCTGACGAACTGGTGCCGGTAGTACGAGCTCTCGTCAGGGCTGTTGTTGAACACCTGCAGGAAGGGGGACCTGCGCAGGTGGAACATGAACTACACACACACACACACACACACACACACACACACACACACACACACACACACACACACACACACACACACACACACACACACACACACACACACACACACACACACACACACACACACACACACACACACACACACACAATTTAGGAGCGTAATAGTGTTATAAAGTGGAGTAATAGATGCCAGGGGTCAAGGGTCAGGGATCAGGGTTGTACCTAGGATGGGGTCATAGGGGTCAGGGTTGTACCTGGGATGGGGTCATATGGTACAGGGGTCATAGGGTCAGGGCTGTACCTGGGATGGGGTCAGGGGTCATAGGGTCAGGGCTGTACCTGGGATGGGGTCATAGGGATCAGGGGTCATAGGGTCAGGGCTGTACCTTGGATTAGGTCACAGGGGTCAGGGGTCATAGGGTCAGGGCTGTACCTGGGATGGGGTCAGGGGTCATAGGGGTCAGAGCTGTACCTGGGGGTAGAGGGAGAAGGTCTCGGAGAAGCGGAAGGAGTTGGGGTCGTCCTTGTGGTAGTCCCCGAACTTCTGGCAGAGCCTGATGAGCTGTCGGTCGAGCCAGCGCAGCACGTCGGGGCCCTCCTCGCTCTCTGCCCGCTGCACCGCCAGACGGGCCATCAAGATGGCCGCCGCCTCCTGGTCGAAGGACGCCGCGATGCTCTGGATCTGGGTCTGAGCGTCCGCCCAGCTGGGGGAGTGGGGGGGGGTGAGAGAGAGGGGGGAGGAGAGAGGGGGAGGAGAGAGAGAGAGAAAGAGAGAGGGGGGGGGTGTGAGAGAGAGAGAGAGAGAGAAAGAGAGAAAGAGAGAAAGAGAGAAAGAGAGAGAGAGAGAGAGAGAGAGAGAGAGAGAGAGAGAGAGAGAGAGAGAGAGAGAGAGAGAGAGAGAGAGAGAGAGAGAGAGAGAGAGAGAGAGAGAGAGAGAGAGAGAGAGAGAGAGAGAGAGACTCAGTCACTGTGTTCCCGTCATGCAGGGTAAACCGAGCCTGATCTTGGGTCAGGTGACTCCCTGACCCCTGGTCTGCACGGTGGTGGAGCGGTTGGGGGAGGCGTGTTGTGCCTCTGTTGGCGTGTGTGGGCGTGCGGTTTGTCGTACGTGTGTTGGCGAGTGTGGGGCCCACACTCACCAAGACACGTACGACAAACCGCACGCCCACACACGTACAAGATTCAGCACGCCCACACTGTGGGCGTGCTGAATCTCGTTCGTGTGTTCGCGTGGGTGGCCCTGCTGAGTCTGTGTCGTGTGTCGTGTGTGCGGCCGTGCACTCACTTGCGTGCGGTGGTGGTGACGCGGATGCGGCGCTGGCCGGAGGAGTGCTGGTACTGGGTCACGAACTGGAGGGCGCCCCGCCCGCCCTGGGGGATGGGAGCGTTGTGCTGGGAACACAAAAACACACACCTTTACAACGGTCCGTATGTCACACCTGGTCACACCTGGACACACCTGGTCACACCTGGTCACTCATGGTCACTCATGGTTAACCCTGTCTAAACCTGTTTCCACTCGATAATACCTGGACACACCTGGTTCAACCTGGTCACATCTGCCTCCGCTTGGTCACACCTGGTCACACCTGTCTAAACCTGGTTCAACCGGTCCGCACCTGGTTATGACATTGTCATTGGTCTGTTTATATCCATCATTTAAAGATCCTGCTCTACTTTAAACCTCTAGTTCGGCCAAACAGTCCACAGGTAGCCAAACATCATCTGGAGGTCCTGTCCCATAATGACCACTGGTTTGAGCCAACAGACATCTGGGAAAGCAGGGGACTTCAGCGGCCTTAGGAGTCACTTCCCATGACCTCTCTGCAAGCATAATGTCAACATGTTCCCACTGCCTGCTCGTGTTGGAGGAGGGGAACGCAGAGAACGCCTTACAGAACCAGGAAGACAGCGGGCACGGCCAATCCCATCCACAGAGACACCGGGCAGAGCCAATGAGAACCAAGGAGACATACGTAACAGCAAGGTAGCCCAACAGCTGAAGCCTGACAAGTTCATCTTCCCCATTATACGAGTTCCTGCAGGAAGTCAGGGGAGAGAGACGGGGTCATGTGATGTGTAACCATGGCGCATCAATCATTCACCCGCTGTGATAATTAAACATAAACACAGGGAGGGGCGCCAGACGGGGAAGAGCGAGTGAGGAAGGAAGAGGAGCGAAGACAAAGGGGAGAGGAGAGGCGCAAGGCAGCGCGAGGAAAGTCTCCGAAGAGAACATTCGATCGCGAGCGCTTTTTGTCCTTCGAGCGAAGCCGGTTTCTCTCTCAACGAGCCCAGAGAGCGAGGGGAGAGGAGCACGGAGCAAAGGAGCGAACGCAGCCGCGGTTGGTGATGTCAGCGCTCCGTGGTGTCGTCCCAGCGGGGGGGCGGGGCTAGGCGTTGGCGGCGGCCCCAGAGATGGAGGCGTGGGCGAGCGGCGTGTTCGGCGCCCTCGCGGCGCTCAACAGCGCGGCCAGTGTGGCCGGCAACCTGCTGGTCCTCCTCCTGCTGCTGCTGGACCGGGAGCTGCGGGCCGAGGCGTCGGCGCTCAGCCTCAGCCTGGCGCTCTCCGACCTGGGCCTGGGCCTCAGCGTGCTGCCGCTGGCCGCCCACAGCAGCCTGGCCGGGGGCCCGGCCGGCCCGGGGCCCCCGCTGTGCCAGGCGGCGGGCTTCCTGTCGGTGCTGCTGCAGACGGCGTCGCTGCACTCCCTGGCGTGGCTCACGCTGGGCCGCTACTCCCAGCTCTGCCTGGCGCTGGGCTCCGGGCGGCTGTGGGCGGGCCGCCGCACCCTGGGCCCGCTGCTGCTGCTCTGGGCCTTCTGCCTGCTCACCGCCGCGCTGCCGCTGCTGGGCGTGGGCCGCTACGCCTACAGCCGCTCCACCTTCCTGTGCGGCCCCGGGGTGGAGGCGGAGGCGGCGGAGGCGGCGGTGGCGGCGGGGGGGTGGGGCTTCAGCCTGTACGTGCTGCTGGTGGGCGCGCTCCTGCCGCTGGGGGCCGTGTGCGCGCTGCAGGCCTGCATGGCCGCCACGGCCCGGAGGCAGGCGCGGCGCGGCACCTTCGCCTGCAACCGGGACCACTGCTTCTACGTCCCCGCCAGCAGCTACAGCCGCACCGCAGGCCTGCTGCTCGCCACCTCAGGTCAGTGCACAGCCCGCCCTATTGGTCAGCCTCGGGACTATAGACCCGCCCTATTGGTCAGCCTCGGGACTATAGACCCGCCCTATTGGTCAGCCTCGGGACTATAGACCCGCCCTATTGGTCAGCCTCTGGACTATAGACCCGCCCTATTGGTCAGCCTCGGGACTATAGACCCGCCCTATTGGTCAGCCTCGGGATTATAGACCCGCCCTATTGGTCAGCCTCGGGACCATAGTCCCGCCCTATTGGTCAGCCTCAGGACCATAGTCCCGCCCTATTGGTCAGCCTCAGGACCTTAGTCCCGCCCTATTGGTCACCTTCAGGACAATAGCCTTTCCCCATTGGTCAGCCTGAGGATAATAACCTCTCCCTATTGCCCAGTCAATACTCCCTCCCTATTGGTCAGCCATGAGCCTTTTAAAGGGTAGCTATGTCCTACGTTTGAGAGCATATCTCTGTTCACGTCCGCCGTCGGTACGCTTCCTTAAGTTATGAAGTCTCCGCCCTGATGGGAGCTGGGCCAACATCCTTAACATTTATCATGCAGTCCGTACCGGTTTGTGCTCTTGTGTGTGTGTGTGTGTGTGTGCGTGCGTGATTGTGATGGTGCCCGTCTGTCGGTGTGCGTGTCCCAGGGTGTGTGTTGGTGTGCTGGCTGCCCTACATCTGCGTGGGCGTGTACCAGGCGGTGGGGGGGCGGGCCGTCCCGGCGGAGGTGAGCTGCCTGTCAGCCGGTCTGCTGCTGTGCTGCCCCTCCCTCAACCCCTGGAGCTTCTCCATGAGCCACACGTAAGACCCCCCCCCCCCCCCCTCCTCCTCCTCGTCCTCATCATCACCACCATAACGCCCTTCACTTACTGCAGATAGACCACCAAATAAAGGGTGTGTGTGTGTGTGTGTGTGTGTGTGTGTGTGTGTGTGTGTGTGTGTGTGTGTGTGTCTGTGTGTGTGTGTGTGTGTGTGTGTGTGTGTGTGTGTGTGTGTGAGCAGCAGCTACAGGGCCGCCCTGAGGAGAGCCGTTGCCAGGGTAACTCCGGTGTTCTACCGATCAGGAAAGACGCCCCAGAGTCCACCACAGAGCTCCGCCCACTCAACAACGGACCTGGCCAATCACAGCCGGGCGGCGATCACCCTACATCCGCCGCCGCTGACCCCGCCCCCCCCAGTGACCTCTGACCTCCGCCTACCTGGTTGACGACCTCGAGGTAGAGGGCCAGGGTGGTGCTGGGGTCCAGACCGCACATCTTCCACTGGCAGGTCCCCCCCGTGCCGATCTCCTGCACACACACACACACATTAAGACACACCAACATTAATATACACACACACACACACACACACACACACACACACACACACACACACACACACACACACACACACACACACACACACACACACACACACACACACACACACACACACACACACACACACACACACACACATTAAGACACACCAACATTAATACACACACAGACACACAGGCATACATTAATACAGACAAACACACACCCCCCAATACAGACATTAATGCCAACACAAACACATATACATTATTACACACACACACCTACACATGTACATGAATACACACAAACATACACACACATCAACACACACACACACACACACACACACACACACACACACACACACACACACACACACACACACACACACACACACACACACACACACACACACACACACACACACACACACACACACACACACACACACACACACACAAACCCCCCCAGAGCTGACTCACGTTCTCGGAGACACAGGGTCCCTTGGCGTTGAGGGACACGCACGGACCGATGGCCCCCGACACCTTGATCTCCCTGGAGGTCTGGGGGGGGGGAGGGGGGGGGGGGGGGGGGCGCATCATCACAACGCACTTACGTTACCACGACGATCACTACTGTTACCATGGATACCACTACTGTCAGCATTGTTACCATGACTACCACTACCACTACTATCCCCATGACTCAGTACCACCACCACCACCACCACCACCACACAACTACCACTTCTAGTACATACCGATTATTAAATACATGTTATATTCAGACTGTTAATATTGTATAGTTTAATTGAGGTTCTAAAGATGTGATCACACCGTTCTGATAGTTAAGATGTGATCACACTTTCTGATTGTTAAAAGGTGATCACATCCATTCAGATTTTTAAAATGTGATCACATCCATTCTGATTGTCGAAAGGTGATCACATCCATTCTGATTGTTAAGATGTGATCACACATTCTGATTGTTAAAAGGTAATCACATCCATTCTGATTGTTGTTAGGATGTGGACACACCCATTCTGATTGTTAAGATGTGATCACACATTCTGATTGTTAAAAGGTGATCACATCCATTCTGATTGTTGTTAGGATGTGATCTCATCCATTCTGATTTAAAATGTTATAACCACATCCATTCTGATTTAAAAGGTTGTAATCACATCCATTCTGATTGGTAAATGGGATCATCACCTCCATTCTGATGATCTTTGATCAGCTGAGTGTATGCTGATATATCAAAGGTGGATATGTATTGATCACAGAACAGCAATGCTTTTCTCCGGCTGACAATTCCTCTGAATGTGATTGGACATGAACAAATTAACCAATGGAGGTTAAACATGCGACATGAAGTGTAATTGGTGGAAATTCATGATTCCCAAATGTTCAATGTAAGGGTGATGGTTAAACTGATGAATAAAACTAAATTCTTTAAATTAAAACTAGTATTTCATGTGGGCAGCCAATAGTGCATAAAAATTATATTCAACATACTGTATATGAAGTATGTATGAACATATAGCAAGTAGCCTATATATGAACAAATATGAAGTATAAATTGACATATTTGAAGTCTACATGAACATATATGAATTATATATAAACATATATGAAATACATATGAATATATAGCATTTAACCTATATATTAATGTATGAAGTATATATGAACGTATATGAAGTATATATTCACGCACGCTCCCCAATATCCTGAGTTTGAGATCTCAATCCTGGGATATTGCCCGATATCCCGAGATAGCGAACCAATCAAATTGCGCCATTTTAGGAGGTTCACGTGTAGCATATACTAATAACTTATATCAAGTACATATGAACATATATCAAGTATATATGAACATATATCAAGTAAACATGAACGTATATGAAGTATAATTAAACGTATATCAAGTATATATGAAGTATATATGAAGGTATATGAAGTATATATGAAGGTATATGAAGTATATAAGGACGTATATGAAGGATATATGAAGTATATATGAAGTGTAAATGAAGCATATAAGGACGTATACGAAGTCTATATGAAGTGTATTTGAACATAATAACAGGGTGGGCACCTTGATCTCCAGCGTGGCTGCGAAGGCCATCTTGAAGGTTCCCTGCTCGTCTTTAGCGAACACTCTCTGGAACGTCTGCTTGAACAGCGACGTGTTGAAGGAGTCCGCCATCACCATGTAGCCTCTACAACACACACACACACGTTAGCATGTAGCCGCTACAACACACACACACACACACACGTTAGCATGTAGCCGCTACAACACACACACACACA
Organism: Gadus chalcogrammus; assembly: GCF_026213295.1. NCBI lineage: Eukaryota > Metazoa > Chordata > Actinopteri > Gadiformes > Gadidae > Gadus > Gadus chalcogrammus. Next base: position 22,133,599 of record NC_079416.1, read on the forward strand.
CGTTAGCATGTAGCCGCTACAACACACACACACACGTTAGCATGTAGCCGCTACAACACACACACACACACGTTAGCATGTAGCCGCTACAACACACTCACACACACATACACGTTAGCATGTAGCCGCTACAACACACACGCACACACATACATACACGTTAGCATGTAGCCGCTACAACACACACACACACACACACACACACACACACACACACACACACACACACACACACACACACACACACACACACACACACACACACACACACACACACACACACACACACACACACACACACACACACACACACACACACACGTTAGCATGTAGCCGCTACAGAACACACACACACACACATACACACACACACACATACACATACACGTTAGCATGTAGCCGCTACAACACACACACACACACACACACACGTACACGTTAGCATGTAGCTGCTACAATACACACACACACATACACACACACATGTAGCCGCTACAAAACACGCACACACACACACACATACACGTTAGCATGTAGCCGATACAACACAAACAAACAAACATTAGCATTTAGTCGCTATAATACACATACACACACGTTAGCATGTAGCCGCTACAACACTCACACGCACACACATACACACACACACACGTTACCATGTAGCCGCTATAACAAACACATTATAATCGCCAGTGTATGTATGTAAATGTGTATGTGTGATAGTGAGTGAGTGGTGTGTTGGTGAGCAGTACCCCGTATGGTTGGGGCAGCACTTCATCTCCAACAGCCCCGTCTGGTCCAGGGCGCAGGCGTAGATGTCCATGATGTGACCGTTAGCCGAGGCTCTGCTGGCCAGCGCCTCGTAGTGCTGACACACACACACACACACACACACACACACACACACACACACACACACACACACACACACACACACACACACACACACACACACACACACACACACACACACACACACACACACACACGTTGAGTACATGTAGGCTGTGTTCTACAGGTGTGTGTTGGCTGTGTTCTACAGGTGTGTTCTACAGGTGTAGTACATGTTGGCTTTGTTCTACAGGTGTGTTCTACAGGTGTGTTCTACAGGTGTAGTACATGTTGGCTTTGTTCTACAGGTGTGTTCTACAGGTGTGTTCTACAGGTGTGTTCTACAGGTGTGTTCTGCAGGTGTGGTACATGTTGGCTGTGTTCTACAGGTGTGTTCTACAGGTGTGTTCTACAGGTGTGTTCTACAGGTGTGTTCTACAGGTGTGTTCTACAGGTGTAGTACATGTAGGCTGGGTTCTACAGGTGTGTTCTACAGGTGTGGTACATGTAGGCTGTGTTCTACAGGTGTGTTCTACAGGTGTGTTCTTCAGGTGTGGTACATGTTGGCTGCGTTCTACAGGTGTAGTACCTTGGTGGACTTCTTCATGTACTTGGCGTTGTCCTTCTCGATGTCGTGCCAGGAGCGGATGGGGGTCTTGAGTTCATCCCCCACCACCATGCCTGGCCCCTGGGTGGCCGGGCCCCCGATGAAGGTCATGATGCGGGCCCCGGTGTTGGGGAAGGTGCACTGGGGGGAGGGGGGGGGGGGGGGCAGAGTAGCAGGCTCACTCCCACGCTAACCACAATACGGCTCCAAGCATATCCACTTAATACAACCAACCTCAGCCCACAGCACTAGCACAGGGCTAATGCTAACCTCAGCCCACAGCACCAGCACAGGGCTAATGCTAACCTCAGCCCACAGCACCAGCACAGGGCTAATGCTAACCTCAGCCCACAGCACTAGCACAGGGCTAATGCTAACGTCAGCCCACAGCACTAGCACAGGGCTAATGCTAACCCAGACCACAACACTAGCACAGGGCTAATGCTAACCTCAGCCCACAGCCCTAGCACAGGGCTAATGCTAACCCAGACGACAATACTAGCACAGGGCTAATGCTAACCTCAACCCACAGCACTAGCACAGGGCTAATGCTAACCTCAGCCCACAGCACTAGCACACTGCTAATGCTAACCTCAGCCCACAGCACTAGCACAGGGCTAATGCTAACCTCAGCCCACAGCACTAGCACAGGGCTAATGCTAACCCAGACCACAACACTAGCCCCAGGCTAATGCTTGACCACAACGATAGCACAGGGCTAATGCTAATGCTAGACAACAACAGGGCTAATGCTAACCCAGACCACAGCACTAGCATCAGGCTATTGCTTGACCACAACACTAGCACAAAGCTAACGCTAATGCTAGACCACAACATTAGCTCAAGGCTAATGCTAACCCATACCACAACACCAACTGCACCAAGCTTCCCCTCAGACCCAGAGGCTCACTATGGGCCGGTCCTAGTCCTCACCTCCAGCAGGCCCACGGCGATGGACATGGCCACGCCCAGAGAGCGGAGGGGTCTCTTGCCCTGCGTGACGGGCCACGGGTCTCTCTGCAGCTCCCCCAGAAGGTCTGTCAGGTTCATGTCAATCTTCTGCACCGGCTGGAGGAACCTGGGGAGCAATGATACCTGCGGTCATCGTTTAGGCCTCGATCAGGTCTACTGGGTCCTTCTAATCCTCCATGAGGTCTACTGGGTCCTTCTAGTCCTCCATGAGGTCTACTGGGTCCTTCTAGTCCACCATGAGGTCTACTGGGTCCTTCTAATCCTCCATGAGGTCAACTTGGTCCTTCTAATCCTCCATGAGGTCTACTGGGTCCTTGTAGTCCCCCATGAGGTCTACTGGGTCCTTCTAGTACGCTATAAGGTCTACTGGGTCCTTCTAGTAGACTATGAGGTCTACTGGGACCTTATAATCCGCCATGAGGTCTACTTGCTCTACTGGTACTTGATGTCACCTGTTCACAGGTAGACAGGTTGACAGGTAAACAGGAAGTCAGGTGGAAATACAAACTGGAAGACAGGTGGACATACAAACTGTAAGACAGGTAGACAGGTGGACAGACAGACAGACCGGTAGACAGGTGGACAGGTAGACTGGTAGACACAGGTGGACAGGTAGACAGACAGACAGACAGACAGACAGACAGACAGACAGGTACCTGTTGGATAATGGTGGCTGCGGGGCCTGTTGACCTCTGGCTCCCTGAGCAGCTGATGGCTTAGTCAGGCCCAGCATCTCCTACACACCAACACAATACGCACTTAATACACAACAACACAGTACACAACACAGTACACAGCACGCACTTAATACACAACATCGCAATACACAACACGCACTTAATATACAACAACACAATACACAACACCAGCTACACAACACACCCTTAATACACATCAACACAATGCACAACACACACAGTTGATAGCTGATAGCCATACTAGCGTGGGTTGACTGGCTGAAGCTGAACTCTACCGGCCCTAACCTTTGTCCCCAGCGCTCGACCTTAAAGGGCTCATGGCATGATGCCACCGGGTGCGGGTGTGATTAGCTGGTACAAGCCGATTGGCACAGGGAAGGAATGATTGATACAGTGACATCACAAGTGGGCTTGTCCACCCAGATATATGAAGGATAGATGAGCAACGTTTGCTACAGTCCACTGGGTAGGCCGGTATGCTGATCTATCCAGCGCGCATCTAGGTGGACACGTCCACTAGGGATGTCGCTACTAAAATCATTCCTTCCCTGTGCCGAACGGCTTGTACCAGCTAATCACACCCACACCTGGTGGCTCGAGATGAGCCCTTAACCCTGGCCCTCGATTCAGGAACACAGGACTGACATTACGTGTGGAACTGTACTAACCTTTGACCTGAATCCCAACCCATGACAACTAATATAACCTGATGAACACCTGTAGCTGTTTGGGTCTGATGTCTAACCCTAACCTTTGACCCGAACCTTAACCCTAACCCTAACCTTTGACCCTAACCCCAACCCTTGACCTAGTAACAGAAGGCGTCCTTACCGGCAGCAGCTTGGCGCTGAGGTCTAACCCTAACCTTTGACCTTAACACTAACCTTTGACCCTAACCCTAACCTTTGACCCGGTAACAGTACCCGACCCCACCTGCAGCTGCTTGGCGCTGAGGTCTAACCCTAACCTTTGACCTTAACCCCTAACCTTTGACCCAAACCTTAACCCTTGACCCTAACACTAACCTTTGACCCTAACCCTAACCTTTGACCCGGGAGCAGATCCTGTCCCCACCTGCAGCTGCTTGGCGCTGAGGTCCTTGGTGCCGCGAAACACGTAGCTCTTGGAGATGCCCTCACAGCCCAGCTCGTGGACCTGCACCATGCGGCCGAAGGTGATGAGCCCCACCAGGGCAGTAGGGGGCAGCAGAGAGAGGGACATCTGCAGGGACTCCTTCAGCGCCTGCAGGTCCTCGTCCTCCATGCACGTGTCCACCACGTACAGGAAGATCAGGGGCATCTGGGGCCCTCGCTGGGCGGACGAGAGACACCAGGAACACAGAGAGAGAGGGAGAGGGGGAGAGAGAGAGAGAGAGAGAGAGAGAGAGAGAGAGAGAGAGAGAGAGAGAGAGAGAGAGAGAGAGAGAGAGAGAGAGAGAGAAAGAGGTATTAGACATCAGACAGAGAGAGAGACAGAGACAGAGAGAGAGAGGAAGACAGAGACAGAGAGAGAAAGACAGAGAGAGAGAGAGAGAGAGGAAGACAGAGACAGAGACAGAGAGAGAGAGAGAGAGAGAGAGAGAGAGAGAGAGAGAGAGAGAGAGAGAGAGAGGTATCAGACATGAGACAGAGACAGAGACAGAGACAGAGAGAGGCACTAACAGAGCTAGATGATTATAGCCGCTAGCTCGCAGTAACAGTAGTAAGGAGAGCATACCTGGACGACGTATTCGATGGTGGAGAACTGGGGCAGCAGCTCCGCCGGTTGGTTGACCTCCGAGATACCGGTGTAGGTGGGGGGAAACTAGAGGAACAGACGCAGACGGTTAACCAGAGAGTTGACCCACCAAACGGCTGGTGGACCAGGGAAGGTGAGCTCACCTGGTTCCTCTGGTAGCAGAAATTACATGCCCACAGCTTGGCCCTGTAGTCCACCTGGCTGCAATGGAAGGGCAGACATTACTCCATCATGAAGGACTTAATACAACTAGAACAAGAACTAGAACTACAACTACAACTAGAACTACGACTAGAACTAAAACTAAACCTAACACTAGAACTACAACTAGAACTACAACTAGTACTACAACTACAACCACATCCAGAACGACAACTACATCGAAAACTAGAACATCTAAAACTAGAACTAGAGCTAGAACAACTACCTGAACTACAACTACAACCAAAACAACAACCAGAACTACAGCTAGAACAACTAGAACCACAACTAGAACCACAACTAGAACTAGAACTACAAATAGAACTACAGCTACAACTAGAAATACAACTAAACCAAGAACGACTACCAGAACTACAACCAGAACTACAACCAGAACTACAACCAGAACTACAACTAGAACTAGAACTACAACTAGAACTAAATCTAGAACGACAACCAGAACAACAACCAGAACTACAACCAGAACTACAACTAGAACTAAATCTAGAACGACAACCAGAACTACAACCAGAACAACAACCAGAACTAGAACTAGAACTAGAACGACAACCAGAACTACCACCAGAACTACAACCAGAGGCGCCGCCCTACAGCCGGCGTGCGGCGTGCAGCGGCGTGTGTCGGGACGCACCACAGCGGGTTGAGCACGGCGCGGCAGGTGGCGCGGCTGCACAGCACCGGTTCGTACTGGATGGGCGGCAGGTCGGGGCGCTCCCTCAGGGGGGTGAGCAGGGCGGCCAGCGGCACCACCATGCGGGTGGCCTCCAGCCGGCTGGAAGGCCACACGTTCCAGCTGAAGCGCACGCCGTCGCGCTCCTCGTTCTGACTGATGAACTCCGGGAAGGTCGCCATGACAACAGGGGCGGGGGGGGTCGTGTGTCCGTCTGCGGGGGGCCGAGAGTGAGGAGGAGGAGGAGGAGGAGGAGGAGGGAGATGAGAGCTTGCCTGAGCAGCGTTATCCACCGTGGCTAGTACCACTACCACTGCTGCTGACTTATTTTTACATGTTTGTATTTTTTTTTATCTTAATTACTTCATCTTGTGTTGCTTCTGCTATGTTGAGGTGCGTGGCTGTTGAGGAACCACGCCTAAGAATTTCACTCTTGTGTACTTAATAAGATGGAATAAAAGCAAATCTGATTCTGGATTCTGCGAGGGGCCGTCTGTCAGAGGACTGGTTCCCAGCGCGACTCTGAGTCTACCCTGGGGCCACTGGGCGGGTTCCAGAGATATGGTTTACAGAACAAGAATGACGACAGTCAATATGAAAATATGATGAATCTGTTGACTGATGCACAGCAATAAACTAAAGAGCAAAAAAATCATGCCTCGGCTTGTCCCATTATAAACGCCTACGACACTACAGTGGTGATAAAGGTAGGACAGGTGTGATAATAGCATAATACGAGGCCCTCGGACACTACAGTGGTGATAATAGGATGATACTAGGTCCTAGGACACTACAGTGGTGATAATAGGATGATACTAGGTCCTAGGACACTACAGTGGTGGTAATAGGATGATACTAGGTCCTAGGACACTACAGTAGTGATAATAGGATGATACTAGGTCCTAGGACACTACAGTAGTGATTATAGGATGATACTAGGTCCTAGGACACTACAGTGGTGATAATAGGATGATACTAGGTCCTAGGACACTACAGTGGTGATAATAGGATGATTATAGATCCTAGAACACTACACTATTGATAATAGAATACTAGTTCCTAAGACACTACAGTAGTGACAATATGATAATGCTAGGTCCTAGGACACGACAGTAGGGATAAAAGGATAATAATAGGTCCTAGGACACGACAGTAGGGATAAAAGGATGATAATAGGTCCTCGGACACTATAGTAGGGATAATAGGATAATACTAGGTCCTCGGACACTACAGTAGTGAAACTAGGATAGGACACTACAGTAATGATAATGAAGAACTGCTTCAGAAGCAGGGATTAAAATACACATTAAAGCAATCTGGTAAACAACGCAACGCCATTGAGCTGCACCTCAGAGCAAAGTTCAATAAAGCAATTCAGGTCGTATCGGCTCAGGGTCTATCGTCACAGGATGACATCTGATCTTCACCTTTATTAAAGTGATCCCAGGATGAGACGTGATCAGACACGGATAGTTCAATCATTCAATATGATCAGACAGGAGTAGTTAAAATCAATAAATTCACCTTGATCGGACAGTAGTTTAGATAAACCAATTAATCTCGATCTGACAGTAGTTTAGATAAACTAATTCATCTCGATCTGACAGTAGTTTAGATAAACCAATTCATCTTGATCGGAGAGAAGTTTAAATCAACCAATTCAGCAGGACCAGACAGTGGTTTAGATAAACCAAATCATCGGGATCAGACAGCAGTTTAGATAAACCAATCCATCAGGATCAGACAAGAGTGTTAAGATCATTTCCATTAAATGCTGTCAACAACAAACTGGGAGACTTCTTTATAACGTTATGTGCCTTCAGACCAAAATGTTAACTAGTGATGTTAACCAGTGATGTTACTAGAGATATCCTTCGTGTTTTAGACTAGTTGTTTCTTTTTGCTAAACTTGATCGCTGGACGGGTGAGAAACACAACTAGGAGCTAGTTAGCCGGCTAGTCAGCACACCAGTCCCTCAAGTCAATATGCACTGCGATGACACTTCATAAACACATACATACACACACACAGACACAGACACACACACACAACCTGGGGGAACCATGCGTTCATTCAAGATGCAGAGCAAACAATACGTGGTGATATGAAAAGTTGACATAGTTGACACACCTGATGTGGAGAGCCGATCCTGAGCGGGTCTGGGGTCAGTGATGCACTGAGCAAAACACACTGACGACGTAGCAACAACATGGCTGCTGCCGCTGCCGCGTCCGCGTCACTTCGCCGCGCTGCCACGTTGAAGCGCATTCATATCAGGGCCGCCGCGCTCCGCCGCTGCCACCGCGCGACGCGCCTTGACGCTCTCTGCCACGTCAAGGCCGCCGCCCCTGTCAGCTTTCACATTTCTGCTATTTCTTTATTCTGGGTTTATAACAGCAGCACGTAACATACATGGACTCAAAACATAGTATGAGCCGAGATATTGGCAGCTTTTTTCACTTCTTGTTTCTCAAACGCATCAGAGTTTAGAATAGAATTTAGGAATATATTAATGTTACTTTGACTATATAATACCTTTCTCGACTTTTAATTAAAATGATTGCATCTCGTTCCCTTAACATCACTACTACAGGATAATACAAATATCTCAAATTATACATAAACCAGATACGTATCTTTATGCACGGAACATGCAAATGATTTGTATAAAACAATGGACACAGGTAACCATGTGCGCTCCAGTTTATATTTACATCCCGGTTTATTTCAATCTGTTGTAAAAAAAAAAAAAAATGCTGCTTGTTCCACTACAATACAATAAAATTTCAGACGTTCAGAACACCATTTCCATGAGTAAACCCAGTCGCCCGGTCGGTTAATCCACACGCGTCCGGACACCTTTCAGTCCACAGCGGAAGTCGGCTTACAATGAGAAACGAGGGAGCTATGGTGTACAAACTTTAATTACAACATGTCGAATACATCTTACAATGAGTGTTGCCCGGCCGTCCGCCGACAGCAGCTTATATTAGGGCCTGTGAGATCAGGCCTTATGCTCCTCTTTACAATTAAAACTATCACCTCTGCAACTGCCCCTGCTCTAACAGACAGTATTATGGGATGTTACTGCCGTCTCCACCACAGCTCTTCCCCCTCCTCCTCCTCCTCCTCGTCGTCTTTGCTCCTTCAGCATTTTTAATTGGTCAAGCGTCGAGCCGTAGCCGCGGTTACATGTTGTTGAACCCCATCATGCCCTTCATGTTGCCGGCGGCGCCCTGTTGGAACTGTCTCATCATGGACTGGAGGCCGGCCATCCCACCTGTAACACACACACACACACACACGTTAAGAGGGGGAGAGAAGTGTAGAGAAGAGGAGATGTGAGGAGGAATAGAGAGGAGGAGAGGAGAAGGTAGGAGGACTAGAGAGGAGGAGGAGGAGGAGGAGGAGGAGGAGAAGAAGGTAGGAGGACTGGAGAGGAGGAGGAGGAGGAGGAGGAGGAGGAGGAGGAGAAGAAGGTAGGAGGACTGGAGAGGAGGAGGAGAAGGTAGGAGGACTAGAGAGGAGGAGGAGGAGGAGGAGGAGGAGGAGGAGGAGGAGGAGGAGGAGGAGGAGGAGGAGGAGAAGGTAGGAGGACTAGAGAGGAGGAGAGGAGGAGGGGAGGAGGGGAGATGGCAGGAGGAGGAGGAGGAGGAGAGGAGGAGGTACCCATATGGTGTAGAACTCTGGGGTCCATCATCTTGGCCATCTGCTGGTTGAGTTTGGCCATCTGAGAGGGGTTGACGTTCTTGGACATGTCTCCTCCTGAGGACAGAGTGAACATGAGGCTCTAGCGTGTTGGAGGACCGGCTCAGTGACCCTGGAGCGACACTGGGCTGACGCCCGCAGTGTACTATAGGCCGCTGGCTTTGAAGAGATACTCAGTCAGTACTAGTACTGCAGTAGTAAGTCGGCGGGTACCTTTGAAGAGCCCCTTGATGCCGCCCATCTTCTTGACCATCTGGGCGAACTTGGTGTACTGCGTGAGCAGCTCCTGGACGTCCCGGGGGGCCACGCCCGCGCCCCGCGCCACGCGCTGGATCCTGTTGGGCGCCTTGCTGAACAGCTTGGCCCCGTCCTTATTGTCCAGCTCTTCAGAGGGGGGGAGGGGGCACGGCGTTAGGGCGCCGATAGGCCCGCCAACCCAACCCGCTACGGTCCATGTTCCGCTGGCATTCATGTTCTCTCTCTCTGTGTGTGTCTGTCTGTCTGTCTGTCTCTGCGTGTGTATTTGTGTGTGTGTCTCTTTATGTCTCTGCGTGTGCGTGTGTGTGTGTGTGTGTGTGTGTGTGTGTGTGTGTGTGTGTGTCTCTGACTCTGCATGTGTATTTGTGTGTGTGTCTGTGTGTCTCTTTATGTCTCTGCGTGTGTATTTGTGTGTGTTTCTCTGTGTGTGTGTTTCTCTGCGTGTGTATTCTCTGTGTGCGTGTCTCTGTGTGTCTCAGTGTGTGTTTCTCTGTGTGTCTGTGTCTGTGTGTGTGTGTGTCTCTTTGCATTTGTTACCCTGGTCGTTCATGCTGTCCATGATGGTCATGAGCTTCTTCAGTCTGGCCATGGACTCCTGCTCGTTGCCTTTGCTCATGAAGTCTGTTCCGAACCCGGGGATCATGCCCTGAAACAACCCCAGGAAACAATCGGTTATACCCTGCAATCCCAACCCTACTACCCCCCTCCGCACACACACACACACACACACACACACACACACACACACACACACACACACACACACACACACACACACACACACACACACACACACACACACACACACACACACACACACACACACACACACACACACACACACACACACACACACTCAGAGTGTGGATCCATCCACTCACCATGATCTGTCCGAAGGGACCCATCTTCATAATGTTCTGGAACTGTTCATACATATCTCTGAGTGTGAACTGACCTGTAGAGAACACAGTTAGTAACTAGTACTCACAACCATCAGTTACTAACTCTGTACGACAATGAGTTAGTAACTAGCTAGTCTTGCAGGATCGTAGAAACAAGTTATCTGGTAACTTGTCGTGTGGTCACTAGTCAGAGATCTCACCATGTTTCAGCTTGTCAATCAGCTCCTCGTTATCGTCCAGTTTGAGCTCGTTAACCTTGTCAATCAGACCCTCGATGTCGCCCATACCTGTGGACAGAGGAGAATACAGGGAGTTAGAACTATACAGACCTAACCACAGCTCTATACTGACTCTAACAACAGCTCTATAGAACTAGACTGACCCTAACCACAGCTCTATACTGACCCTAACCACAGCTCTATACTGACCCTAACCACAGCTCTATACTGACCCTAACCACAGCTCTATACTGACCCTAACCACAGCTCTATACTGACCCTAACCACAGCTCTATAGAACTAGACTGACCCTAACCACAGCTCTATACTGACCCTAACCACAGCTCTATACTGACCCTAACCACAGCTCTATACTGACCCTAACCACAGCTCTATACTGACCCTAACCACAGCTCTATACTGACCCTAACCACAGCTCTATAGAACTAGACTGACCCTAACCACAGCTCTATAGAACTAGACTGACCCAAACCACAGCTCTATAGAACTAGACTGACCCAAACCACAGCTCTATAGAACTAGACTGACCCTAAACACAGCTCTATAGAACTAGACTGACCCTAACCACAGCTCTATAGAACTAGACTGACCCTAACCACAGCTCTATAGAACTAGACTGACCCTAACCACAGCTCTATAGAACTAGACTGACCCTAACCACAGCTCTATAGAACTAGACTGACCCTAACCACAGCTGAGAGACGGAACCTCTATAGGAGGTGTTCCCCAACAGGGGGCAGATCAGATCTAGCGCTCTAGCTCTACGGGGGCCGTTACCCGGCTGATCAGATCTAGCGCTCTAGCTCTACGGGGGCCGTTACCCAGCTGATCAGATCTAGCGCTCTAGCTCTTCAGGCGCCGTTACTCAGCAGATCAGATCTAGCGCTCTAGCTCTACGGGGGCCGATACCCAGCTGATCAGATCTAGCGCTCTAGCTCTACGGGGGGCATTACCCAGCTGATCAGATCTAGCACTCTAGCTCTACGGGGGGCATTACCCAGCAGATCAGATCTAGCGCTCTAGCTCTACGGGGGCCGATACCCAGCAGATCAGATCTAGCGCTCTAGCTCTACGGGGTGCGTTACCCAGCAGTTTGCTGATGAAGGGCTGTGTCTTGAAGGGCTCAAAGTCGTCGATGTGCTCTCCCGTCCCGATGAAGATGATGGGGCTCTTGGTGGCGGCCACTCTGAGAAAGGTCCACACACGTTTTAACACACAAATCGTACTGATTGATCGATCCCATCCGGGTGTTTTGCAGTGGAGGGGGCGGTCCTTACGCGCTCAGGGCTCCGCCCCCCTTGGCGTGGCCGTCCAGCTTGGTGACGATCACGGACGCGATGTCCACCTTGTCCTTGAAGGCCTTGGCCTGGGCCTCGCAGGCCTGGCCGATGGAGGCGTCCATCACGTACACGATGTTGTCCGGTTGCTATGGGGACGCACACACGCCAGTGTCAGAGACCGTTCATTCAGCCTCTCATTGTGGGGGTATTCACTACCGTGCACAAGTTTGGGGGTCACTTAGAAATATCCTTATTTAGCACCCTTCTTTTTTTTTTTTCAATGAAAATAACATTAAATTAATCTGTCATACCGTCTAGACATTGTTAAAGTGGTAAATTACTATTCTGGCTGGAAAATAATCGTTAATTAATTTATCTTCAGTGTGTATTGGCCAATCTGATTAGTCTTGACACGATTGCGATTCAGCCTACGCATAGCATGTTGTAATGCAAGCTGCTTTGATTATGGCATTGTTCGAAGAAAGTCTTATTTGGACCAAAGCTTTTTCTCTAATAAAATATTAGATAAGTTAATTAGTAGCAAACTCAGATGAATATATATATTTTTGAAAATCACGCATGGAAAAGTACATAAAAAAAATTGTTGCATCAAGATGCATCGATAATCGTTTTAGAATCGAATCGTTGACCTCATAATCGGAATCGAATCGTGAGGTGCCAAGAGATTCCCACCCCTACTGGAAAGGGCTTGATCTTTTATGGAATATATTCTTAGGTGTACAGAGGCCCATTTCCAGCAACCAACACTCCTGTGATCTAATGGTACATTGTGTAGCTGATCGTGTTAAAAGGCTAATTGATGATTAGAAAACCCGTGTGCAATTTTGTAAGCACAGCTTAAAACTGTTGAATAAAAGTGTGAGTTTTCATTGAAAACATGAAATAGTCGGGTTGAGCCCAAATATTTGAACGGTAGTGTACATCTGACTTTTGTACAGTCTTTGTTGGTTGATTGGTAGAACAGCTGGTGAAATGAGGTGTTGTCTCCAACTTACCACGGCGTTGGACACCTGCAACATTTCCTCAAACAGCGAGTCCTCCTGCTTGTGCCGGCCACTGGTGTCCACGATGATGATCTCAAAGTTCTCCGACTTGAACTTCTCCACACCCTCTGCCGCGATGACCACCGGGTCCATCTCCGTGTAGCTAAGGGGACACCCCGTTACACAAGTGAGTGAGTGAGTGTGTATGTGACTGAGTGAGTGAGTGAGTCTAAGAGTGTTTGTGTGTGTGTGTCGGCGAGTTTGAGTGAGTGAGTGAGTGAGTGAGTCTGAGAGTGTGTGTGTGTCTGAGAGAGTGTGTGTGTCGGCGAGAGGGTGTGAGTGAGTGAGTGAGCTTACCTCCCGTAGAAGGGAATTCTGGCTTTGGTAGCGTTCTGTTTGAGCTGATCAAAGGCCCCTGAGAACAGAGACAAGATTCACTGAACAACAGTCCACGGTGGGTCTGCTTAACGTGAGAATCGGGACGGGTTCATACAGCAGCGCTTACCGGCTCTGAAGGTGTCGGCACAGATGAGGCACGTCTTCCACCCCTTCCTCTGGTAGTAGTAGGCCAGCTAGACAACAACAACAACAACATCTAGTTACTACCTCTGGTAGGAGAGCAGCTAGACCACAACATCTAGTTACTACCTCTGGTAGGAGAGCAGCTAGACAACAACAACATCTAGTTACTACCTCAGGTAGGAGAGCAGCTAGACAACAACAACAACATCTAGTTACTACCTCTGGTAGGAGAGCAGCTAGACAACAACAACAACATCTAGTTACTACCTCTGGTAGGAGGCCAGCTAGACCACAACATCTAGTTACTACCTCTGGTAGGAGGCCAGCTAGACAACAACATCTAGTTACTACCTCTGGTAGGAGGCCAGCTAGACAACAACATCTAGTTACTACCTCAGGTAGGAGAGCAGCTAGACAACAACATTTAGTTACTACCTCTGGTAGGAGGCCAGCTAGACAACAACATCTAGTTACTACCTCTGGTAGGAGAGCAGCTAGACAACAACATCTAGTTACTACTTCTGGTAGGAGGCCAGCTGGACAACAGCAGGACTATGCTTAGTAGAACTAGTAGTCGTAGTAGGCACTCGTCGAGGTAAGACAGGTTGAGGTAGAACTAAGCTAAGTAGGACTAGTCATAGGTATGGATGGGGATCTAAACCCGGTTATATCAAGGACCCGGTTCCACTTTTTTCAAAAGCCGAAAATCATTAACGTTTGGGCTTATCGATATCACTGTCGAGTCCCGTCGTTCATTTATTATTATTTTTGTAACATAATGTTGTGTCCCTCGAGTCGCGTCACGTCATTTTAATCAAATCAATCCAATCACTGCAGCGTGTCCACCAATGTTTTTGAATGGAATTGTAAGCAAACAGGTATTACAAGTAAAACAAGTGAAGTCAATTGTGAAATCGGTGTTGTAATCAGCAGCATACAAGCTAGTTATCTTAAAAAGTAAATAAACGTTCAGATGTGCTGCGTGATAATGTGTTGAGGTTGGCTCAGTAAAGCGACTGTTGGTTATCATGATGCGTTCAAATGTAACATAAATAAACTGTAAATTAAGTTTTTGGTGAGAAACATTAGTAATACTGTATAACTCATGTTTCTGTATTACTAACACAGTTGTATAGTGCTCTAATCATTTTAGTTTATATAACTAAAACTACTGATTTATTAAGGATTACATCTTTAATTTAAAATGCAAGTATTTATTTCCTAAATATTTTCCTCATCACTAAAAACGCTTCGTATTTCCACCAATTAATAGAAAAGTATCGATAGTGTTATCGATAAATACTGGGATCGTTAAGGAGTATCGAAAATGGTATCGATATCAATAAATATTAATGATCCCCATCCCTAGTCATAGGTTACCTTGGAGCAGGTGGTGGTTTTCCCGCTGCCCTGCAATCCGACAAACATGATGACGTTGTTCTTCCCTTTGGTTGGAGTCCAGGCCTTCACACCAGGGTCCACCAGCTACACACACACACACACACACACACACACACACACACACACACACACACACACACACACACACACACACACACACACACACACACACACACACACACACACACACACACACACACATGACACATCGCCGTCTTGCTAGCATTCCACCTGAGCGGAAACTGTGTGGTCTGTAGGGCAGTAGGACTGTGTGGTCGGTAGGCTAGTCCAACTCTGTGTTTTGAAGGGCAGTTGGACTCTCTGGTCTGTAAGCTAGTCGACTGTGGTCTGTAGGTCAGTAGAACTCTGTAGGTCAGTAGGCAGGTAGAACTTCGTGCTAAATGCTGCAAGTCAGTAGGTCATTCGGACTATGACGGTTTGCTCACCTTGACCAGCTCCTTAAAGACTGAGTGCTGAATCATCCTCCTCTTGTTCAGTCCTGATGCCATCTCCTCCAGGTCTATGGCCGACCTGAAAGGGACAAAACACACGCAGAGATGAAGAGCGAGAGAAAGGGCACTACACATAATGGATTTACAGCTCTGCGTACAGCAGGTTCGCCAAGATCTACTCCTCAACTCGGAGACACGACGAGACACCTGTGTTTCTCTTCCACGCACGTTAAGGTGTACCCCAGGGGGCAATACCGCGTTTACAAATCGAACCGCCAGATCAAGCCTGCTCCATTGAAACGCAGTTTATCCACGTGAAACACATTCCAAAATAATCGGTCAGATGTACTTTGTAATGCGGTTGTTGTATCGCTTCCAGCTTGATTTCCCCGGCCGCAACCATTGTATCGTCGTGTCCGGCTGCGGGTCTGTGGTGTGTGGGTTGTGGCGCGTGTGTTGGACTCACTTGACGTTCTCTCTGAGCTGTTTGACCAGCTTGATGTTGACATCAGCCTCCAGGAGGGCGGCACACACCTCCTTCAGCATGGCATTAAGTACCTACACACACACACACATACATACATACACGCACACGCAGCTTAGCCTGGAGTGCAATACCTTAACACACACCTCCGCTTGGGAGTATGAAGCATCTGAACGGAGAGACCTCCTGACCCCAGTGGAGACCAGAGGGGCTTCTGTTCCGTCTCTCAGTAGAACAGAGAGCAAGCTATCCACGATCACCAAAACATCGTTTGTATTGGTTCGATCACCGCTACCACCTCGTTGATTAAGTACCAGTCTCGGGTACGTACCTCTTCATTGATGATGGTGGCATTGCTGAGAGACCTCAGCGCCGAGGTGATTTTTCTACCGAGATCTGCTAACACCATCTTGACTGTCTGCTCAACAAAACCAGAAACAGACCGATCAGACACCAGTTGTAGAACGATATAGAAACATTTTAGCTCATTGCGTCACATAAAAAACAAGAGCGCCGCGGACCTGGTGTGGACCCGCTGGGCGAGGCGCGGAGGAAGATGACCGCGACGCGTGGAGCCTGAACACAACAACAAATATTATAGAATAACACAATACTTCATCAGTGGATGGTCCCAGGCAAACCAGAGACATGACGAAGTATTACAGAATAACACAATACTTCAACGGACAGGCATCTTGGAGTTAGACCGTGGCCGCTTAACTCGTGTTTTACCTTCAAACATCAGATATTGCTGTACTTTGGAAAGGGAGGACATTTCGTGGAGCACTGGTAGAAACTAGTTAGCTGTTGTGCTAGTTAGCCTTGATCGAAACTAGCTCAGAAGCTAACTCTCGCTTAAACAATGTCCCGAGACAAGCAGGGGTTGCCGTGGCTGATTAAACCTTTTATACCTTTGACGATGACTCCGTTATTCTGGTTAAATAAAGTCAGTTTCCTAGTTCTTCTTTGGTGTGTAGTCCGCGATGTTCACCAGCTGTGGTATAAACCAGTCAAGACGTCACCACATTACACGACCCGGAAATAACTTCCTTAATGACCCCGGAGGAAGTCCCTGATGCTGCGTTCACGTCCTGTCGGAGTTACCGGAATCACTAATAAACGCTGCATTTCAACAACCGTACAATTCTGTGACTTAAAGTCAAATCATCCATTTATTTATCCTGCCATCTATTTACACACACACACAAGTTTGTATTAATAAAGGTACGTGACAAAATATAAATGAATAAGAAAACAGTCCTCTGTTTGAGTGCCGAACACGTTGATCTCGCGAGGTTCACACGCGGGCTCTCGGGGAAACACGCACTGCCGTCCATCTGTCACAGAAATGAACTTTTCCGCAGCAAAAAATGAAATTAAGAACTTGCTCTCCACAGTTCTGCCAACCGATCTTTCACGGGTCATTGATTGGATGAAAAACTCAGGTATAGGTCGATGAACGGTTCATTCACAACAGTATTATTGTCCAACAACATGTTGTATTGCTCTGATAGGACGAGAGCAACAATCCTCTCTACCAAATAATTTGTGAATAATTCTATGTATTACAATAAGCAGGTCCAGCAATTAAAACGTATGTCTGTAAAATAATAATGAGCGCTACAGCTGTTGATAAGTTTCAGCAGCATAATCTGACTGCTTCACCAGCCCCTCCCAGTAACCCCTCCCAGTAGCTCAGGAGGTGAAGGAGGTATTATTATTATCCTCTATCCTCTATTCCAGAGGTTCTGCAACTCATTAATCTCGAGCCCCATGTGATAATTTCAGTGTGTCTGCAAGACCCAGCCAAACTCAAAACAGAGAACTCCTTTAGCAACAAGTGGTTTCCGTCCCTGTACGTCATAATACCACCGCCCGGGGGTCTCAGTAACGCTGCTGTCGAGGGTCTTTCAACTGGACTCTGGTGCTCTGTGTGTGTCCTGTGTCGTCAGAGGAGCTGGAGGAGCTGCTGGTGGACAACGAGGCGGTGGTTCTGAGGAGCATCGCCGAGGAGCTGAGGAGCGGCCTCCCGGTGGAGGCCATGCTCGTCTCGGAGCGTCTGGCCCTGCAGAAGGTGGGCGGTGCCCGCACGTCCCCCCAGCCGAGGCCTAAAGGCTCAGTTATGGTTCCACGTCGACGCAACGCAAGGGCGTTCACGGACCCGTTAGGTCCTCACGTCCACCGCGAGGGCCTGACCTAAGCGCTCCCAAAAAGTGTTAACCTTCCGTCGAGGCGACGCAGCAGCGAGGGCTGTGATTGGTCCTCCCACTAAAACCCGACGCAGAACCGAAACAGGTTCACGGCTGAGTCGAAGGGTCTGCGTGGTCGTTGCATTGCGTCGACGCTGAACCATGACTGGCGACTCGTGCCCACCGCCTCCGTCCGTTGACTGATCCCCATTGACTTTGAATGGGGACGGGCGGTCGCGCAATGCATTGTGGGTCCGTGCGCTGAAGGCTCCGTCAAAAAGTTGAAAAATGTTCAACTTTTTCGGCAGCGACGGATCCGTCATCCAATCAGATCGCGTATGCAAATTTAAGCACTGTGACACTACTCGGGCTCCGACGACCCCGGAAACCTCCCCCATCCGTCAGCCACGCCTTCTGACGTCCTTTGACTGACGGTGCAGTGGGCGCGAGGCGTGAGCCTTGAGGCAGCGCGCGGCACGCTCTCCAGGTTCTGTGGCGTGAGCCGGAG
Source organism: Gadus chalcogrammus (assembly GCF_026213295.1). NCBI lineage: Eukaryota > Metazoa > Chordata > Actinopteri > Gadiformes > Gadidae > Gadus > Gadus chalcogrammus. Next base: position 22,152,284 of record NC_079416.1, read on the forward strand.
TCGACTGCGTTGGAATGACATCAAAAAAAACCAGCAGCGACTCTGGGAGCCAATCGGCATGAAGTCCATTGAAGTTTAACCTTCGTCCCGCCCCCTTTTCGGTCATACCGCAAGGCGACGCCCCCGAGCGCATACTGTGTCCCATGATCCTTTGCGCCCGTGTTACTTTTGTGTTGTTCGAAGTGTTCCAAACAAAGTGGAGCTTCTCCCTGTCAGGTTGACCACGCCCCTTGCCGAGCAGCTCTGTCCTGATTGGTTGCAGATGCAGCAGCAGCCCAAGCCGGCGGTGCACGTGGACGCCTTCCTGTACGACGAGGAGCAGGTGGACTCCCTGTGTGAGGACGGCCGGCTCAGCCGCACCTTCTGCCGGAGCTGCGGGTCCCACCTCACCGCCCCCCTCGGTGAGGCCCCGCCCCTCCCCCTCGGTTAGGCCCCGCCCCCCCCCTTTGGTTAGGCCCCGCCCTCTTGGTGAGCCCCCCCCTTTGGTTAGGCCCCGCCCTCTCGGTTAGGCCCCGCCCCTCGCGACTAGGACTGCACGATTATGGAAAAAATCCTAATCACCATTATTTCGGTCAATATTGAAATCCTGATTATTCAAACGATTATTTTGGAGTTTGAATACATCATGTGTTTATTCAGCAGGTCTCTCCCACAAAATACTTTGTAGCTGAGAACTTTGAAATTTCGCCTTTAAAAAAAATACACACAACGGTCAAATAGAAAATAGCCCTGCTCCCGACACACGGTCTCAAACCACAGTCTCCCGCCGCTAACTAATCTTTGCCTCTTCCTTTCCAGAGTTCATCTCCCACTCGTTCTCCATCTCGGAGCTCCGGTTCCTCTTCCAGAACGTTCTTCCAGACCTGGCGGGTAGAACCCTGCTGGACGTGGGCTCTAGACTGGGGGCGGTTCTGTACGGGGTAAACACAGCCCTCCCTCCCCCCCACCCCCCACCCCCCATATTCCTCTATAGATGACGTCAATACTGTAGGTGGGCTGACCCTGTGTGTGTGTGTGTGTGTGTGTGTGTGTGTGTGTGTGTGTGTGTGTGTGTGTGTGTGTGTGTGTGTGTGTGTGTGTGTGTGTGTGTGTGTGTGTGTGTGTGTGTGTGTGTGTGCGTCTGTGTGTGTGTGTTTGTGTGTGTAGGGGTACGTGTACAGTGCTGCTGCACGGCTGGTTGGGGTGGAGATCTCTGAGGAATTTGTCAGACTGCAGAACAGAGTGCTGGAGAAGTACGGCTTCACAGACCGCATGCAGGTACTGCCAATCTATACACACTGCTTCTATAATCTATACACACTGCTTCTATAATCTATACACACTGCTTCTATAATATATACACTGCTTCTATAAACTATACACACTGCTTCTATAATCTATACACACTGCTTCTATAATCTATACACACTGCTTCTATAATCTATACACACTGCTTCTATAATCTTTACACACTGCTTCTATAATATATACACTGCTTCTATAATCTATACACACTGCTTCTATAATCTATACACACTGCTTCTATATTCTATACACACTGCTTCTATAATCTATACACACTGCTTCTATAATCTATATACGCTGTTTCTATAATCTATACACACTGCTTCTATAATCTACACATACTGCTTCTATAATCTATACACAATACTTCTATAATCTATACATACTTCTTGGATAATCTATACACACTGCTTCTATAATCTATACACACTGTTAATATAATATATACACACTGTTTATATAATTTATATACACGACTTCTAAAATCTATACATGTTGCTTCTATAATCTATTGATTATTGATGATAATTGATTATATTGATTCTATAATTGATTCTATAATCTCCATACTTCTTATAGTACACATATAATCTACACAAAAGAGCTTCTATGTGAACTGCTTCTTTACATAGAACTTCTACACATAACAAATTTATACTCATTATTTTTGTATAATATATTCCAGGAGTTAATACAGATGTTTATATTCTAGGTGTTAATACAGATGTTTATATTCTAGGTGTTACATGCAGATGTTTGCTCTCAGCCAGCTGTGGTCCAGCAAGCAGATGTTCTGGTCATGAACAACGTCTTTGAGTTCTTTATGGAGCCCAGTGAACAGATAAAGTAAGGTCCTATGTAGAGTGTACGCACACACACACACACACACACACACACACACACACACACACACACACACACACACAGCAAACACACGCACACCCACACAGCAAACACACGCACACCAAACACACGCACACACACACACACACACACACACACACACACACACACACACACACACACACACACACACACACACACACCAAACACACCCACACAGCAAACACACGCACACGCACACCAAACACACACACACACACACACACACACACACACACACACACACACACACACACACACACACACACACACACACACACACACACACACACACACACACACACACACACACACACTTACTAACAGACACTCACTAACACTCACACATTAAAATTGGTGTGTTTGTGTGCCTACAGAGCGTGGCAGTTTATTATCCATAACTTCCGGAGGAAAGGGTGTTTGCTGGTGACGGTTCCCAGTCTTAAGGAGGCCTTCTCTGCTCTACAGGTACAGTACTACACTAATGCAGTACAGACACCTGGGACAGAACACAATACAGACATGTGGACAGAACACAGAAGTGCAGTACAGACATGTGGATAGAACAGAGTAGTGCAGTACAGACATGTAGACAGAATACATTGATGCAGTACAGACATGTGGATAGAACAGAGTAGTGCAGTACAGACACGTGGATTGAACAGAGTATTGCAGTACAGACATGTAGACAGAATACATTGATGCAGTACAGACATGTGGACAGAACACATTGATGCAGTACAGACATGGTGTCTGAGGTCTGCTGTTTCCAGGGGGAGGGGCTGGATGCCAGCCAATGGGTTGAAGAGCTTCCTATCGATTATGATGTGAACCTGGGAGGAGACAGCGACCCAGACGCCCTGAGACAGATCCACCTGTACAGGGTGCTCTGACCCGACCTCTACAGGTAACTCTACAGGTAACTATACTTCTATATGAGACTCAGGAGACCTTAGCTCTACAGGTGACTTTACCTCTACAGGTAACTCTAAAGTTACCGCTACAGGTAAAGTGGGCTTTACCTTTACATGCAAGCCTACAGGTAAAGTAACCTCTACGCTGGACTTAACCTCTACAGGTAACCCCTTAGGGGACTTAATCTCTACAGGGGACTTAACCTCTGCAGGTGACTCTACGGGTGACTTTATCTCTACATGTGACTCTACGGGTGACTCCACCTCTACAGGTGACTCTACGGTTGACTCCACCTCTACAGGTGACTCTACAGGTGACTTTACCTCTACAGGTGACTCTACAGGTGACTTTACCTCTACAGGTGACTCTACGGGTGACACAACCTCTACAGGTGACTCTACAGGTGACTTTACCTCTACCGATGACTCTACAGGTGACTTTACCTCTACAGGTTACTCTACGGGTGACTCCACCTCTACAGGTGACTCAACAGGTGACTTTACCTCTACAGGTGACTCTACAGGTGACTTTACCTCTACAGGTGACTCTACAGGTGACTTTATCTCTACATGTGACTCTACGGGTGACTCCACCTCTACAGGTGACTCTACGGGTGACTCCACCTCTACAGGTGACTCTACGGGTGACTCCACCTCTACAGGTGACTCTACAGGGGACTTTACCTCTACAGGTGACTCCACCTCTACAGGTGACTCTACGGGTGACCTTACTTCTACATGTGACTCTACGGGTGACTCCACCTCTACAGGTGACTCTACGGGTGACTCCACCTCTACAGGTGACTCTACAGGTGACTCCACCTCTACAGGTGACTCTACGGGTGACCTTACTTCTACAGGTGACTCTACGGGTGACTCCACCTCTACAGCTCCGTCCAGACTCTGTCCAGCTGCTCCGTCCGGACAACCACACGAAGGGTTCCAGCACAATCAGAATCTCAACATTGCTTCATAGTTTGGAGGGTTTACATATTTTTATACAAATATTTGTGTTTGTTGTGTTCCCTAACTAAACAAATAAAGTTGGGTCATTTCCTCTTGTTACTTTGTTTATTCTGTGTCTTTCCTGTGCCTCTCCTCCATGCCTACAGAATACAAGGTCTTCTAGCAAACTATAGCTAGTCTATACGACTGTAGCTAACCCTCTATAGTGGTGTTTACTGTAGGATGATCTGAAGCTAATCGTTGGCTTCTCACTGTACTTAAGTTGATGCTCTGAAGCTAATTGTTAGCTGCCAACTGTACTTTTGTGATACTCTTAAGCTTATCATTAGCTGGTAACTGTAATTAAGTTGATACTCTGAAGCAAAACGTTAGCTGCTGTTATTTAGTTGATGCTCTGAAGCTAATTGCTATTTGCCATCATCATGACCGCAAGGTCAACAGTAAACAATCCAATTCCTCAGGAGGAAATTAATACAATGATTGCTTGTATCCATGACAACAGTACCACCCTACTCACATCCTTTCATTCTTCAGTCACTTCCTCCAGGAAATGAGTCGGCATCTGAAAACACACACATGCACACACATACACACAAACGTATATGTTAGTGTATGTAGATGAATGACATTTGTACGTACATTGTATGTACATTCAGTGTTTCATTGGATTGTATATTTAGTATTGTATATTACATATATAATATTTTTTTCAGCAAGAGAGTGTTTTAATCCTTGTCAATGTGTGTGAAAGAGAAAGATTGTGTGTGTGTGTGTGTGTGTGTGTGTGTGTGTGTGTGTGTGTGTGTGTGTGTGTGTGTGTGTGTGTGTGTGTGTGTGTGTGTGTGTGTGTGTGTGTGTGTGAGTGAGAGAAATATATTGTGTGTGAGTGAGAGAGAAAGAGATTGTGTGTGTGTGCGTGTGTGAGTGAAAGAAAGATTTTGTGTGTGTGGGTGTGTGAGTGAGAGAGAAAGGGATTGTGTGCGTGTGCGTGTGCGTGTGTGTGTAAAAATCAATTCTCCAGAAGCAGAACTCAACAATCATCCCCCGCTGTTATCGTTGGAAGTTTGTAGCCAAGGAATTCCCTCGCTACAGGAAGCTGAGACAATCGCTCAAGACCAGACTTCCTGTCCAGCAGGAGGAAGGGGAGGAGCCATCGGTGTGTGTGTGTTGGACGCTCCGAGCAGACGGGCGGAGCAGAGAGAGATGGAACGCGGTCCGGTGTGGAGGGTCCTGCTGGCGCTCGCGTTGCTGGACATGAGCTCGGGGGCCCCCGGGGGGTCCGAGGGCCCCGGGGCGCCCGGGTGGGTGTACGAGGTCCACATGGAGCAGGTGAGCTTCGACAAGGCGGTGGAGGGCTGCTCTGGTGGGGGCCGTCTGGCCGAGCTCCCCTCGGAGCAGGAGGTGTCGGAGGTACTGCTGCGGCTGGAGGACAAGCTGCGGGGGTCCGCCGACGCCCAGACCTTCTGGGTGGGCCTGAGGAGGACCAAGGGCGAGTGTGTGATCCCCCACCTCCCCCTCCGGGGCTTCAGCTGGCGGTCGGACGGCGGGCACCACTGGGCGGGGCCGGGGCGCTGGTGGGAGGAGCCCGAGGAGACGTGCATCGTTCGCTGCGCGGCGCTGAAGGCCCAGGCCAACGGGACGGGTCTGGGCCGCTGGGGGCTGCTGGCCCGGCCCTGCGGGCGCCCCCACGCCTTCATCTGCCAGCGGGCGCGCCGACACGCGGACCCCCCGCTGACGAGCCCCGTGGGGACGGAGCCCGCGCCCGCCCGCCCCACGACCGCCAGCTCCACGACCGCCAGCTCCACCCTCACCCCCACCCCCACCCCCACCCCCACCCCCACCACCCACTCCACCAGCATCCTCACCCCCACGACTAGACCGGGACCGGGACCGGGACCGGACACAAAACCAGAACCTACCCCGAAGCCGGAGGCCGAACCACGACCACCGCCAGGAGCAGAGCAAGACCCCAAACCAGAGTCTAAACCGGACCCGCCTGGACCAGGACCCCCGCCGCCCGCCAAGGTGCCCGGGACCAAGCCCTGCCCCATGCCCAAGCTCACCTGGGCCCGCTCGCTTAGGCCCGAGCCCGGGGACCCGGGGCTGCTGACGCTGGAGTGCTGGTCCGGGGCCCAGCCCCGGGTCCACTGCTCGGACGGACGCTGGGAGTACCTCGGCTCGGCCCTGGACCCGGCCGTCGTCTGTCCTGTGAGCCGGAGCACCGCCCCCCCCCCTCCTCCTCCTCCTCCTCCTCCTCCCCCCTCTCCGAGCGAGGCCGGCCAGGTGGAGGTGCAGGAGGGCGGCTGGGCGGGGCTCATGGTCCCCGTGCTGGTGGCCGTGGCCTTGCTGGTGCTGCTGGTGGTGCTGGTGGCGGTGGCGGTGTGGTGCTGCCTGGCCCGGCGCTCCAAGGACCGCGCGGTCCGGAAGGCCGAGAAGATGGCGATGGAGAACAAGGAGGCGGGCGGCAAGGACTCCATGGAGACGACCAATGAGAAGGAGAGACGATGATTCAGCCTCGCCGTGATTGGCTGTTGGGTCCTAGCGCTCCGTAGCCCGTACTGTGAACGAGGGTTAGGGTGGTTAGGCCGGGGCTGGTCAGGGGTACAGCCTGGCTGGATGGGCTGGTTATGTTATGTCAGGTAAGAATAGGTTGGGTTAGGGTTAACTTGGTTCAGGTTAAGATAAGATTAGGATATTTAATGTTGGGCTAGGTTAGTTTGGGTTAGGGTAAGATTATGTTAGGTTAGTTTGGGTTAGGGTAAGGTTACGTTAGGTTAGTTTGGGTTAGGGTAAGGTTATGCCAGGTTAGTTTAGGTTAGGGTAAGGTTATGTTAGGTTAGTTTGGGTTAGGATAAGGTTATGTTAGGTTAGTTTAGGTTAGGGTAAGATTATGTTAGGTTATTTTGGGTTAGGGTAAGGTTATGTTAGGTTAGTTTAGGTTAGGGTAAGATTATGTTAGGTTAGTTTGGGTTAGGGTAAGGTTACGTTAGGTTAGTTTGGGTTAGGGTAAGGTTATGCCAGGTTAGTTTAGGTTAGGGTAAGATTATGTTAGGTTAGTTTAGGTTAGGGTAAGATTATGTTAGGTTAGTTTGGGTTAGGGTAAGGTTATGTTAGGTTAGTTTGGGTTAGGGTAAGGTTATGCCAGGTTAGTTTAGGTTAGGGTAAGGTTATGTTAGGTTAGTTTGGGTTAGGATAAGGTTATGTTAGGTTAGTTTGGGTTAGGGTAAGGTTATGTTAGGTTAGTTTAGGTTAGGGTAAGATTATGTTAGGTTAGTTTGGGTTAGGGTAAGGTTATGTTAGGTTAGTTTAGGTTAGGGTAAGATTATGTTAGGTTAGTTTGGGTTAGGATAAGGTTATGTTAGGTTAGTTTGGGTTAGGGTAAGGTTATGTTAGGTTAGTTTAGGTTAGGGTAAGATTATGTTAGGTTAGTTTGGGTTAGGGTAAGATTATGTTAGGTTAGTTTGGGTTAGGGTAAGGTTATGCCAGGTTAGTTTGGGTTAGGATAAGGTTTTGTAAGGTTGGTTTGGTTTAGGGTGAGGTTGGTTGGTTATTGGTAGATATTAGGGATGGGTTATCCTATTGCTTGCTGAGGCAAGCTTGTATATAAACTCATGTTGATTGGGTTGGTCAGTATATATCTCTGTAAAATTCTAATAATTTTTATAAAATAAATGTAGGGTTAGGGTAAAGGTTATTTAAGTGGTTCACTTGTTTTATGATCAATGTTCTGTAAAAAAAAACATCTTGGGTGTATTGTATTTAAAATGTTAAACAACATTTTTGTAAGTCAATACAACGTTTACAGCAATCTTGTCTACTGTTAAATAAATCAAACTAAATGTAAAACTATAAGCTATATGTGGTCCTGTTGAATATACTGTGTGTGTGTGTGTGTGTGTGTGTGTGTGTGTGTGTGTGTGTGTGTGTGTGTGTGTGTGTGTGTGTGTGTGTGTGTGTGTGTGTGTGTGTGTGTGTGTGTGTGTAATCCTCCAATACTAATTACACCAGCATCAGATACCAAACAGGCAGGCAGGCAGACAGACGGCCACGCTAGGTGGACAGGAAGCAGTGATGTTTATAAGCTTCTCTTCCTGTCCTCTGGTTGGTGCTGCTCGACCCATTAGGTTCACTCTGATATTCAGTCACTCAGTAGAGCCTTGGACCTACAGGAACAAACAAACAATCAAGACCATAAGAGCAGAGCTATGAACGCTAAAGTGTATCTACAGTACAGTAGAGACACTGAGGTCTGTTTACAGTACAGTAGAGAACAATGAGGTGTGTTTACGGTACAGCAGAGAACACTGAGGAGCGTTTACAGTAGAGTAGAGAAAATTGAGGTGATTAACTTCAACTGTGTTCTAGTGTCTACTGATACACTGATAGAAACCTGTGTATTGCCCATATTAGCATCAGAGGTACTTTAGTATTGAATATTTCAAATAATGAATACTAGTACCAGAAGTACTTGATACTTTAGTGTTGTTGTATAACTACTATATTACATCTGATGCTAGTATATTGTAGTGAGGATGTGTTGCCTGCAGGGGGCGCTATAGAGAAAGGGCCCAACGCAGATAAAAACACACACACACGCACACGCACGCACACGCACGCACGCACACACACAAACACAGACACACACACACACACACACACACACACACACACACACACACACACACACACACACACACACACCATAAGACTTAATCAATAACTAATTAAAAACAATTCTGTGTATAATGCATATTATTATCTCTGTATTATATAATAATACATTATATATTAATAATAATATATTAATAATGTTACTAAATATTTTATGTTTTTAATGTTAATAATATCAATCGATTTCTTATTATTATTATTATTAAGAGCATTATATTATTATTATTATCATTATTATTATTATTATTATTATTATTATTAATATTGCGTTTATTTATCCTGAACAATACAGGAAGAGGCCTACTCATATAGAAGCTAATATAGTCAACGAGTAGTAGGCCTTTCGATCAGCCTCGAGATCATACCAATCATATGAATGATCACTTATGTTAGTAACGGGTTAAATCATCCTTTTATTATATCATGATGATTTAAAACTTTAATAACTAGGCCTACTTAACATTATGATAAGGGTTTAAATTGCTAAATGTTTATATCATCATGTCTACTTGTTATGTTATTAGAAGTTTAAATTAACATTCTATTTAAGGTTTGAATCAACATGTCTGACCCGCTATGTCATTAAATGTTGAATCAACATTTTATAGCCTACTTATTATGTTAATAGATGTTTAAATCAACAATTTTGGTTAAATCAACTTGTTATGTTATGTTATTAAGCTTTGAATTCAATGGAAACGCTACAAAGGGTAGGTAAACTAGAAAGTGTCACTCAAAAGTTATACATCTAGAATATATAGGCCTATATATACGGTGGGCCTATATATAGGCCTATATATCGTGTTTTAACGGAACCTGCCTTTAAGGGTGTCAAAACACATAGGCCTACATGTGACACTGGTGTTTATTCCGTTTCAACGGAACCTCTGCTCTGAATTCAAGCGGAACCAGACTGATATGCCTATAATTCGTTCGGCTCTGTTATACCTCAATGTTTACGTTTGAAAAATTAAAAAAAATCCCTTTCAAACGAAGCGGAATAAAATGTTTAGTCCCGATTCCCGACTCCAAAAGTAGAAAGTTAGAGGCCAGAGAGCATATTTAAGCTTTCTGTTCGGTGATGAGCTCATGGATAAATGACATTTCATCAGCTGATAGAGAACACCTCACATGTGACTGGGTCGTCAGACTGCAGCTCTGCTTTCGTCCAGAGAACTCCTCACATGTTCCTCTGAGGCTCTTGCTCCAAAAGACTCGGAGAGGCGTACCTCGATTTATGAATCCATAAATCCATCAATCATAAGTAGGCCTACTTGGAGGTGAGCAGCTCACAGACCGAGGGCTGCCGGACCGGAGGGCCAGTGTGTGTGTGTGTGTGGGGGGGGGGGGGGAGAGGAAAGGAGTGGGGGGACAGAGGGGACCATAGGGGGCTGAACCGTATTCGGCGATATGACGATACGCAGTCCTGGCCCCGCGCTGCCGCTCCGCTTCCTTGGCCCTGATTGGGGGGAGCGGTAGGAGAGATAGCCGGGCTGTGATTAGCCAGGGGGAGCGGTAGGAGAGATAGCCGGGCTGTGATTGGCCAGGGGGAGCGGTAGGAGAGGTAGCCGGGCTGTGATTGGCCGGAGGGAGCGGTAGGAGGGATAGCCGGGCTGTGATTGGCCAGTGGGAGCAGAGAGAGGAGCGGGGCTGGGCCGGGGGGGGCCGGGGTCTGCCGAGCCCTCGCCGGAGTTCAGCGCCACTATGCGGGCTGCCGTGAAGATGGAAGGCCATGAGACTCCGGACTGGAACAACTACTACAGCGAGGCACCAGAGGTGGGACCTTTATTCCGTTTTCTAATGATCCGTGTTGAGTATTATGACGAAATGGGAAATGTGTTTCAGTTCCATGTGAACTCTTTCACCTTTGAGGACCTTTGAGGAGACAGCGAGCTGCTCGAGCCGAGACACCTGTTAAGATGCGCGTGACCCTCTTGAAGAGAGACAGGGAGAGCGGCAGGGCGAGAGACCGGGAGAGAGAGAGAGAGAGAGAGAGAGAGAGAGAGAGAGAGAGAGAGAGAGAGAGAGAGAGAGAGAGAGAGAGAGAGAGAGAGAGAGAGAGAGAGAGAGAGAGAGAGAGAGAGAGAGAGAGAGAGAGAGAGACCGGTAGACAGACTGTTGAAATAGTTCTCATTTTTTTCCCTGAGTGTGTGTAAAGTGTGAAGCTTTACCTTATAGATAATTATAATCATTCATGAGTAGTGTAAAGCTTTACTTCTATAGATTATATAATCATTCATGAGTAGTGTAAAGCGTTACCTTAGGCTATAGATTAATATAATCATTCATGAGTGGTAAGCTTTACATTATATATTATCATAATCATTCATGAGTAGTGTAAAGCTTTACCTTATATATTATCATAATCATTCATGAGGAGTGTACATCTTTACTTTATCGATGATTATAATCATTCATTTGAGGTCCTGAAGAAGCTGGGATGATGTATAGGACCGGAGAGGAAAGGAGAGGAGAGGAGGATTATATAAAGGACCACTTTATGTGAAGGCCTGTCAAAGAGTTTGGTATAAAATAATAGTGCACGATTACATCGCGTTTTGAGTGTCAACGAGCGTTTAGTTCTGTATAACGTTAGCCTTAATAAGCTTATAATAAATAATAATTTGTGTAACCAATATCTGTGTAATAAATAGCATTAGAAAATAGCATCAGTAGCCTACAATTAATATAAGCTGTAAATATAAACATTGTAGTGTAATGAGGAGTATAATCAATAGGCCTACATGAGTATGATAATCAGGATTTAATTAATCATAGGCCTGATAGAGTATACAGCACAATAAATACAATTTATTATTATTTATATTATTATTTATTTACGCCTATTATAGCATCACAATGAAAGATAAACATTATAACGTAATAAGTATCCAAGTATGAGCATTAGAGTATAAGTATTTGTATAATAAATATTAGTATAATAAGATGAATTAGTAGTATCAGTACAATAAATATTTAAAACAAAATTCATAGTGTGAGTTTAATAATGTTAGTATTATAGGTCGTATTTAATGTGGATTAGCATAACAATAAGTAGTTTTCATGAGGATATTAAGTACTATTTATTAGGATAATAAATAATATCATAGTAATAGTAGCCTATAATCAGTAGTCTTTATGAGTATACCATTTAAAAGGATAATAAGTACTGTTTAATATAGGTCAATAAGTACAATTTAAAAGGTTAATAAAATAATAGAATAGTCATAGCCTATAATAAATAGTGTTTATGGCTATAATAGGATGTATTAATGAGTATAATCCGTAGTATTAATGAGTATAATGGGTAGTATTAATGAGTATAATCAGTAGTATTAATGAATACAACAAGTAGTATTTATGGGTAGGATGTATTGATGAGTATAATCAGTAGTATTAATAACAGTATAACAGGTAGTATTTATGTATATAGTATTTATGAGTATTCTAAATAGTATTTAGGAGATAGTAATAGTATTCATGATTGTAAAAAGAAGTATCATAGTTATGCTCATTAATACATGACACACGAGTGTCATGTGTTAACAAGTAGGCTATAACTAAAATTAAGTCGAATTTATAATATGTAATATTAATGAGTGTAATGTTTTAATGAGTATAACTATAATTAAGTCGGATTTATGATAAATTAATGGGTGCAATGTTTTAATGAGTATAATCAGTGTAGGCCTAGTATTAATGGGTGTAAAGTATTGATTAGTTTTACTACAATAAAGTAATTTATAATCAGTAGTATTAATGAGTAGGCTATAATCAGTAGCATTAATGTGTGTAAAGTATTAATGAGTAGGCTACAACTACAATAAAGTATGTATAATCAGTAGTATTAATGAGTATAACTTGGTCCGCAGGTGTACTCGCCAATGACGTCGGGCGGGATGATGAACGGCTACATGGGCTCGATGACCGCGGGCTCCTTCAACATGTCCTACTCCAACACGGGCCTCAGCCCGGCCCACAACGCCAACCCAGGGCCCGGCCCCATGGCCCCGGGGACCGGGGGCATGGGTGCGGCGCTCAGCCCGACCAACATGAGCTCCATGGCGGCCCAGCAGGCGTCCATGAGCGCGCTGACGCACTACGGCGGCCTGAGTCCCAGCATGTCGTCCTCCGTGTCCTACAGCCAGGGCCCGCTGAGCCGCGGCCGGGACAACAAGGCGTTCCGGCGGAGCTACCCGCACGCCAAGCCGCCCTATTCCTACATCTCCCTCATCACCATGGCGATCCAGCAGGCGCCCAGCAAGATGCTGACCCTGAGCGAGATTTACCAGTGGATCATGGACTTGTTCCCTTACTACCGCCACAACCAGCAGCGCTGGCAGAACTCCATCCGACACTCGCTCTCCTTCAACGACTGCTTCGTGAAGGTGTCGCGGTCCCCGGACAAGCCGGGGAAGGGCTCCTACTGGGCGTTGCACCCCGACTCGGGGAACATGTTCGAGAACGGCTGCTACCTGCGACGACAGAAGCGCTTCAAGTGCGACAAAAAGTTGTCGACTAAAGGCGAAGGGAAGAAGGAGGCGAGCGGCGCCTCTCCCCCCGCCGCCGAGGGATCCCACCGGATCAAAGTGGACCCTATGGACCCCCACCCCCCCGGACAGGACCACCGGGCCAGTCGAGCGGCCCCTGACCTCAAGGTCGCCGGATCACAGATCCACCACTCCGCGGGGGTCACGGCCCTCTCTCTGCCGCCGCCGCACGCGATGGCGCAGGACTTCCATCTGAAGGGCGACCCCCACTACCCCTTCAACCACCCGTTCTCTATCCACAACCTCATGGCCTCCCCGGAGCAGCAGCACAAGCTGGACTTGAAGGCCTACGAGCTGCAGGCGCTGCAGTACTCCTACGGCTCGGGCGGGTCCGCGGGACTGTCGCTGGGAGGACGCGCGCCGGCGGCGGACCCGTTAGAGGCCAGCTACTACCAGGGCGTGTACTCCAGACCTGTGCTGAACGCGTCGTAGGGCGCGTCTCCACGGCGCCCCGGGGCGCGGGGGAGCCGCGCTGAGGGACGCGGGGGATCGTTGCATGGACCCGGGATTTATACCGCACCCTGTGTTGAAAATGTTGTTCATGTATTATCTAAAGTCCACTTCAGAAGCGAGAGGTCCCGACCGGTGGTCCTCCAGACCCTCGGAGACCCTCCGCTCTCTGGCGCCTCGTTTGGATTTTGAAGTGTCTCCAAACTTACAAAAAAAATCCCCGAAGAAGCGTTTTAAATGTGTTCAAACACATTTTAAGACGTTTAGGTTCAAACGTAGCCTATTTAAATTCTTGAAATATATAAAACACCACACCAAGAAGCGCTTAAAATGTGTTTAAAGAGAATGAAACCATCCCGTTCAGAAGTGATCTTTACTGTGGATTCACTCTGTTGCTTTGGAAGACTTTGCATGTTCTTAACTTATTATTGCTCCTTTTAAATAAAAAGTGATTGTTGTATAATGTATAAAACTGCTTATTTACCCTCTATATAATTATGACTTCCTCACCTTGAACCTAAAGCCTATAGTTCCAATTTTAGGCCGTTGGGTTTTTGCTTTTTTCTTCCTTTTTATTTAAATATGTTTTAAATGATTTGCGGGATGGATGTAACAATAGAAAATGTTAATCGTGTTTTGCGGTTCTTTAATGTCTTCATCCCCCGGGGCTGCGGCGACGACAGCCAAACTCAACAGAAACACGGGATCAAGGATCCCAAATATCACACAGCCCTAATCTAAAGTATAAAGGGTTCATAATACTACACACAGCCCTAATCTAATGTAGAAAGGCTTTATAATACTACACACAGACCTAATCTAAAGTATAAAGGCTGTATAATACTACACACAGCCCTAATCTAAAGTAGAAAGCTTTATAAGGAGAACCACAGGCGCCTCTTTTGTGTCGCATCGCCCTACACGGTGGCGGCTGAACCGGAACACGTCCACTTTGATCGGGTATTTACACGGCATTTGGCCGAGGAACCGTGAAATGGGTTTAATTACCTTAATTGGCCGGAGGTTCTGATTGGCTCCCACGGTGCGAAGGAACGGCGCGAGAGGAGAGCGCGTTGAATCCGACCGGATTTGAAGCGGAGCTCGCGACTCATCAATTAGTCGGTTTAATTCAATCATCCGGACCTCAAGGGTGTACATTATTTATGGTTTTGGTTTTGATAAGGTAATAATTGTATAATTGTTGTAGCGTATCTAATCGGGGCTATAAAGCATCCATTTAGTTGTTATTTTATATGGTATTTATCACTGGCTCTGTGTTAACCACGGCTTTGCTCACACGATCTCCACCATCCCTTGTATTTACAATCATTTCCATACTTTAGTATAAACTTTAATTTATAACTAATTCACTTTATTAAATGGCCTCATGTCAAATAGAAAACCCTATAGCTTGCATTAGAAAATTGAAATTAATATATAAAAGAGTGGTTTGAATTAAATGAAGGATTCTTTTAATTTGTCGGCAGTGAGGCTTAGTGGATCCTATATTTCATAAAGAGATCAGACCTCATATCGCGCCCCTCAGCTCTTTATTGATAGTGCAGGTGACCCCTCTAGGGCAGGGGACCCCACAGTGACCCCTCTAGGGCAGGGGACCCCATAGGGACCCCACAGTGACCCCTCTAGGGCAGGGGACCCCATAGGGACCCCACAGTGACCCCTCTAGGGCAGGGGACCCCATAGGGACCCCACAGTGACCCCTCTAGGGCAGGGGACCCCATAGGGACCCCTCTAGGGACCCCTCTAGGGCAGGGGACCCCACAGTGACCCCTCTAGGGACCCCTCTAGGGCAGGGGACCCCATAGGGACCCCTCTAGTGACCCCTCTAGTGACCCCTCTAGTGACCCCTCTAGGGACCCCTCTAGTGTGGGGGACCCCTCTAGGGACCCCTCTAGTCCCCAGAAAAATCACAGACAGGTTGACATGGATAGGTGACCACAGACGGGTGACCACAGACATGTCGCCTCAGACGGGTGACCACAGACATGTCGCCTCAGACGGGTGACCACAGACACGTCGCCTCAGACAGGTGACCACAGACATGTCGCCTCAGACGGGTGACCACAGACACGTCGCCACAGACGGGTGACCACAGACACGTCGCCACAGACGGGTGACCACAGACAGGAGATGACCAACCAACAGATATTGAGATGTAACCCTTTCTTGTCCTCTGAAGCGCAGGAGTTTTAGGAAATGTTTTTCCACTCTCTCTTCAAAACACATATTTGTTCAGCAGGCCCTAATCTAATCTACTACCAGTAGGCATAAATACAGTTCTATAGAATCTATTTCAGGCCTTTATTACAAATACATTTAATCTAGTGTAGGCCCTAAAATGCAGTCCTATAATCTACTCTATGCCTATAATACAGTTATATTTTATCTACTGTAGGCCTAAAATAATGTCCAACATAATCTACGGTATGCAATACAACAGTCCTATATAATTGACTGTAGGCACAATAAAACAGATATATTATTTACTGTTAAACTGTAATACTGTCCTAGAGAATCTACTGTAGGGATATAATAATTATATTCAATCTACTGCAGTGCAATACAGTCCTATATAATCTATAGTCCCAGTCCTAAATAATCTACTGTAGGGATAAAGTCCTATATTATCAACCGTAGGCCTATGATACAGACCTATAATTAGTCCCCATCATATAGTCCTAAGTGTAACCTGTCGGCCTAGTGTGACCGGTTTAATCTGCGTTGTGTTTCTTTTTTTAATGAATGATTTTGTGTAATTATAATTTAAAAGATATGACACCCTGTTACACTAGTACAGCCTATCACAGTAGTAGGCATATACTGTATAGGCCCTATCCTAGTATCTACTGTAGGGCTATAATGCAGTCATATAGTCACCTCTCCCACAGGCCTATAATATATCCCTTAACCTCTAGGCCTATAATAAAGACCTACCTATCGGCCCTATAATAAAGCCCTACTAGCCCTATAATAAAGACCTACCTACCGGCCCTATAATAAAGCCCTATATCCCTATATTAAAGACCTACCTACCGGCCCTAAAGCCCTAGCGGCCGCGCAGTTTGTCGTTATTTACCGTGTCCTTGTTTACTCTCCGCAGGCCCTGAACACCAACGTAGCCCACCCGCCCGGCTCACCGCTCTGCTGCTGCAAGACCCCCACACAGGGTATACAGTGTCCTACTGATCACTACTCAGTACTGATCCCAGACCAGTCCTACTCAGTGATTGTACCGATTAGGACCAGTTCTACTCAGCAATGACGGTAGTACTGATCCCAGGCCAGTCCATTAGGACCCGTCCAACTCAGTTAATGTGTGTGGTAATGATTTGGATCAGTCCTACTCAGGCTAATGAGTGGACTAGTGATCCCGGGCCGGTCCTACCCGGTAATGACTACTGATCCCCGACCGGCCGACTCAGTAATGAGTGTAGCATTGATTAGGACAAGTCCGACTCAGTATTGAGTGGACTAGTGATCCCGGGCCGGTCCTACCCGGTAATGTGGGACATATGTTCCCAGCGGGCCCCTGCCGCGCGGTGCCGTCCTCCCGCTCCGCCGCGGCCGTATGGGGAGCGATGCGGGCAACAATGCCGCGGGTCCTCCACATCAAAAGGAGACTTTTCTTCGGCGCTCCTTTCAGCGCGGGGGCCGGGCAGAGACTAATGCCTTTTGATGGGGATTGAATTAATTATCTCCAATAACACAATTGTGCTTGGCCAAGAAAAGAGCAAAGCAGCCCCCTTCAGACGCACATAAGAGAGCGGAGGAGAAAGGAGCGGAGGGATTCAAAGAGGATCGCTCCATCCTCAAGCAGCTTTAACAAGCAGCTGCCTTTCCATTAAAAATTATACGGAGGAACTTTATTAGGGCTTTGTGGAGCCGCCACGCAGCCAGCCAAGTAGCGCTGGTGGTCCCGGAGCAGGTCTTTAGGGGCCTCCTCTGGACCCCGCTAACACCGGGC
>NC_079416.1:22177485-22184985 GCF_026213295.1 Gadus chalcogrammus
AGAGGGGAGGGAGAGGAGGAGAGAGGAGAGGAGGAGAGAGAAGAAGAGGGGAGAGGAGAGGAGAGGAGAGGAGAGGAGAGGAGGAGAGGATGAGAGAGGAGAGGAGGGGAGGAGGAGAGGAGGAGGAGAGGATGAGAGAGGCACCACACCAGTCGGTAAGATAGTTCAGACCAGTAGGACCATGGATATGAATATGGAGCAGTGGGGGGGACCTTCTGCCAGCCCCCCTCCTCTCTCATTAGTCCCCTCAAGGCCAGAGGACCAGGAGGGCATCAAAGCGCCCCACCCTCCGTCAATATGTACCCCCCCAGCGGAGTGCCTCCTCATCACGCCGTACCCAAATGAGCCCGTCCGGCCTGGGGGGACGCAGGACACGCTGTGACCTTTAGCTCCGGGCCGGGGGTCCCCCGCAGACAGCTCTGCTCCTGCACCTCCTCCCTGCTCCTCTACCGCCCCCCTCGACCTCCTCTCTCTCTACACCTCCTCTCTCTCTCTACACCTCCTCTCTCTCTACACCTCCTCCTCCTCTCTCTCTACACCTCCTCTCTCTCTACACCTCCTCTCTCTACACCTCCTCTCTCTCTACACCTCCTCTCTCTACACCTCCTCTCTCTCTACACCTCCTCCTCCTCTCTCTCTACACCTCCTCTCTCTCTACACCTCCTCTCTCTCTACACCTCCTCTCTCTCTACACCTCCTCTCTCTCTACACCTCCTCTCTCTCTACACCTCCTCCCCTCTCTCTCCACCTCCTCTCTCTCTACACCTCCTCCTCTCTCTCTACACCTCCTCCTCCTCTCTCCCTACACCTCCTCTCTTTCTACACCTCCTTTTCTCTACACCTCCTCCCCTATCCTAAAAAGTTAACACAGGAAGAGTACGTGTGTGTGTGTGTGTGTGTGTGTGTGTGTGTGTGTGTGTGTGTGTGTGTGTGTGTGTGTGTGTGTGTGTGTGTGTGTGTGTGTGTGTGTGTGTGTGTGTGTGTGTGTGTGTGTGTGTGTGTGTGTGTGGTGTGTGTGTGTGTGCCTACCTTGCAGGCGTCGTGTGCTGCCTGGTTCTTTTCTCTGGTCAGTAGTTCCAGACGATTCAACTGGAGACAAAGAGGAAGTTTACCATGAAATTAAACTGTTGAACGTAGCATGGAGCTAGATAAATCGGTTCTATAGAGCTAGTGGTGGTCTAGCTAGATGTATTAGGATGCAGCCCGGCTAGTGGTGTTCTGTCTAGATGTATTGGGATGCGGCCGGCTAGTTGTGGTCTGTCTAGATGTATTGGGATGCGGCCGGCTAGTGGTGTTCTGTCTAGATGTATTGGGATGCGGCCGGCTAGTGGTGGTCTGTCTAGATGTATTGGGATGCGGCCGGCTAGTGGCGGTCTGTCTAGATGTATTGGGATGCGGCCGGCGGTCCGTTGTGGGTGGGTGGCTGGGGCCGGTGGGGCCCTGCTGTAATAAAGGAGATATTAGCTCAATAACTGACCAATCAGAGGACAGCAGTGGGCCGCCCAGCGTAATAACACGGATATTGGCTCAGCAGAGAGGGGCCGAGCAATAGAGCTGAGAGAAAGACAATTAGAGAGGAAGACAGAGAGACAGACGGAGAGAGAGACAGACAGAGAGACAGACAGAGAGAGACAGAGAGAGAGAGAGACAGAGAGACAGAGAGAGAGAGAGAGAGAGAGAGAGAGAGAGAGAGAGAGAGAGAGAGAGAGAGAGAGAGAGAGAGATACAGACAGACAGACAGACAGACAGACAGACAGACAGAGAGAGACAGACAGAGAGACAGACAGAGAGAGAGACAGACAGAGAGACAGAGAGAGAGAGAAAGAGAGAGACAAAGAGAGTGAGAGACAGAGAGAGTGAGAGATACAGACAGACAGACAGACAGACACATACAGAGAGAAAAAGAAAGAGAGAAAGAGAAAGAAAGATAAAAAAGCGAAAGAGAGAGAGAGAGAGAGAGAGAGAGAGAGAGAGAGAGAGAGAGAGAGAGAGAGAGAGAGAGAGAGAGAGAGAGAGAAATAACGACAGAGAGAGAAAAAGAGAGACAGAGTGAGAGAGTTTGAGGAGTGGGAGAAAGAGGGACAAAGGGTTCTCCCTGGTTCTCATATCCTCCAGAATATTTCCCAGAAGTCTCCTTGGCTCTCAGGAAGCACAGAGTTAATCCCTGAGAGATGAGGAGGGGGAGCGAGGGATCTCTCTCCCTCTCTCTCTCTCTCTAATATTTGATATATCATACATGTTGTGTATGGCGCCCACACCTGGACCCTGACTCAGCCAGCTGGGCTCTGTTCCCCTCCGCGCGCCAACAGCGTAGTGTTACAGCAACGCCTCCATCACGATGTCTACTACATGCCAGCTAGACAATAGTGTTAGTGTGTGCATCATTGAGATGGCTACACGCTGTCACCATGGAAACACCGCGCCGCAGTAACCATGGAAATGCAGCCGGCATCGCAATGGTGACGCGGTCCTGCCGTAACCGGCGGAACGCAGCCCTGCTGTACTCATGGAAACACAGCCCTTCTGTAACCACGGCAACGTAACCCTGCTGTAAAGATGGAAACACCCCTAACGTAACCATGAGAACGCAGACCTGCTGTAAACATTGGAACAGCCCCTGCTGTGACCACGGAAACACAGCCCCTTCTTTGACCATGGTAACACAGCCCCTTCTGTGATAATGGTAACACAGCCCCTTCTGTGACCATGGTAACATAGCCCCTTCTGTAACCATGGTAACACAGCCCCTTCTGTGGCCATGGTAACACAGCCCCTTCTGTAACCATGGTAACACAGCTCCTTCTGTGACCATGGTAACACAGCCCCTTCTGTGACCATGGTAACACAGCCCCTTCTGTAACCATGGTGACGTACCTTGGTGGCGGTGCGGTCCCTCTCGTCGATCAGGACCGTCATCTCCTGCGTGGTGATGTCGCGGTGGCGCTGCCGGGCCTTCTGGAGCAGAGCCAGGAGGACCGCCCCCGTCTGCTGGACGGAGCGGGCCGAGTCCGCCTCCGCCAGGCCCCCCAGGACCTCCTCCACGTCCTGGTCCTGGAGACACCGTACGTTACTGAATAGACATGATATAGACACGCAGGTGTGTGTGTGTGTGTGTGTGTGTGTGTGTGTGTGTGTGTGTGTGTGTGTGTGTGTGTGTGTGTGTGTGTGTGTGTGTGTGTGTGTGTGTGTGTGTGCGCGCTCACCATATTAAACGCTGGGGTTACATCCTCCATCCTAGAATAGACATGAAGACAGCATGTGTTAGCTGGCTGAGAGGAGCATTAGCCTAGCAGTGGCCTAGCATTAGCCTAGCGGTATCCGTGTTAGCTCGGTGAGAAGAACGCTAGCAGCGTTAGCCCAGCATTAACCTAGCTTTAGCCTAGCACTGCTGCAGCGTTAGCTTTGTGAGACAAGCGTTAGCCTAGCGGTAGCCTGTTACGGTCACTGTTTGTATGTTGCTGTCTCATTGTTTCCCTCTGTCAGCTGACAGTCGATTAACCAATCATCCATCATCGCTTCTCTACAGACCAGCTCATCTGAATCGACCAATCACATCACAGACCTGCTCCGGTTTGGCTAGGCTCTCTCTTTGGGTCTGCTGAGGTTGGCCCTGTTTGTATCTCCAGAGTCTTTAGATCCTTGGAGAGATCGCTACATCCTAGATATTGTCTGTATACAAAATACTTCCTAAATGATCGATATTGTCCCTCAGTTTCCTGCCTCCCCTGTTTGCGTTTGTTCTGAACCATTTGTCGGCTCCACTATCTGTTGGTCTGTTATTGGTTGCTCCCTTGCACTCTTGGGACAGGTACGAGAGAGGCCTTCTATACATTGACAACACTGGGCCGTTCTCTGTTCAGAAACACGAGGGTAGGCGTGTTCCTACCCGGGGTATCCTACCCTCAGGGAGGGGGGCGTGCGGGGGTCTGCTCGGGCAGCTGGTAAGCTATGTTCACCTGCGTCGGCTGTTAGCTTAGCTTAGCTTTTGTTCCGTTTCGGTTCTTTTATTTGGCAACACTCGAGTCCCAAAGCCCGGCTGCATTGTTTGTGCTGTTGTGTTTGTGTTCACCAGTAAACCCGCGTTCACCATCGTCATCCGTTTCCATTCTTTTATTGTTCACCCACAATCTACTCCTCTATACCCAGAACACAGCCGCTTTAACATCTGTTGCCTCCCCCCACCACTACCCCGAGACACTGGGGTTGTAACCCGGCGGGGTTGCAACACAGTGGGGTTGCAACACAGTGGGGTTGCAACAAAGCCACGTCAGCCGGGGAAGAGGGTTAGCTTAGCGTTATCTTTGCAGTGCCCGCGCAGAGTGTTAGCTCGTGGAGCTAGCGTTGGCCCGGCTGGCAGACTGGAGGGGAATGTCATCATCCAGCCTCGAGACTCCAGCCTCCAGCCTCCAGACTCCAGCAGGCTCCGAGAGCTAAGACGAGATAAGAGGCTCCCCAGGGAGG
Source organism: Gadus chalcogrammus (assembly GCF_026213295.1). NCBI lineage: Eukaryota > Metazoa > Chordata > Actinopteri > Gadiformes > Gadidae > Gadus > Gadus chalcogrammus. The sequence continues at coordinate 22,181,947 of NC_079416.1, forward strand.
CTTGTTTCATCACGCGCCCGGTCCCCAGGTAAGCAGCAGCTAATAATGTAATAATGTAGCGGCAGCTGTCCGCCCGTTCCCGCTCCACAGGGAGCTGCCGCACACCGAAACCAACACACTCCTCTGTACTCCACTGTTTAAAAGAACACACTCAATATCAAGCCAAAGCCTGCTCTAATGCACTTTAATAAAAGGCCCGGTGCGCGCGCGTTCCGCCGCACGCCTCGATCACTCCACTCCTACTTGACCTTGGCACACAGAGCGCGAGGAGGAACCTCCTACACGCCGTACCGTGAAGGAGCAGGACCGCCGTCTGACGGGGGGGGTCAGCTACCAGTAGGGTCATGTTTACAGGTTAAACACGCAGGTCGTTTCTACCGATACAAATACGACCAATAATAAGATGGACGTAAGGACAACGATGGGTAAATATATGCTAACTGTTTGCCCTCCTGGAGCAACCAGGAATCTATATCTCTTTCACACGCACACGCACACGCACACACACACACACACACACACACACACACACACACACACACGTTATTCACTACATACTCACTACACACGCTGGAATAGTGTCTGTCTGTCTGTCTGTCTGTCTGTGGTAGTGTGTGTGTGTGTGTGTGTGTGTGTGTGTGTGTGTGTGGTAGTGTGGTAGTGTGTGTGGTAGTGTTATTGCTTATGTTTGTGTGTGTGTATGGTAGTGTGTGTGGTAGTGTGTATTTTAGTGTGTATGTGTTTATGTGTATGTTAGTGTGTATGGGTGGTTGTTGTTGTGTGTGTGCGTGCATGCGTGCGTGCGTGCGTGCGTGCGTGCGTGCGTGCGTGCGTGCGTGCGTGCGTGCGTGCGTGCGTGCGTGCGTACTCCTCCTGCTGCTGGAGCCGTTTTGCACGGAGCAGGGCCTCATCTCGCTCCTCATTGGCCAGACGCAGCCGTGACATCAGAGCCTGGTCCCGCTCCCGTTGGGCGGCGCACAGCTCCTGGAAGACAGCTGACACCCCACAGCCAATCAGTAGCCAGCCTCACTACAGCACCAGCCAATCAGAGCCAGCCTCACTACAGCACCAGCCAATCAGACCCAGCCTCACTACAGCACCAGCCAATCAGAACCAGCCTCACTACAACACCGGCCAATCAGAGCCAGCCTCACTACAAGACCGGCCAATCAGAACCAGCCTCACTACAACACCGGCCAATCCCAACGAGCCCCACCGCCATACCTGCTGGAAACCCCCAGGCCGGGGGAGGGGCCATGGGACAGGGGGAGGGGCAATGATACAGGGGGAGGAGTAAGGAGCAAAGGGGAGGTGCTAGGATACAGGGGGAGGAGCTCCGAATCACCTTGATGGAGGACCTAGGAGACAGGGGGAGGGGCTGGGAGACAGGGGGAGGAGCTAGGAGACTGGGAAGGGACTAGGAGACAGGAGAAAGGAACAAATATAAACAATGGTGGGGGGTATACAAAGAGGGGAGTGTGCTACCTTGAGGGAGGAGCTAGGAGACAGGAGCTAGGAGACAGGAGCTAGGAGACAGGAGCTACCTTGGGGGAGGAGCTAGGAGACAGGAGCTACCTTGGGGGAGGAGCTAGGAGACAGAAGCTACTTTGGGGGAGGAGCTAGGAGACAGGAGCTACCTTGGGGGAGGAGCTAGGAGACAGGAGCTACCTTGAGGGAGGAGTTGAGGGGAGGTGCTGAACTCCTCTCCAAGCTGATGCTCCTCCACCTCCTTCTGCTGGTGGACCAGCTGGAGCTGCAGCTACACACACACACACACACACACACACACACACACACACACACACACACACACACACACACACACACACACACACACACACACACACACACACACACGATATATATATATATGTTAATATATATGTTATGTTCTACACATCTTCTATATGTATACGTTATGTTTTATATATGTTCTTTGTTATACAGATGTTCTATACATGTTATGTTCTATATGTGTTCTATATGTATGTTCTATATTCTATACATGTTATATGATCTATACATTGTATATATATATGTTGTGTTCTATATATTTTCTAGATAGGTAATACTTTATATATTAGCACCTTGCTGTTGACGGCCCTCAGAGAGTCGAGTTCCTTCAACAGAAAAGAAACGTTCTTCTCTCTGCTCAGACCTCTGGATCTGGAGAGAGAGAGAGAGAGAGAGAGAGAGAGAGAGAGAGAGAGAGAGAGAGAGAGAGAGAGAGAGAGAGAGAGAGAGAGAGAGAGAGAGAGAGAGAGAGAGAGAGAGAGAGAGAGAGAGAGAGAGAGAGAGAGAGAGAGAGAGAGAGAGAGAGAGAGAGAGAGAGAGAGAGATGTTGCGTCGAGGCAGAGATCGTAACGGCAGTATTGCTACGAAGCGGTTGGAAACTTCATATTGACTTTATCACAGAAGCACGGTGACCTTTAAACTAATATAGAGTCGCATGCATGTTAATCACCTTTATTATTACTCTCCCTCTCCTTATTACTACACTGTCGACTCATTATAACACTCTCTCCTTACTATTACACTGTCCACCACGGCTCTCAAGCCATCCTGCGTGTTATTATTAGCACGCTACGTCCTGTGTGCTAATATTAGCATGCTACCATCCTGTGTGCTAATGCTAGCATGTTAGCATCCTGTGGCTTATATTAGCATATTAGCATCCTGTGTGTGAATATAAGCATGTTATGTCCTGTATGTTAATATTAGCATGTTAGCATACTTTGTGCTAATGCTAGCATGTTAGCAGCATCCTGTGGCTTGTATTAGCATTATATAATCATATGTGCTAATATTTACATGTTACCATCCTGTGTGCTAATGCTAGCATGTTAGCATATTGTGTGTTAATATTAGCATGTTAGCATTCCTGTGTGCTAATCATAGCACGTTACGGCCTGTATGTTACCATTAGTATGTCACCAACCTGCGTGCTAATATTAGCATGCAAATACACTAGTGTAAGAGAAGAGTCAACAAGCCAAAGCTTTGTTCTGGCTGAGCTTCCCACTGTGCGCAACATAAAGG
>NC_079416.1:22189985-22382485 GCF_026213295.1 Gadus chalcogrammus
CCAGTATATTGACATTTAACAAAGTCTGTAGGTCCAGTACACTGTTTCCCAGTAGAGAGGCCAGCAGAGATCCAGTATACTATTTCCCAGTATAGAGACCAGTAGAGAGATCATTCCTGTCCAGCTCAGACACCTGATAGCGCCGCGGCTTGAGAGCATAGATCTTTTGTTCAAAGGCTTCAGTGGCAACCCGAAACATCACCATGACAACCGTGTTTACAACCTGCAGATCTAAACAGGAAGTGGTCACCTGATGACATCACGGGGGGGGGACCCAATTTTTTGGGGGGGCTTTCATTCAAAAAGGTAAACATCAGGTCTCCCCGGTGATGTTCTTCACGGTGGGGGTCTGAGATAGGAGAGCTGCGGTCCACATGAACTCTTTAGAAACAAGAGCTTACCGTCTTGTTTATTGAGTTTTATTTCATGGAGGTTTTCCCACCAAAAAGGCAGACACACACATTCAAGTTTTTTTTTACACGATTTCAATGTTAAACGAATTGCAAACAGATCAATAAGAAAACGAGTGGAGCTGAACCACAGACTCATGACTCCGGACATTCCCGGCATTCTTCAACAGCCTGCTCAGCCACTTCCTCAGGTTGATCCACCATTCACCAAGAAGTGCACTCGCACACGAAACACAAGTTCCATGATTTCCATAGCCTGCTAAGCTACTTTAACCTGAACCATTCAGAGTTTATTAAGATCAGCCTTCTGCCACATACATACAGTGTACGATGGTATACAGTGCTGTATACATATGCAGAATGAACTCCTATAAAGTACTTGAAGCGGACCACGTCTACCAGAACCCCTAATCCTAGGGAGGAGAACAGCTGTATGGACCCCCGCTGTCCACACACGATCAGTCAACATCTGCAAGACCAAGACAACAGCATCCACGTGTCCTCCTGATGTGCCTAAACACAGCACGTACACACATATAACCACACACAGCACATATACACAACCATAGCCCCACACAGCTTGTATACACACACGTATATATAGCCTGGATGTCACCTCGAACCCGTTCCAGGAACTAGTTGAACACTCACCGCTGGGTTAGATGAAGTACAAGTGATCCGCAGTCTTGGAGAATTCGACCGACTTTGGATAACTTCTATTTCTCTGAAGTACCCCAGGGGGCCGCTAGGGGGAACCGATGCACCCTTCTACTACTGTACTATTATGTACCACCAGCAGGTGACAGTATGAAGCCGTTATAATCAAGTGTAATACCGCCTGTCGCCAATAGGCGGCAGTATAACAATTATAAACCGGTGTTTAGACAGTGTGATGCAGCGGTGAGAACTGAACCTGTGATCCGAGCTGCTGCTGCTAAAGATTTAAGTTCACGCCACAATGAGTTCAATTGGGACAGGGGTAAGTACCAATATGTGCAAGTTAACTTTCAGTTGAGTGAAGTGTTTAATGAATAACAGTCTTTAAGTCTGCAAAGTGTTCCCATTCATTGTAACTCGTTGTCTGCCCTGCTGAGTCACTAGCATGGTTAGCTAGGCTAGGCTAGTTGGCTAGGCTAGGTCCACTAAGCGAAATCGAAAGCGTTCTGTAATGTGTCGCTGCTTTGTCGCTTAGTCTACGATCACTGCAGAATATGACTTGATATCAAATGTCCAAGCTATGATCCGAGCAGTTAAACAAGTCTGAATAACTATTAAATTGTTGTTTTGAAAGTACACATTGTATTTACTGCGCATGCTCACACTGGGAGGCTGAACGTGACAGAACGTCGCTCTCCAGTAACAGACGGGTCTGTACTGGTGAGCGATGTTCCAGGTCGCTGGTGTGGATCTAAACTGATGAACCCATGTTATATTCGACAGTACTGGGGTCACGTAGTGAACCCTTTGAAAACAAGGACGTAGAACCCAGATGTGATGTTCTACCTAGATATGTATGAACTTCTGCCCAGGATCTGTGTATAAACAGGGACGTTTGGATTACTAATATAACAGAAACGCATTGGGGCGCAGGAGGTAGAGCGGATTGACTGTTAACCGGAAGGTCCCCGTCTCCTCCCAGCTGAGTGATGTCCCTGAGCAAGGCACCTTAACCTGACGGCTCCCGATGAGCTGGCTGTCGCCTTGAATGGTTGACACCGCCGTCGGTGTGTGCATGACTGGGTGAATGTTAGACAATATTGTATAGCGCTTTGAGTGGCCACTGGTTAGAAAAGCGCTGTATAAATGCAGTCCATTCATCATTGTTTAAGGGTCGTTTAAGATGACAGTCAGTGCGTAGCAAAACTTATTTTACGGCCTTAAAATCAAGGTGATACCCTGCTCTTTCAGCTTTATTCAGCTCTGCTATTCGGTATTCATCATACTATGTAAAATTGTATCATGCTATTTAATATGACGATATTTCATACTGCATGTAATGATGATGTCATACAGTAAAGTGTGAACCCCCTCCTGACTGTGGTGTTCTCCCGCAGTATGACCTGTCAGCCTCCACCTTCTCCCCAGACGGAAGGGTCTTCCAGGTGGAGTACGCCATGAAGGCAGTGGAGAACAGCAGGTGGGTTTACCTTTAGCCCACTACCCGACACCAGTCCATGTCCCCCAGTCCCTGTCCCCCAGTCCCTGTCCCCCCAGTCCCCTACACCCAGGACCCTACACCAGTACCAGTATCCCACACCCAGTAATCTACACCCAGTCCCCCACACCCAGTAGACGAGTACCTGCAACGGTTTACACGACATTGATTCATTTACCAGAAGCAGCTTACAAGTCGGACAGAGAACAAGCTAAGCATGAAATCAAGATTGGAGTCTGTCTGTCCTTCTATCAATCACTCTGGCTGACCCATTTATCTGTCACTTGTATGCGTCTCTATTTATCACTAGCACTCTATCTCATAACTACAATACAAGTGTAAGTGCTGCACTACCTGTTTGTTAAAGAACCTGGAGAGGGCAGAGTAGACCGTCCTCGGCTGGACATGTGAGGTCCCTTTTGAGCAGGGTGTTGATCATGTGTGTCTACAGCACAGCCGTCACTGAGCAGGGTGTTGTTCATGTGTGTCTACAGCACAGCCGTCACTGAGCAGGGTGTTGACGGTGTTGATCATGTGTGTCTACAGCACAGCCATCGCGGTGCGCTGTAAAGACGGCGTGGTGTTCGGCGTGGAGAAGCTGGTCCTGTCCAAACTGTACGAGGAAGGCTCCAACAAGCGCATCTTCAACGTGGACAAGCATGTCGGAATGGTACCACTCGCTCTCTTTTGCTTCTTCCGGATGCCTATTTATTTAGAAGGCACCGTAGCCAATTTAGAAATTGCCTGATTTTCCACCCAATCAGGCCCAATCTGGCAACACTTTCATTCAGTGCAGTAGGATACGGTCATGTAATATATCGATGATATCGGTTTCCAATCAAATATAGGATCAAAATGTAGCTGTATTTTACTCCTAAAAACTTTGTTTTAGTTGTATCTCATTTTCTCTGAAAGTACATAGGGTCTGATATCTCCCTGGAGTCCTATGCAACGCAAGCCGTAGTTTGCTACTCCAGCCAGCAGGGGGAACCGTAGTAGCATCCTAACAACTGAGACACCTTCAAATCACGGTTAAAGAGTCATCCAGCTCTAACTAAAGCCTCACAGAGATGGTGGGATTTGCCAATCTGCATAAAACCCACACCAACACACAAATGCCTCAATCTTGTGAGATGCAAATCTCTATCATGGACAGATTTTGTAACTGTCAAGTCAATTGCACATGCATTTTTAAGCTAGGATTGGCATGTAATGGTGGAATCAATGGCGCAGTAAGATAGTAATGAGGCATGATCTCCAGAGCACGGCTAGGTGTGATGTCATGCTCTTTATGATCAGGTTCTAAAGGTCAAGTGGACCAATCAGGTTGCTTAATCTGAACAACCTGTGGTTTATTTAGGCGGTATGTTGTTTCCTTAAGCTACGTTCTGAATTGTGGTTTCTGATGCTGTGTTACTATCTGACGATACATTCTGAATAGTGTGTTGTGATGCTCTTACTTCTTGAAGCTACATTCTGTATTGTGTGTTCTGATTCTTTATTACTTCTTAAAGCTACATTTTGTATTGTACGTTCCGGTGCTGTGTTGCCATCTGAAGCTACGTTCGGTAGTGTGTATTTTGTGTTCTGATGCTGTGTTGCCATCTGAAGCTACGTTCGGTAGTGTGTATTTTGTGTTCTGATGCTGTGTTGCTATCTGACGCTACGTTGTGTGTGGTCCTCCAGGCGGTAGCTGGACTCCTCGCAGACGCCCGCTCCCTCTCGGAGGTGGCCCGGGAAGAAGCGTCCAACTTCAGGTCCAACTACGGCTATCAAGTCCCTCTCAAGGTAAAATGAGGTCCATTCACATGATCCTACTGCCATTGTAGAGGGAAGGAGGGGACCTGTCCAATCAGAGACCACGGGAGGGGGACCTGTCCAATCAGAGACCATGGGAGGTGGACCTGTCCAATCAGAGACCACGGGAGGGGGACCTGTCCAATCAGAGACCACAGGAGGTGGACCTGTCCAATCAGAGACCTACTGGGTGGAGGAGGGGACCTACTGGGTGCTTGGGGTGCCGAAGCTGTTCTGATGGTTTTGTGACGTGTGTTTGCAGCACCTGGCCGACAGAGTGGCCATGTACGTCCACGCCTACACACTGTACAGCGCCGTCCGGCCCTTCGGCTGCAGGTCAGACACACAGACACAGACACGCACACAGACACGCACACAGACACAGACACAGACACAGACACAGACACACACACACACACACACACACCCCCACACCCCTACCTTCACCTTGAAACGCCTACATTCACATCCACCTAAACTCGCATCAACACACTCCGATCAACAAGCACCCCTACACTCTCATCAACGCACACGGATCGACACAACTACACTCGCATCCGGACTAAAGTCCACAGCTCCAAATATAGGTTCTTAACGTGTGTGTGTGTGTGTGTGTGTGTAGCTTCATCCTGGGCTCCTACGATGTGGACGACGGCCCTCAGCTCTACATGGTGGACCCCTCAGGGATCGCATACGTACGTACTCAATACTACTGCAGTACTCTGAATACTACTACAGTACTCCATACTACTGCAGTATCACAGTACTCAATACTACTACAGTACTCAATACTACTGCAGTACTCAATACTACTACAGTACTCAATACTACTGCAGTACTCTGAATACTACTGCAGTATCACAGTACTCAATACTACTGCAGTACTCAATACTACTGCAGTATCACAGTACTCAATACTACTGCAGTATCACAGTTCTCAATACTACTGCAGTACTCAATACTACTGCAGTATCACAGTACTCAATACTACTGCAGTACTCAATACTACTGCAGTATCACAGTACTCAATACTACTGCAGTACTCAATACTACTGCAGTATCACAGTACTCAATACTACTACAGTACTCTGAATACTACTGCAGTATCACAGTACTACTGCAGTACTCTGAATACTACTGCAGTACTCGATACTACTGCAGTATCACAGTACTCAATACTACTGCAGTACTCAATACTACTACAGTATCACAGTACTCAATACTACTGCAGTACTCTGAATACTACTGCAGTATCACAGTACTCAATACTACTGCAGTACTCAATACTACTGCAGTACTCAATACTACTGCAGTACTCAATACTACTGCAGTACTCAATACTCAATACTATTGCAGTATCACAGTGCTCAATACTACTGCAGTATCACAGTACTCAATACTACGGCAGTATCACAGTACTCAATACTACGGCAGTATCACAGTACTCAATACTACGGCAGTATCACAGTACTCAATACTACGGCAGTATCACAGTACTCAATACTACTGCAGTATCACAGTAATCAATACTACGGCAGTACTCAATACTACGGCAGTATCACAGTACTCTGAATACTACTGCAGTATCACAGTACTCAATACTACTGCAGTATCACAGTACTCAATACTACTGCAGTATCACAGTACTCAATACTACTGCAGTATCACAGTACTCAGAATACTACTGCAGTATCACAGTACTCAATACTACTACAGTACTCTGAATACTACTGCAGTATCACAGTACTCAATACTACTGCAGTATCACAGTACTCTGAATACTACTGCAGTATCAACATAGTACTAATGTGATACTATTACAGAACTTATACTGCTACAGTACTCTGTGTAATACTACAGTACCAACATAGTAATACTACTGTACTCAAGAATACAACAGTAGTCAAAATACTACTACAGTACTAACATAGTACTTCTACAGTTGTCAAAATACTACTACAGTACCAACATAATACTTATACAGTACTCAGAATACTTCTACAGAACTAATACTACATTACTAACGTAGTTCTACTATAGTAGACTACAACTAATATCTTCAGACCCCTAGGATGTGGTTCTGTAGTGTATTCCTATACTCGAGGACTAGAAGGTGGTTCTAGACCAATAGGATGTGGTTCTGTAGTGTGGTCCCACGGCATCAGACCGCCACAGGGTGTTATGATGCAGAGAACAGTTCCGCAGACTAACCTAACTGATTCTCTGACGCTTCTCTTGGCTATCTGACCACCTCGTGCCTAGCTCCACCCTCTCCAGAGCTGTCTAACCTTACTGCCCTCCTAAGGGCATTGCTGTGTTCCAATATCCATGCTTTTCCATGAGTACACTTAAACGTAGTACACTATCCGCACTCACTAAGTGCGCTAATTTTCAGATGTCAGTGTTGTTCCAAATCGAATACTCCTTGGTGCACTAACCGGAAATTACGATCAGCTATAAAAAGCTATAAAGGCTATAAAACTACAAAATGAGTCTATTAATGCAGGCTATGTGGAAAATGCGCCGACTTTGGCTCAGCCTGGCCCCGCCCTCTTCCCGATACGTAGCTAAGATGGCTGCCCTTGAGTACGAAAAGTGTACATCGATCCGCACTTCGCGGTTTGACCGTTTTGAGTACACCATCCGGGTCCTTCCAGTACACTGTTTTTTCCGCCCGATCTGAATTGGAACGCCCTACGTACCCAAACTAAGGCTAGTAAGTACAGTAGTAGTATGGATATTGGAACACAGCACATGTGTCAATGGGTCGGCTTAGCTCAGGATGTGGAGCGGGTTGACCTGTAACCTGAAGGTTGCTAGGTCGATCCTCCTGGCTGAGTGTCGATGTGTCCCTGAGCAAGACACTTAACCCTAACTGCTCCTGACAGCCTGGTTGTCGCCGTGCGTGGTTGACTCCGCCGTCGGTGTATCAACCTTTTTGTAAGTCGCTTTGGACCAAAAGGTCTCCTAATGTACAATGTGTTGATGGGTAGAAGCCCAGCCCAACCCCTTCGTGTGGTTTTGACGTGAGATGTTGTGTGTGCAGGGTTACTGGGGCTGTGCCATCGGGAAGGCCAAGCAGGCGGCCAAGACGGAGATCGAGAAGCTCTCGGTAAGTGCTCTGACCTGGCTCAAACGGGGGGGGGGGTTCAAGTTCCTTCACTTCATCGTTGTTTCGACCAATCAAGTTGGCCAGCCATGGCCAACAGTTAAAGGCGCCTGTAAAGGTTTCAGATCAACCTAGACCCTGCTCCTCTACGCTTCTGTGGAACACCTCATCCTCCGCTTCAAAACCCGCTTATCCGGGGTCGGGTCGCGGGGGGGGGCTGCAGCTCTAGCAGGGGGACCCCCAGAATTCCCTCTCCCGGGCCACATTGACCAGCTCTGATAGGAGGATCCCAAGGCATTCCCAGGCCAGTGTGGAGATATAGGCCCAATCCCATTTCTACCCCTTACCCCTTCCCCTTACCCCTCCCCCTTGTTTTGAAGGGGTAAGGGGAAGGCGTCTTACGCCTTCCCCTTACCCCTTCAAACCAAGGGGGAGGGGTAAGGGGTAGAAATGGGATTGGGCCTTAATCTCCCACCTAGTCCTGGTTCTTCCCCTCCCCACTCAGAGCTCTTAACGCTGCTCTTCTCCTCCTATCTCTAAGGGACACCCCAGCCAACCTCATTTCGGCCTCTCGTACCCCTTGAATATCTCCAGAACAAAACAGGAAACAAGACTCGACTGTCCCTTTTGTGTTTGGGTTCTCTGGCCCAGGCTCTCCTTCCATCTCCCCTTAGAAGGTCTTTTTTAACACAGGACCGCTGAACCCGAGTTTAGTGCACTTGTGGTCCTTGACCTCAGAACCCTTAGAGGAAGCGGCCCCCTATCGTCGGATCGGGCTCCCCAGAGGTTCCTCCTCCTCCTCTCCCTGGTGGTTCTCATGCGACAAGACGCACCAAGTGGACCGTAGAATTACAACGCACCGTTCAGTCAGGGCGGCATGTGGCTCGGGTGGAGGAGCGGGGTTGGCCAGTAGCCGGAAGGTCGCCAGTTCGATCACCGGCTCCTCCTAGCGTCGAGTGTCGAGGTGTCCCCGAGCACGACGCCTCACCCCGACTGCTCCCGACGACCTGGCTGTCGCCCTGCGTTGTTGACACCGCCGTCAGTGTGTGAATGCGCGCACGAACGGGTGAATGCGAGTCAATATTGTACAGCGCCTTTGAGTGGTCACTGGTTAGGAAAGCGCTGTATAAATCTAGTCCATTTACCATTGAATTCGAAGGAGGAAATCGATGCAGGACTGCTGTGTTTTAATACTTTTAAGTGCATAATATCCACAAATCAGTCATTCTGGGTGTCAGTCGGTGCCTCCTCTATGGTTCTCTCCACCTTTGATCAATGACCAGGCTTTCCCTTGTGCTTGACCTTCCCCAGATGAAAGACATGACGTGCAGAGAGGTGGTGAAGGAGGTCGCCAAAATGTGAGTTGTGTGAGCAGATTGTAATAATAATGCATTTTATTTATGGGCGCCTTTCTTGACACTCGGGGTCGCCTTACAAAATCAAACATTCATAAGTGCAAGCAAAAAACAACAACACAATAAAACTGTGTACAAGAGAAATGGAGGGAGAGAAAAGGTCATTCTAGTCCCAAGAATGCAACTGACTTAAAGGGAGTAGGCTTGGCTGAATAGATAAGTTTTCAGGTGAGATTTGAAGGTGATAATGGAACTGGATTGTTGGATGACATGAGGCAGAGAGTTCCAGAGGTGGGAGGGCAGAGCGACTGAATGCTCCTGACCCCATGGTAACCAGGCGAGCAGATGGGAGGGTGAGCTGGATGGAGGTAGACGATCTGAGAGAACGGGTGGGTGTCTTGACATGGAGGAGCTCGGTGAGATACTGAGGGGCAAGATTGTCGATGGCCTTGAAAGGGAGAAGCAGGATCTTGTAAATGATGCGATATTTGATGGGGAGCCAATGGAGTTGCTGCAGAACAGGTGTTATGTGACTGATGGAGGGGGTGAGGCCAGATCTTTCTCTTGTGACTGAACGGCGTCGGCTGTACATGGTTCATATTGATGTTTCTTGACTTGCTGTTTGCTTCTTATCCTCTCCTCTGTTTATGGTTGTTCTTGTGCAACAAACGCCTTCCTTGTATGTGTTGAAGCTACCTGGTAATGAGGTCTACGTATTGTGATTGGGATGCTTGTTGTGATGTTTGTTGTGTTGGTTGAGATGTTTGTTGTGATGTTGATTGTGTTGTTGATGTCGTCCTGCAGCATCTACATCGTCCACGATGAGGTGAAGGACAAGGCTTTCGAACTTGACCTCAGCTGGGTCGGAGAAGGTAAGAACTGGTGGATAGGCTAGCTCCCATGCCTTCTGGGTTCATTCCCAAGCAGGAGTGCCTGTGTAGTGACGACGATTCTGAGAAGGGTTTCGCATAAAGGGCTGAAATCATGTGATGTCAGAACTCTCTTAGATATCTCACCACTGATCTAATCAACTAGGAACCAATGAAATGGTGCTATTGATGCTGTTTCCATGATGTCATCTTCTCTCTTGGGTGTTTCTCCGTCCGTCCCGCTCACTGTCTCGTTCTCTCCCTCTCAGTAACAAACGGACGGCATGAGCTGGTTCCCAAGGACGTACGGGAGGAAGCAGAGAAATACGCCAAGGTAAAGATTTGCTGTGGCACCTTTTGGTGTGTGAGACAGTTCTGTGGGGTGTGAGGCGGTTATGTGTGGTGTCTTTGTTGTGAGACAGTTCTGTGGGGTGTGAGACTGTTATGTGTGGTGTCTGTGTTGTGAGACAGTTCTGTGGGGTGTGAGAGAGTTCTGCATGGTGTGAGACGGTTATGTGCGGTGTCTGTGTGGTGTGAGACAGCTCTGTGTGGTGTGAGACAGCTCTGTGTGGTGTGAGACAGCTGTGTGGTGTGAGACAGCTCTGTGTGGTGTGTGAGACGGCTGTGTGTGAACCCTAGGGCTGGTGGTTTCCCAGTGGGCTGAGGGTTCTGCTGGGTGTACATGATGGGGCACGAGGGGCACATTGTTTTGGACTTTGTACATTTGGGTCACATGATTGAAATGTCTCACCTCTCTCTCTCTCTCTCTCCGTCTGCAGGATTCTCTGGAGGAAGAGGATGACTCTGATGAAGACAACATGTAACATGTTCCAACCCAACTGACCCCGCCTCTTTTGTATGTTTTCTAGTGATGGACCATTAATGTCGACATGTTTTTGCTTTGGTTTGACGGCTCTCAGCCATGACAATAAAATAAAAATGTAAGTAAAAAAAAAAAATGCAGTTTCCCAGCTTCTGTCCCCGAAACCACCCAAGACCTTGATAATGGTCATGTTCCCAGCTGGAAGAATAAAGCACAACTTCTCTTGAGCCACACATGGGAAGCCTGGGTGAGAAGGGTTGAACACAGCAATCCGCCCCCCCAAGTCGCTGGTGAGGACCTTTAGAGGACCGGTTATGAGGGTTAGAGACCATGTAAGAGATGGTTAGGAGGGAGTATGAGACTGGGACGTGATGTGCAGTCAGTGCAGATCCAGAACACCCTATTCAAAGTGCTTACGTAGAACCACAGAACCAGAATGTTAACATACCAGAGTACTAACATAGTGCTAACCTAGTACTACAGAGTACTAATGCTAATAAAGTACCACATAGTACCAGTCTATCCTGACAGCAAAGGGACAACAAGAGTTCTAGTAAATACCACAGCGCGCATTAGGATACTACTATTAGAAGTATGCTTCTCTTTTGAATCGGTGAACCGATAACAACTGTTGGCATAAGTGTCCACTCAAACTGCCGCCGCAGTAAATCTCAGTCAGCTGTTCGGCTCGTCGTGGATTTCGTACAGGTGTCATTTTGTTTCAAACACTCTTTGGAGAGAAATCCCCATTTATGGACTTGTTCTCGCGTTCTTCCGTTTACGTCAGCGCGAAGGCGCCCGCCCACTCGCCACACGAGCGGTGCGCAGCGCGTTTCGCTCCGGCTAACGTCCCCTCCTCGTCTAAAGTTTTGACGAGCTGTCTGGTGTGTCGTGATGTGAACATTTGTGCGCTGTAACGCGAAGTTATGAGTGTTATATCGACGCTAAATCGCGCTGTCTGGCGGTTAAGCGGAGTGTTGTTGCTTGGCGTGTTTCATTCCGGACCTGAAAGGGTAGCAGCCAATCAGCTCGCGGCGCGGCCTGAAGGCAGCCAATCACGGGAGCCGTCGCCGCCGACGCTCCTCCTGGTTGGACATGCTCATGCAAAACTCATCCATTTCGTCAAGGCGCCGTGTTCGTATCCGCCAATAGTAAAACAACCAAAGTTCCGTCCAATGAAAACGCAGAGTCCGATGGGCGAATCACAATTCGCCCTTTGAACGACCGCTCTCGGTGCAGCCAATCAGCGACCAGGAAACATCGCTCCGGCTCAACAGCTTGTTATTCGCGTTGCGCCTCCGAAGCCAGCGAGCAGGATCGTCTCATGTAAGTATCGATCAACGTCCTTCACTAAACTAAATATAAACGTTTAAATACACGGGACGGGAGGACGGGTCCCGCGGGGGGACGGAGCCAGTCCGCCGCAGGACGGTCACCCGCCCGGGGAGCGAGAACGCGAGGCGGCGGGGAATTGAATGGCAAGTCGGGTTGTTTTTGCAGTGAAGAAATGTATGCGCCTTTTGTGGAAGAAGGTTATTAAATAAATAATGACGGTTCCGGGTAGTGGTTCTGGTTGAGGGTCGTGTCATGATTCCGTCCTGCATCAGACTCGGAGGGGCATAAGTGCGCCGAGGATGGGCTCTATTCCCCGTGTCCCGACGCTATGTTTAATGTTCCCCTGGTCCAGAAGGACCCAGCGAGGCGACCCTCCTCGGCTCTAGTCTAGGCTCCGGTCCGCACTACGCTGAGGGTCTGGGAGGATGATGTACTCCTCATAAAGGGTCGTCTTCAGGGTAGTCTCCCGACGTGTACCCATTCTCACGGAAATCGTAGCTTGACATTCGTATAGCAGCTGTCCGCTGGATCTCACTGGCTAGTCCCAGAGCTAGCTGCTCTGAGGCTAAGCTAGTCGAGCTAGCGGCTCTGACATGGTGCACCGAGGCTAAGCTACTAGAGCTAGCTGCTCTGAGGCTAAGCTACTAGTGCTAAGTGCTGTGACATGGTGCGCAGGGCTGTGATGGCGACGTGACACAGTCCGACCGTGAGCAAAGCGGGAAGGAACCACACGCATTGTGTTGCTTCCTGCTCCCGGTTCTACGGACGCTGGATCGTGACGGTCCGGCAGTAGACCGACACGACCGACCCGTAACCCTGATTTAGACCGCCGTGCGGGCCGTCTAGAGGAACCGTCGCCGTACTTTTGTGTCTCCGCCACATATGAGTGAGTCTGAGGGGAGGGGGGAAGGAATGCGTGAGCTAGAAGTCAATGGCTAGTTCGTTAGCCATCCAGTCTCCTGCAACTCGTACGTCTACCATACTCCGATTTCTCTCTTTTTCAGGAATTAAAGCTTCGAGCTGGACGACCTCAAATAGCCTTAAGATGAAGGTAAGGGTTCCAAACCGAAACTGGCGCGATCCCTTCTGAAATCTAGCCTTTCGAAATACGACTGGAATTGTATTATTTGTTTGGCTACGTCATGAGGCGTAGCTTCATTCCAGCAGAAATGTGTGTTTGTATTTTTATGGGAGTAACAACGTTTACCAGTGTCAGCCCATCTTGGCTATCATGATGTTCTGGATTTCAAGATGAGTTTGCACATTTGTTTTTGGGATTTCGAATCCTTCTTTATTCGGTGTCCAACAATCAACTGTTCTGCAGTTTAGTGAACCAGTGTGATGGCAGAAGGGGTTTGGGTTGGTGTGTTTGCAGGGGTTGGCTCTGGAGACTCAGAGTGTGTGTGTGTGTGTGTGTGTGTGTGTGTGTGTGTGTGTGTGTGTGTGTGTGTGTGTGTGTGTGTGTGTGTGTTGCAGGCGGTGGATGAGCCAGCCTACCTGACTGTAGGGACCGACGTCAGCGCCAAGTACAGAGGGGCCTTCTGTGAAGCTAAGATCAAGACTGTGAAGCGCCTGGTCAAAGTGAAGGTAAGACGGCCTCACCTCGTCCCCCCCCCAACCCTGAGTCTCCCGCTGCGAGCCTGGAGCGGAGGCATCACATGTGCCGAGGGCACCTCTGGCGCGTGATGTCTTCAAGTGTACGCTGAGAGTGTGTTTCACGTTTCAGATGTTGCCTTGGCTAATTCTTTCTTTGTCCCAAATCTTAATTTTAATACATTAGCTGTTCTTATATTTTTCACTCTAGGAACAAACTAGGTCTGCACACTAGTACTGCATTACTAACTAGTAGTACACTACCCCTAGTTGTACAATCTAGCACTGCTGCACCAACTAGTACTAGACTTCCCACTAATAATACACTACTTACTAATGCTAACTACAAACTAGGACTGGAGAGCCTAGTACTGCAAACTAGTATTGCAGCAGCAGCATCTAGTACTACACCACCCCTTAACACTAGTAACTACCCATTACTACTGCAAACTAGTACTGTAGCACTAAGGACTGTTCTACCAACTAGTACTATTCTACTAAATAGTACTAGTCTACCAACTAGTACTATTCTACCAACTAGTACTATTCTACCAACTAGTACTACTCTACCAACTAGTACTATTCTACCAACTCGTACTACTCTACCAACTAGTACTACTCTACCAACTACTACTATTCTACCAACTAGTACTACTCTACCAACTCGTACTACTCTACCAACTAGTACTACTATACCAACTAGTTCTACACTACTCACTAATGCTTCACTACCCACTAGCACTAAAATAACAGCAGGACCTCTAGCAGACTAAGGTGGTTACACAGTACTAACCAACGCTATGATGATGCTGAGAACGGTTTCGCAAACAGGACTGATTCCGTGTGATGACACATTTCTCTTGGCTATCTGAGCAAAAACAACCAGGTCTTCCAAGCATGTGTCCAACGGAGTGATGCCGATTCAGTCCCATGTCTTCAGCAGCGTCGTCCGATAGAGAGATCTGTTTCGTCGTTGTGATTCTGCTTTGTCTAGTGATTAAGTAAACCATCTCCATAATTGTTATTCTCTCTGGGGACTGGTCACGCCCAGAACGGCATGTCCAGCTGCTGGTTTTCTAACCTGCTCCTGCGTCTTCTGTCTCTCTGCCTCTCTCCCTCCCTCTGTCTCTCTCTCGACCTGTGTATCTCTCTGCCCGTCTCCCTCCCTCGGCCTCTCCAGGTGGTCCTGAAGGGGGAGAGTACATCCCAGGTGGTCCAGGATGACCAGGTTAAAGGAGCGCTGAGGGTGAGGCACCAACGCTGAAGGGTTGGGGGGGGGGGGGGGTCTATTCCCAGTGTAGCTCAGTAGTTAGAGCAAGTCACTGACACTGCACGGTTAGGGGAAGCATTGCTACCAACTAGCACTGCACGAGTCACTACTACTAGCTAGTAGTAACTTAATGCCAGAGTGCTAAGGATCGCTATGATGATGCTGAGAACGGTTTCGCAAAACAGGACTGATTCCATGTGATGACACATTCCTCTTGGCTATCTGAGCGCCTTATGTCTAGTGGTTTCCACGTCCCAAACCTCAGAAAAATTGTGCTATACTGGAGGCCAAATTACATCGGTAGGTAGAGCAAGGCACTTACACTGTAGGGTTAAGGGTTCTACTCCCTGCGTAGATCAGGCTCAAACCGTTGGGATCGCTACATTGTGCCAGGCCTGAGGGCTCCGGGGTAACCATGGTTATGTTCTGCAGATTGGTTCCACGGTGGAGGTGAGGACCAATGAGGGACCCTCCACGCAGGCGGTCATCAGCAAGCTGACGGACGCCAGCCTGTACACCGTGGGTCAGTACCGGGGTGTTCTGCGGTCCCACCGGTCTCCAGAACAACCCTCTCCTCTCCAGAGCGGGGGGGGCCTTCGCCACACAGACATTTAGCGTGTGTCTGTGTCTCTCTGACTCCCTCTGGTCCGAGCCCGACTAGGTTCAGCAGAGCTTCAATGTAGCCCCACCCAGACGAGCCACGGGAAGGCTGCGTAGCGGACACATCAACGAGCAGAGTCGAGACACACCACAGCCACAACGAGCAGAGTCGAGACACACCCCACAGCCAGCCTCAGATCCTACTCAGACACACAGCTTTGAGCGTATGGGGGTACTTCTAACGGGAAGGTGGTTTGTACGTTGTGCAAAGTTTCAATGAAATTGTACCGAGCACTAGCGCTGTTCAAGAGCATGTGGAGCAAACGCGCAAGTCTATCCCCTGGCGTTATCAGTTATCAGTAGAGCTCCTTGACATATTTGGCCTTTGTTAATTCTACGATGAGTTCTACCAACTGGTATTAACACTTTTACTACCAATTAGTACTGCACGAGTCACTAGTACTAGCTAGTAGTAACAAAATGCCAGGGTACTAACGATCGCTATGATGATGCTGAGAACGGTTTCGCAAACAGGACTGATTCCGTGTGATGACACATTTCTCTTGGCTATCTGAGCACTCGCCCTACAGTCTCTAGACCACCTCGTGTCGAGGCGTTTCCACCCCCCCTCCCCCCCAGCCAGGCGCTACTAGTTTCAGCAGAATCATGATCCGCTAAAGGACCAATGACACTTCTGCGTCTGAATATACGAGGGTCTGCGTTGCTACTCAGACCGGCACTCGCCCCTTTTTTGCCCATCGTGGACCGACACAAAGACTGCAGTGTTTATCCTTTTGAGTAATTCATCGATAAAGTCCTCCGGTGTGGTAGAACATGACCTCTCGCTTGTGAGGGTGACCTTTAGCTACGGTCTGCCGCAGTGTTTATACCGGGTGTCTGTGTGTGTCTCTCTCCTCAGTGTTTGATGATGGTGATGAGAAGACTCTCCGTCGTACGTCCCTGTGTCTGAAGGGAGAGAGACACTTTGCAGAGAGTGAGGTGAGTCTACAAGCTAACGGCTAAACCAGCTGCTGGACCTACACGCAAGATAAGCAGCTAAAGTCAACCCAAGTCGCATAGCCTGGTCCAGCTCGATGTTGCTAGTTCATACTGATTGTTATTGTTTAGGGTACTACAGACCCTGTACAAGCTGTATTATTGGGTATTGATTATTGTTTAACGTGCTACGGACCCTAGACCAGCCGGATTATTAGTTATTGATTATCGTTTAACGTGCTACAGACCCTAGACCAGCTGTATTATTAGTTATTGTTTAACGTGCTGCAGACCCTGGAGAAGAAGTATAATTGGTTATTGATTATTGTTTAACGTGCTACAGGCCCTAGATCAGCTGTTTTATTGATTATTGTTCAACGTTCTTCAGACTCTGGACCAGCTTCCGTTGACCAACCCAGAACATTTTGGAACTCCAGTGATCGGCAAGAAGTCGAACCGCGGTGGCCGACGCTCCTCCCAGCCTGTGTAAGTTCTCTCTGTGGTCGTGGCCTCTGTGTTCGGGACCTAACCTGGGCACCCCCCGCCCGTTCTGCCGGCGATTTGAGTTCGCCCTGCAGCAGGGTCTGGAGAGGAGCAATACATTTCATCCTGCTCTATCTGGGCTGGATCACTTTCTTGTCTGGGCATCTATGTGGTCTGGACCACTGCAGTTGTGTGTTCATTTAGTATTTGAGTGTACGGTAAAGATGAAAGCGTACAGTGCAGTAGATGTGTGCCATGCTACTCCTTACTATACCGTATTCAACATGGAAGAGCTGACTGATAAACAATTGGCCAGCTGCTCTTACCAGTAGCATCAATTGGATTATACAGGATTATACTTATACACGAGGAGTGATGATGCTGAGAATGGTTTCGCATACGAGACTGAATTCCTGTGATGACACAATTCTCTTGGCTATCTGACCCGCGCGTAGCCAGACCACCGTGCTAGAGGTTAACCAGACTGCCGTGCTAGTGGTTAACCAGACCACCTTACTAGAGGTTAACCAGACCACCTTACTAGAGGTTAACCAGACCGCCGTGCTAGTGGTTAACCAGACCACCTTACTAGAGGTTAACCAGACCACCTTACTAGAGGTTAACCAGACCACACTTATACTAAGGTAGCACTTTTACTAGAACAAAGGAGATACATGGAGCAGGACGGTTGCCTATCTGTAGAGATGGGCAAGGGGGATGGTCAAAAACATAGTTATGGTTAATTAGTCTACCGCCACGATTAACCCTGTCATTCTCTAACCATCTCTCTGTCCGTGTATTTCTTTGTCTGTGTGTGTGTGTGTGTGTGTGTGTGTGTGTGGTTCAGGGCTGACGAGGAGCATCACTCTTCGTCCAGCGAGGAGGACGAGGAGGACCGGCGGAGGCTGAAGGACGACATCCTGGGGAAGGTCTGCTGTGTCCAGGACACCAGCGACCGCTCAGGCTGGTACCTAGCGCTGGTACGACCGCCGCACGGCCCCATGACAGACGCTCCGCATGGCGCACTGCTCACGCCCGCAATTAGCTAGCTTCGTTATTCAAGTCTTTTAATCCTTAAAATACAGATGTGCATACCGTATGTATTTAACAGATTAAGCAGGCGTGATGTCGTTGTTGTAGGATGTGTCTCTATAGCGATGATGTGTTCTTGTTGCTAGGTTGGGTCGCTATAGTGACGTGTTGTTGCTAGGTTGTGTCGCTATCGTGACGTGTTGTTGTAGGTTGTGTCTCTATAGAGATGATGTGTTCTTGTTGCTAGGTTGTGTCGCTATAGTGACGTGTTGTTGCTAGGTTGTGTCTCTATAGCGATGATGTGTTCTTGTTGCTAGGTTGTGTCTCGATAGCAATGATGGGTTGTTGCTAGGTTGTGGCCTTATAGCGGTGATGTCTTCTTGTTGCTAGGTTGTCTCTATTGAGATGATGGGTGGTTGCTAGGTTTTCGTTATTGAGGTGATGTCCTCTTGTTGCTAGGTTGTCTCTATAGCGATGATGGGTTGTTGCTAGGTTTTTCGTTGTAGCGGGGATGTCGTCTTGTTGCTAGGTTTTCTCTATAGCGATGATGGGTTGTTGCTAGGTTTTTGTTATAGAGGTGATGTCTTGTTGCTAGGTTGTCTCTATAGCGATGATGGGTTGTTGCTAGGTTGTTTCTACAGTATAGCGGTTATTTGTTCTTGTTGCTAGGTAACCAGCTATAACTCTTGACTACCTGTCTGCTGCTGTCTGTCTGAAGGTGAGAGCTGTGGGTTATGCGGGAGGAGTGATGACGCTGAGAATGGTTTCGCATAAAAGACTGAATTCATGTGATGACACAATTCTCTTGGCTATCTGACCTACGCATTACTTGCCACACCACGCTACCTTACTAATTGTTATGATCACCTATGCTACTTACTTACCATTAGGGTTGCCGCGGTATACGGTATTACCGGTGTTGAGGCCAACACCGATTACTGTGTTGCACACCAGCAACACCTAAAATTCAGTAAAAATTAATAATATAATTAAGAAAATTAAAATGTGTAGAATAGGCCACAGTTCTGCTCTGTGTGGAAGAGAATGGGCGCGCTTCCTTACAAGACCGATAACCATAGCAACGGCGGTAAACAAACCCCGCAAAGTCCAATCCCTACGAGAGCTCCCCGTGCTACGGCCATCCGGAGGCACACAGAGCTTTTGGCCGTGATATTATGTATAAAATTATATCATACTATTATATATAGAACGTTTTAAGACTTGGCGCGCTGCCATACGCTGTCACCGAGTGTGAGAGGAGGGTTGACGGAGAAGATGGCGGTTGACCTAGTTTCAAAGTTTATACTGTTTATACTCGGTAATACCGGTGTTGACACGAGTGTATTACTCGGTGTGAAAATGTCCACACCGCGGCAACCCTACTTACCAGACACTTTTACCAGAACCACCTAGGTACTTTGATTAAGACCTCCAGGTGAGGGATGCCTATCTCTAGAGGAAGGGGTACTTGTCTCTTTGTGGAGGTGTAACCTGTCTCTATAGCGATGATGCTTTGTTCTTGTTGCTAGGTGGGCTCTAGGGATGAAGATGTGTTCTGTGTCGGCTTAGCTCAGGAGGTACAGCAGTTGACTTGTAACCGAAAGGTTGCAAGTTCGATCCCCAGCTCCTCCTAGCTGCGAGTGTCGATGTGTCTCTGAGCAAGACACTTAACCCTAACTGCTCCTGACGAGCTGGCTGTCGCCTTGCATGGTTGACTCTATCGTCGGTGTGTCAATGCGTGTATTAACCGATGTAAGTCGCTTTGGATAAAAGCATCTGTTAAATGCCCTAATTGTAATTGTTCTTGTTGCTAGGTGGTCCCTATAGCGATGATGCTGTGTCCTTGTTGCTAGGTGGGCTCCATAGTGATGATGCTGTGTCCTTGTTGCTAGGTGGTGTCTCCCAGCTGCTCAGACGAGATGATGGTGAAGAAAGACCAATGTCTCATCAGATCCTTCTCGGACTCCAAGTTGTAAGTTGTGCCAAGTTTTTAAGTTTACAGTGAAACAAGTGTTGTTTTTTTCTACTCGTTCCGTATCCGACGTCCTGTTCAAAGATTAACTTTATTATTTTCCCCGTTAGTTCCACAGTTTCCAGGAAAGACGTCCATGTTGTCGCGGCCGACGCCATCACGAGGCCGGAGTTCTCCTGCAGGAAAGGTAGCGTACAGGATGTTCTTGGATCACTTCCTGTCGTAGGACACCGTGTACCGCTCGGCGTGCCCGGCTCACCGCTGTGTCCTGATTGGTTGGTTGTGCAGGCCACAAGGCAGCCGTGTCCTTCCTGAGGAGCCAGGAGGTCCCCGAGCTGTGGAAGATGGACATGAGCCAGATCCTCGACTCCTCCTCCAGCGACGAGGACGAGGAGGTCGGCGGGCGGGAGAAGGACAGCGAGGAGGAGGAAGAGGGGAAGAAGAAGAGGAACATCAAAGAGGAGGTGAGACTGGCATGGGGGGGATCTCACTAGCTAGTCTAGCATGAATGAGCATGAATGAAGCCAACTGCTGCTAGTCTGTCTTTAGAGGGGCTAGCATTAGAAGACATGAAGCTAACTGTTGCTAGTCTGTCTCTAGAGGACATGAAGCTAACTGCTGCTAGTCTGGCTTTAGAGGGGCTAGCATTAAAAGACATGAAGCTAACTGCTGCTAGTCTTTCTTTAGAGGGACTAGCATTAGAAGACATGAAGCTAACTGCTGCTAGTCTGTCTTTAGAGGGGCTAGCATTAGAAGATATGAAGCTAACTGCTGCTAGTCTGTCTTTAGAGGGGCTAGCATTAGAAGACATGAAGCTAACTGCTGCTAGTCTGTCTTTAGAGGGGCTAGAATTAGAAGACTTGAAGCTAACTGCTGCTAGTCTGTCTTTTGAGGGGCTAGCATTAGAAGACATGAAGCTAACTGCTGCTAGTCTGTCTTTAGAGGGGCTAGCATTAGAAGATATGAAGCTAACTGCTGCTAGTCTGTCTTTAGAGGGGCTAGAATTAAAAGACATGAAGCTAACTATGCTGCCAGTCTGTCTTTATTAGATGGAGAACTTGTTTCTTAGCTGTGTGTGTTTTTTTGTGTGTGTGTGTGTGTGTAGCCTGAAGAAGAGGCAGACCCAGAAGAGAGAGACCACTTCCTGCAACAGCTCTACAAGTTCATGGAGGACCGAGGTAACTAGTCCGTAGTGGACCTCCGTCCGACTGGTCCGTAGTGGACCTCCGTCCGACTGGTCCGTAGTGGACCTCCGTCCGACTGGTCCGTAGTGGACCTCCGTCCGACTGGTCCGTAGTGGACCTCCGTCCGACTGGTCCGTAGTGGACCTCCGTCAGACTGGTCCATAGTGGACCTCCGTCAGACTGGTCCATAGTGGACCTCCGTCAGACTGGTCCATAGTGGACCTCCTTCCGACTGGTCCATAGTGGACCTCCGTCAGACTGGTCCATAGTGGACCTCCTTCCGACTGGTCCATAGTGGACCTCCGTCAGACTGGTCCATAGTGGACCTCCTTCCGACTGGTCCATAGTGGACCTCCTTCCGACTGGTCCATAGTGGACCTCCGTCAGACTGGTCCATAGTGTATCTCTACTGTATGAGGAGTGATGATTCTGAGAATGGTTTCGCAAACAAGACTGATTTGTGA
The DNA here is from genome assembly GCF_026213295.1 of Gadus chalcogrammus. NCBI lineage: Eukaryota > Metazoa > Chordata > Actinopteri > Gadiformes > Gadidae > Gadus > Gadus chalcogrammus. Next base: position 22,211,433 of record NC_079416.1, read on the forward strand.
TGTCATGTTTCTCTTGGCTATCTGACCCAAAACTGCTACTGTGCTCGGCCAATCGGCGTGAAGCTTTAACCAGTAACCTGTCCTGCTATTGACGAGGCTTCTTCTTAGTCGCACCTTCTAAAGCTAGTGGTATGAAAAGAAGATCTGAAAACGTATGATGTTGATGAGCAGATATCCAGCTGTTCCATACTGGACCTTTATATCTTTATTGTCTGTTGTTCGTCCCATTCTGACGGCTAGGATTTTACTGGAAGTGGAGACAATACTAGTAAAGCAATGAGTCAAAGCAAAATCGATCACGCCCTAGTGGGCACAATGTGGCTCCGGAGGTAGAACGGGTTGGCTGGTAACCGGAAGGTTGTTAGTTCGATCCCCCGTCTCCTCCTAGCTGACACCTAACCATAACTGCTCCTTGACGAGCTGGCTGTCCCCCTGCTTGGTTGACTCCGCCGTCGGTGGGTGACATGTGCATGAATGGGTGAATGTTAGGCGATATTGTAAAAGCGCTTAAGGTGGTCACTGGTTAGAAAAGCAATCCATCAATGCAGTCCATTTACATTTCAACTAATAAGTTGACATTCAAGTTCAAAGACCCCATTAATCCTGGCTCCCTGTCTGTCTGTCCGTCAGGCACTCCCATCAACAAGCCCCCCGTCCTGGGCTACAAGGACCTGAACCTGTTCAAGCTCTTCCGGCTGGTGTTCCAGCTGGGGGGATGCCACAAAGTGAGTCACCCCGACCCTGACCCCGGCCTCTCTGTCGGGGCCGCGTCGCTCGCCTCGTTCTGTATCACTCCGTCTCTCAGTCTGACTGTCTGTGTTCCTCTCCGTCTTTCTCTGCCTTGTCTGTCTGTCAGCCTGTCTTTCTGACGGTTCTGTCTGTGGGTGTGAGGTAGGCTCATGGTCTGTCTGTCAGCCTGTCTGTCCCTCTTGTGTGTGAGACGGAGGCTGATGGTCTGTCTGTCAGCCTGTCTGTCTCTCTTGTGCGTGAGACAGAAGCTGATGGTCTGTCTGTCAGCCTGTCTGTCTCTCTGTGGGTGAGACGGAGGCTGATGGTCTGTCTGTCAGCCTGTCTGTCTCTCTGTGGGTGAGACGGAGGCTGATGGTCTGTCTGTCAGCCTGTCTGTCTCTGTGTGTGAGACGGAGGCTGATGGTCTGTCTGTCAGCCTGTCTGTCTCTCTGTGTGTGAGACGGAGGCTGATGGTCTGTCTGTCAGCCTGTCTGTCTCTGTGGGGGAGACAGAGGCTGATGGTCTGTCTGTCAGCCTGTCTGTCTCTCTGTGTGTGAGACGGAGGCTGATGGTCTGTCTGTCAGCCTGTCTGTCTCTCTCTGTGGGTGAGACGGAGGCTGATGGTCTGTCTGTCAGCCTGTCTGTCTCTCTGTGTGTGAGACGGAGGCTGATGGTCTGTCTGTCAGCCTGTCTGTCTCTCTGTGTGTGAGACGGAGGCTGATGGTCTGTCTGTCAGCCTGTCTGTCTCTCTGTGTGTGAGACGGAGGCTGATGGTCTGTCTGTCAGCCTGTCTGTCTCTGTGGGTGAGACGGAGGCTGATGGTCTGTCTGTCAGCCTGTCTGTCTCTCTGTGGGTGAGACGGAGGCTGATGGTCTGTCTGTCAGCCTGTCTGTCTCTCTGTGGGTGAGACGGAGGCTGATGGTCTGTCTGTCAGCCTGTCTGTCTCTCTGTGTGTGAGACGGAGGCTGATGGTCTGTCTGTCAGCCTGTCTGTCTCTCTGTGTGTGAGACGGAGGCTGATGGTCTGTCTGTCAGCCTGTCTGTCTCTCTGTGTGTGAGACGGAGGCCGATGGTCTGTCTGTCAGCCTGTCTGTCTCTCTGTGTGTGAGACGGAGGCTGATGGTCTGTCTGTCAGCCTGTCTGTCTCTGTGGGTGAGACGGAGGCTGATGGTCTGTCTGTCAGCCTGTCTGTCTCTCTCTGTGGGTGAGACGGAGGCTGATGGTCTGTCTGTCAGCCTGTCTGTCTCTCTGTGGGTGAGACGGAGGCTGATGGTCTGTCTGTCAGCCTGTCTGTCTCTCTGTGTGTGAGACGGAGGCTGATGGTCTGTCTGTCAGCCTGTCTGTCTCTGTGTGTGAGACGGAGGCTGATGGTCTGTCTGTCAGCCTGTCTGTCTCTCTCTGTGTGTGAGACGGAGGCTGATGGTCTGTCTGTCAGCCTGTCTGTCTCTCTCTGTGGGTGAGACGGAGGCTGATGGTCTGTCTGTCAGCCTGTCTGTCTCTGTGTGTGAGACGGAGGCTGATGGTCTGTCTGTCAGCCTGTCTGTCTCTCTGTGTGTGAGACGGAGGCTGATGGTCTGTCTGTCAGCCTGTCTGTCTCTCTGTGGGTGAGACGGAGGCTGATGGTCAGCCTGTCTGTCTCTCTGTGTGTGAGACGGAGGCTGATGGTCCTTTGTGTTTCAGATCGAGAGCGGCACCGTGTGGAAGCAGGTGTACGTGGACCTCGGGATCCCCGTCCTGAACTCTGCTGCCTCCTACAACGTGAAGACGGCCTACAGGAAGTAAGAGACCAGCCGGCACGGTGCTCCGTCACCTAGAGGTGGAGGACTCAATGTAGAGCAGGTGGAGGACTCAATGTAGAGCAGGTAGAGGACTCGATGTAGAGCGGGTGGAGGACTCAATGTAGAGCAGGTGGAGGACTCAATGTAGAGCAGGTAGAGGACTCGATGTAGAGCGGGTGGAGGACTCGATGTAGAGCGGGTGGAGGACTCGATGTAGAGCGGGTGGAGGACTCGATGTAGAGCGGGTGGAGGACTCAATGTAGAGCAGGTGGAGGACTCGATGTAGAGCGGGTGGAGGACTCAATGTAGAGCGGGTGGAGGACTCGATGTAGAGCAGGTGGAGGACTCGATGCAGAGCTGGTGGAGGACTCGATGTAGAGCAGGTGGAGGACTCGATGTAGAGCGGGTGGAGGACTCAATGTAGAGCAGGTGGAGGACTCAATGTAGAGCAGGTGGAGGAATGGGGAGTGATGATTCTGAGAATGGTTTCGCAAACAAGACTGATTTGTGATGTCATGTTTCTCTTGGCTATCTGACCCACAACTGCTTGTGTGAACGTCCAATCGGCGTGACGCTTTAACCAGTAACGTGTTAGAGGTGTTAACCAGTAACACCTCTAAAGCTAGTGTTACGAAAAGAAGACCTGTCGAGTTTTATCTGCGAGCTAAAGGCTGTGACTCGTCTCCCGCTTTGACGAGGTCAACCAGGTGATGCTTCGCCGCCCGACCAGCACAGTTTGATCCGTGTGTGTCGATGTGTGTGTTAACCTGTGCCTGGTCCTCAGGTACCTCTACGGCTTCGAGGAGTACTGCCGCTCAGCCTCCATCACCTTCAGGACCATCCATCACAACAACCCCCGCCCCCCCTCCGCGCTGGCCAGCCCCGCGCCGGAGGAGGCGGAGCCCAAGGACCCCGGGCCAATCAGGGTCCAGGCCGCCGTGGAGAAGGAGGAGCCAGAGTCGGACGGCGAAAGAGGAGGAGGAGGAGGAGGAGGAGGAGGAGGAGGTCTAAGGCGGAGCCTCCCGTCACCCAGGGTGAGTCACTTGCCTCTTGTTACCATAGCAACCAGTTAGAACTCTCAGACTCGGTCTTCCTCTCCGGACTACCACCTGTCTGTGGCTTTGTCTCTGTGGCTACCTGTCTGTCTCTCTGTGGCTACCTGTCTCTCTTTTGTGGCTACCTGTCTGTCTCTCTGTGGCTACCTGTCTGTCTCTCTCTGTGGCTTCCTGTCTGTCTCTCTGTGGCTACCTGTCTGTGTGGCTACCTGTCTCTCTCTGTGGCTACATGTCCGTCTCTCTGTGGCTACCTGTCTGTGTGGCTACCTGTCTGTCTCTCTGTGGCTACCTGTCCGTCTCTCTGTCCACCTGTCTGTCTCTCTGTCCACCTGTCTGTGTGGCTGTCTGTCTGAAGGTTAGAGCTGAGGGTTGTGCAGGAGGAGTGATGACGCTGAGAATGGTTTTGCATTAAAGTCTGAATTAATGTGACGACACAATTCTCTTGGCTATCTGACCGTACGCATCACCGGCCACACCACACCACCTCACTTGTAGTCAAGATCACTTACACCACCAACTAACCAGACACACTGACAGTTTTACCAGAACCAACTAGTTGTTTTGATTAGGGCCTCCAGGTGAGGGATACCTGTAGAGGAGGGGCTACGTGTGTGTGTGTGTGTGTGTGCGTGTGTGTGTGTAACCTGTGTGATTGTGTGTTTAGGGGAGGCGGCGGTGGCCAGGGAAGTCTGACCGCCGGGACAGCATATCCCAGATGGAGAGGGACAGACTGAAGGAGGAGCGAGGGGACGGCCTGTCCCGGATGGAGAGGGACAGACAGGAGCGAGGGGACGGCCTGTCCCGGATGGAGAGGGACCGACTGAAGGAGGAGCGAGGGGACGGCCTGTCCCGGATGGAGCGGGACCGACTGAAGGAGGAGCGAAGTGGAGAGACGAGCGGGGAGGAGCAGAGGGAAGGAGAGCGAGTACCGCCCAGGAGACGCAGCCATCGTCGCCACGACGACTCGGACAAGGAGTCCGGGGAGGACGAGGAGGAGGAGGAGGAGGAGGAGGATGAGGACGAAGACGTAGAGCGACGGAGAGAAAGGTAGAGCCTCTTCCTCCAGCAGCGGCAGCACGCTGGTTCTGGACTGTTCTGTTGTTATGAGACCGTTATGCATGTTAATACAATAAACTGTTTGTGTTTGTCTCAGGGGTGAGGGGGAGGAGGGGGATGAGGATGAAGACTCGTTGATGGGTACGAAGGTCAGGGTGAAGTACGGCAGAGGGAAGAGCCAGAAGATCTACGAGGCCAACATCAAGAAGATGGACAGCGATGACGGAGACCAGATCTACCTGGTGCACTACTATGGCTGGAACGTCAGGTCAGACCCCTCTCGAAGCCCACCTTGGATCACATCTCCAGTCTGACAAAGCCCTCTTTAGGTCACATCTCCAGTCTCTCAAAGCCCCTCTTTAGGTCACATCTCCAGTCTCTCAAAGCCCTCTTTAGGTCACATCTCTAGTCTCATGACGGATGCACCCAGATCTGGGTGAGCGGGGTTGTTTTGCGTCATATTTGTTTAGACCAATCATGATGCTGGGAAGCGTTATTGGCGAACACAAACTAGGCTTGCAGTAATAAACTGTAAAAAGGTGTCGAAAGTTTACAAATGCGTTTATGGCCGGACTAGCTCATGCTTGGTGACTGCGGGAGCCATGTTACCGTGGTGACGATGCTGTTGGTTCTGCAGGTATGATGAGTGGGTGAAGGCCGATCGCATCATCTGGCCCGTGGACAAAGGAGCCACCAAGAGGAGAACTCGGAAGAAACTCAAGGTGAGGGATCATGTTGCCACGGAAACCGTCGGGCGTGCGCCTGACCGTTCCCATGAAGAAGAGCTGGGGTTTCATTTTCATTTTCATTTAAAGGACAATGGCACAATTACAGAAATGTTGATTTATTACGCAGTGTTGGCCAGCAGGTTAATTTTCCACCGTAGTCCTTCGGCAAGACGTCAAGCTAGGCACAGGAGGGCTAAAAAATAAAAACGTATGAAAGAAAACACACAGCAACAGCTTGGTGCCGGAGGAGGGGTGATGCTGAGCATGGTTTCGCAAACTACCCTGAATGAAGGTGACGACACGATTCCCTTGGCTATCCGACCCGTGCTTGGCTAGCTCACCCGTGGCTCACCGGCTCTAGATGTTTAGGACAGGGGCTCCAGAGCGGGGGCTGATCTGTCGTCTCGCCCCCAGAACAAGGAGGACGGCGACCGGGGGGGGGAGGAGGAGAAGGGGCTGATGAAGCCGGGGAGCGGGAGGCGCGGCCGGCCCCAGACGCGGACCCCTCCCTCCACCAGCTCCGTCCGAAGCTTCTCCAAGACGCCCAGCAGCGACGGCCAGGGCCGCCGGAACGAGAGCTCTCCCACCACGGCCAACGGAGACGGTAAGAAGCCTCCAGCTAGGGTTCTGTAGAGGCAGTCTGCCAGCTAGCCGTGGTTCTATTAGTTAGAGTTCTGTAGGGTCAGTCTGCTGTTAGGGTTCTGAAGAGTCAGTCTGTTGCCAGGGTACTGCAGAGTCGGTCTGCTAGCTAGCCTGGTTTTTGTCGAGGCAGTCTGTTGTTAGGGTTCTGTAGAATCAGTCTGCTAGCTAGTCAGAGTTCTATTAGTCAGGGTTCTGTTGAAGCAGTCTGTTAGGGTTCTGTATAGTCAGACTGTTGTGAGGGTTCTGTAGAATCAGTCTGCTAGCTAGCCAGGGTTCTATCAGTCAGGGTTCTGTAGAGTCAGTCTGTTATTGGGCTTCCGGTGCGGTATAGTAACGCCTCCTCCTCCACAGAAACCCCACGAAGGCGCAACAGAATGTCTGGCGTGTACGACTCGGACCGGCCCTCCTACGGTGAGACGCGGCGCACACGAGGGACGGCGGTCTTTGGGACTTTAACGATACACACACTGACACCCCTTAGCAAGCACGATACATATCAATCCCCTTACTGATGCTCCCCTCTGTCCATTGGCGGACAACATTTAGACATGAAAGGAATCGGCAGACATTTGTTACTTTCTTCTAGAAGTAAAAGGTTTAATTGTGTCTGGAGTTTCTAGTATAGTGACAGGATCAATTGCTGGAGGCTCAACGCCAACAGCATAACCAAGGACCACAGAACTAGTCCTTGAGCTCGCTGAAGCTTACAGAGGTGGAGAACAAAAGAAATAGCTTGGGTAAATGCTTTTAAACTGGAAGCCTGCCATCTTTCCTCGGATATATGTCTGGACAGGGAAACAGTCGGTTGCATATGAATCGGTTGTTTGTTTTGGTATTGGTTGTTTTTTTGCACCTGCTAGAGTTTGGGTGGGTCCCTCCAGATCTAATCTCTATTCATGGCCACAAAATGCAAATCCTTCCTTCAATTCTGAAGTGGTCCTCCTGCTTCTGAAGGACAGGCAGAATCCGGCCCCATGTTGCACACCTGTGCCCTGTGCCTATCCCTCCACACACACCAGGGCACGGCCATCATATTCTTGTTGCTTGGTTACCAGCTATAACTCTGGCTGCCTGTCTGTGTGGCTGCCTGGCTGTGTGGCTGCCTGGCTGTGTGGCTGCCTTTCTGAATGTAAGAGCTGGGGGTTGTGCAGGAGGAGTGATGACGCTGAGAATGGTTTCGCATAAAAGACTGAATTCACGTGACGACACAATTCTCTTGGCTATCGGACCTACGCACTACTAGACAGTAGACACACTGGCTAACTCACTATTGGTACACCAGATCAGACTTATAATAACTGGCACTTATACTGTTTTATCAGAAGGAATTGGATGTTTCAGAAAACGACCTCTAGGTAATCCGTAGAGGTGGTGCCTCCATCTCTGTTGCTAGGTTGCGTCCATAGCAACGATGCTGTGCTCTTGTTGCTAGATGTCTCCAGCGATGTGGCGTTGTCTCTATAGCCATGATGCTGTGTTGATGTTGCCAGGTTGTTTCTATAGCGATGATGCTGTGTTCTTGTGCTCGGTTGTAGCTACAGGGATACTGGTACTGATGAGTCATGAGCCGATGCCCATCCCTAACTCACCGCTCACCCCTACACATTCTCTTACTACATTGCTAAAAAATGTATTGAAACCAGTTACAATAATACTAACGTGTATTCCGTCTCACCGCAGAGGATTCTGGGAACTCGTCGGAAGACAGCGGGTCAGAGGATGCTCCGCCCCATCTCCGGGAGGAGGTGGACCTTAACGAGGAGGAGGAGGAGGGGCCTAAGGCTGAGGCCGAGCTTAAAGAGGAGGAGCCTGAGGAGGAGCTGGACCTTAAGGAAGACACTGCTCTCTCGGGGGAGGGGCTCAAGGAGGAGGCGGAGCTAAGCGGGTCGGACGTTCTGCCCCCCGCTGGCAACACGGCCGTTGCTACGGCAACGGTGGAACCGGCTACCGCTGCTGCAACCCCATGTCCCAGTGTCCCTCAGGAGCAAGAGGACAGGGGCCAATCAGAAAGGAAGGAGCCTCAGAGGGGGGAGGAGCCCGAATCTGGGGGTGCAATGTCTCCTAGCCACAACAAGATGTCTCCTAGCCACAACAAGATGTCTCCTAGCCACAACAAGATGTCTCCTAGCCACAACAAGATGTCTCCTAGCCGAAAGATGTCACCTAGCAACCTCAAGATGTCTCCAAGCCACAACAAGATGTCTCCTAGCCACAAGATTTCTCCTAGCCACCTCAAGATGTCTCCTTGTCTCCCGGATAAGCAGCTGGACTTGTCTCTTGAAGCCTCTCCCAAGCCCAAAGGTCGCAGGTCAAGTGCAAAAGAGATTGGTGCTGAAACTCCACCAAGAGCCCCGCCCACAAGCTCAATGACCCCGCCCTCAAGCTCACTGACCCCTCCCACAAGCTCAATGACCCCTCCCACAAGCTCAATGACCCCTCCTACAAGCTCAATGACCCCGCCTACAAGCTCAATGACCCCGCCTACAAGCTCAATGACCCCGCCTACAAGCTCAATGACCTCGCCCACCAGCTTAAAAACTCCGCCCATCAGTTCAATGACCCCGCCCACCAGCTCAATGACCCCGCCCACCATCTCAATGACCTCGCCCACCAGGCCAATCACCCCGCCTACCTGCACTATGACCACGCCCAATAGTTCAACGACCCCTCCCTCCCACACAATGACTCCTCCCCCTTGCCCAATGACCACGCCCAGCCACACAAGGTCTCCGCCCTCCAGTAGAATGACTCCACCCATGAGCTCCATGACTCCTCCCACTACAGCAGTGAGCCCTCCCACCAGTGCGGTCACCTCGCCCAAAAACACAAGGATTCTGCCCCCTGCCGCCGTGGCAACACCCACCAAGGTCATGGCCCCGCCCTCGAACCATACGACTCCTCCCACTCACGCGGTGGCTCCTCCCACCCACGCTGTGACCACTCCCACCGGTGCCGTGACTCACGCCAGCCAGCTGGCGCTGTCTCCTCTGCGGGGCGGCCTGTTGAAGAGGCAGGACGAGCCCATGGTGGTCCTGCACTGCCTGCCGGCGCAGCACCTCCCCCCGGAGCCCCCCCCCTCCCTGGACTCGGACACGGACTCGGCCCCCGAGGACGACTCCCTGGGGCCCGACGACGACGGGCTGGCCCTGTGGGGGGGCAACATGGTCAACATGGCCAAGCGCAAAGCCCTGGAGCAGCCCGGCGCCGACAAGAAGGTCCGCCTGGAGCAGCCCCCCCAGGACGGCCCGCGCCACGTGACCCCCCGACTGCCCCACCTCCAGGCCCAGACCCCCCCCAGGGCGGCTCCGGTGCTCGCTCAGACGCCCCCGAGACCGGCTCAGACGCCCCCTAGGCCCGCCCACATCCTGCCGCAGACGCCCTCTAGACCCGCCCACGTCCTGCCCAAGACGCCCCCCAGACCCGCCCACATCCTGGCTCAGGTGGCGGTTGTCCCGCCCTCGGAAGCCCGGGCCAGGGGGGCGGAGTGGAGGGAGGAGCAAGCCCCGCCCCCGCCGGCCGCTAGAGGGGCCGTCCTCCACCCGGCCCCGCGACCGGGCCCCACGGAGCAGCTCCTCCACCCCCAGGCCCAGCAGAGTCTCTCCATACAGCACCGGCAGGGCCCCCCCGCGCAGCAGGGCCCCCCCACCGCGCAGCTCCATCAGCAGGCCCAGCCGCAGCAGAGCGCGGCGCCGGAGGAGATGGGCCCCCAGATGGACCCGGAGGCCCTGGTGTGCCACGAGGTGGACCTGGACGACCTGGATGAGAAGGAGAAGGCGCCGCCCTCAGGGAAGCTGCTCTACCAGAGCCCCGTCCCGGCTCCGCCCCCTCCCCCGGCCCCGCCCACAGCGGACCAGCCCCGCCTCCAGGAGGAGGGCCTGGAAGACCAGCCCAACCTGTCGCCCTACGAGGGCAAGGACCGGGGTACAGACCGACGCACACTCTGTCCCCGCTACACACACGCATTGTCCCCACCGCACACACGCACACACACTCTTTGTCCCCGCTACACACACGCATTGTCCCCACCGCACACACACACGCACACACACTCTTTGTCCCCGCTACACTCTAAAGGACGTGTCTCCTGCTGAACCCTCAGGTCAGAAGCGGCTACTGGACGGGAACCAGAACCCGTCGGCCAAGAAGGCCAAACGCAGCCAGAAGAGCACCGACGCCGGGGGCAAGACGGACCGCAACGGCACTGGTGGGCCTCCTTCTCCCTCCCTCTAACCTCCCTCTAACCTCCCTCTAACCTCCCTCTGCCTCGCTCTCGCTGCCTCTCTCTCTCTCTCTCTCTCTCTCGCTCTCGCTGCCTCTCTCTCTCTCGCTCTCGCTGCCTCTCTCTCTCTCGCTCTCGCTGCCTCGCTCTGTCTCGCTCTCGCTGCCTTCCGCTCTCGCTGCCTCTCTCTCTCTCTCTCGCTCTCGCTGCCTTCCGCTCTCGCTGCCTTCCGCTCTCGCTGCCTTCCGCTCTCGCTGCCTTCCGCTCTCTCTCTGTCTCTCGGCCTCGCTCTCGCTGCCTCTCTCTCTCTCTCTCTCGCTCTCGCTCTCGCTGCCTTCCGCTCTCTCTCTGTCTCTCGGCCTCTCTCTCGCTGCCTTCCGCTCTCTCTCTGTCTCTCGGCCTCTCTCTGTCTCTCGGCCTCTCTCTCGCTGCCTTCCACTCTCTCTCTGTCTCTCGGCCTCTCTCTGTCTCTCGGCCTCTCTCTCGCTGCCTTCCTCTCTCTCTCTGTCTCTCGGCCTCGCTCTCTCTCCGTGGGCGTGTCCACCTAGATGTGTGACGGATAGATGAGCAATGTTTGCTGCAGTCCACTGGGTAGGCTGGTCGACTGATCTATCCAGCACACATCTAGGTGGACACGCCCACCTGTAACGGCTAATCAGACTCGCACCAGGTGGTAATACGGGACCATTTAATTGGTGTCCTAATTTAACGACTGAACGTTGAACCCGCCGAGGACGGGTTCTGAGGAGGTCAAAGGGCGCCACGTGGATGTAGGTCAGTGTCGCCCCGCTCACCCACGGCGGCCTTCTCCCCCAGCAGCCCAGAGCAGTGACAGCGAGGACCCCTCGGCCCCGGACCCGCCCCTGCTGCCGGACCAGACCAAGCTGTGTACCCCCGTGAAGCAGGCTCTCTCCAGGGCGGGGAAGCCCAGCCGCTCCCCCCAGATGTCCTCCCCGCACCGGACCTACAAGTGGTCCTTCCAGCTCGGTAAGCTTCTGCAGACAGGCCTGTGATGGAGTGGTAGGCCTCTGGGCGGGCCTCTGGGCGGGCCTGTGAGGGGGCTCGGTAGGCCTCATAGTAGGCCTTTGATCGGCCTCTAGGCAGGCATGTGATGGGGTTCGGTAGGCCTCATAGTAGGCCTGTGATCAGCCTCTAGGCAGGCCTCTAGGTGGGCCTCTAGGCAGGCCTCTGGGCAGGCATGTGATGGGGCTCGGTAGGCCTCTAGGTAGGCCTCTAGGCAGGCCTCTAGGCAGGCCTCTAGGCAGGCCTCTAGGCAGGCCTCTAGGCAGGCATGTGATGGGGCTTGGTAGGCCCTGAAGTAGGCCTCTAGGCAGGCCCTGAAGTAGGCCTCTAGGCAGGCATGTGATGGGGCTCGGTAGGCCTCGTAGTAGGCCTGTGATGGAGTGATAGGCCTCTAAGTAGGCCTCTAGGCAGGCATGTGATGGAGCTCGCTAGGCCTCGAACACCGGTTTGATGGCAGGCTAAAAGCATCAAACACAACCTCGGTGCGACTCCAGTGATGGGTTAGGGTTAGGGTGTGTGGAACCTCGGAAAAGATGGCAAAGGAGAGAGAGGACAACCCCGCTGAATAAGCTTGTATTCCCCTCTTTGTTTCTGCTCCTCCAGACGAGCTGGACAGGATGTCCAGCAGTGAGCGCGTCTCCTTCCTGCAGGACAAGCTGCAGGAGATCAGGAAGTACTACCTGAGCCTCAAGTCGGAGGTGGCCTCCATCGACCGGCGCCGCAAGAGGCTCAAGAAGAAGGAGCGGGAAGGTACGGTCTCTCCCTAGTGCCTAACACCAGTCTCTCTCTACCTCTCTCTCTCTCTCTCCCTAGTGCCTAACACCAGTCTCTCTCTACCTCTCTCTCTCCCTAGTGCCTAACACCAGCCTCTCTCTCTACCTCTCTCTTGTCTAACACCAGTCTCTCTCTACCTCTCTCTCGTCTAACACCAGTGTCTCTCTCGCTCTCTCTACCTCTACCTCTCTATCTCCACCTTTCTCTCTCTCTACCTTTACCTGTCTCTACCTCTCTCTAGTGTCTAACACCAGCCTCTCTCTACCTCTCTCTAGTGTCTAACACCAGCCTCTCCCTCTCTCTCTCTCTAGTGTCTAACACCAGCCTCTCTCTCTCTCTCTAGTGTCTAACACCAGCCTCTCTCTCTCTCTAGTGTCTAACACCAGCCTCTCTCTACCTCTCTCTCTAGTGTCTAACACCAGCCTCTCTCTACCTCTCTCTCTCTAGTGTCTAACACCAGCCTCTCTCTCTCTCTCTCTAGTGTCTAACACCAGCCTCTCTCTCTCTCTAGTGTCTAACACCAGCCTCTCTCTCTCTCTCTAGTGTCTAACACCAGCCTCTCTCTCTCTCTAGTGTCTAACACCAGCCTCTCCCTCTCTCTCTCTAGTGTCTAACACCAGCCTCTCTCTCTCTCTAGTGTCTAACACCAGCCTCTCTCTCTCTCTAGTGTCTAACACCAGCCTCTCTCTACCTCTCTCTCTAGTGTCTAACACCAGCCTCTCTCTACCTCTCTCTCTCTAGTGTCTAACACCAGCCTCTCTCTCTCTCTCTCTAGTGTCTAACACCAGCCTCTCTCTCTCTCTAGTGTCTAACACCAGCCTCTCTCTCTCTCTCTAGTGTCTAACACCAGCCTCTCTCTCTCTCTAGTGTCTAACACCAGCCTCTCTCTCTCTCTCTCTAGTGTCTAACACCAGCCTCTCTCTCCCTCTCTCTAGTGTCTAACACCAGCCTCTCTCTACCTCTCTCTCTCTAGTGTCTAACACCAGCCTCTCTCTCTCTCTAGTGTCTAACACCAGCCTCTCTCTACCTCTCTCTCTAGTGTCTAACACCAGCCTCTCTCTACCTCTCTCTCTCTAGTGTCTAACACCAGCCTCTCTCTCTCTCTCTCTAGTGTCTAACACCAGCCTCTCTCTCTCTCTAGTGTCTAACACCAGCCTCTCTCTCTCTAGTGTCTAACACCAGCCTCTCTCTCTCTCTCTCTAGTGTCTAACACCAGCCTCTCTCTCTACCTCTCTAGTGTCTAACACCAGCCTCTCTCTCTCTCTAGTGTCTAACACCAGCCTCTCTCTCTCTCTCTCTAGTGTCTAACACCAGCCTCTCTCTCTCTCTCTCTAGTGTCTAACACCAGCCTCTCTCTCTCTCTAGTGTCTAACACCAGCCTCTCTCTCTCTCTCTCTAGTGTCTAACACCAGCCTCTCTCTCTACCTCTCTCTCTAGTGTCTAACACCAGCCTCTCTCTCTCTCTCTCTAGTGTCTAACACCAGCCTCTCTCTCTCTCTAGTGTCTAACACCAGCCTCTCTCTCTCTCTCTCTAGTGTCTAACACCAGCCTCTCTCTCTCTCTCTAGTGTCTAACACCAGCCTCTCTCTCCCTCTAGTGTCTAACACCAGCCTCTCTCTCTCTCTCTAGTGTCTAACACCAGCCTCTCTCTCTCTCTAGTGTCTAACACCAGCCTCTCTCTACCTCTCTCTCTAGTGTCTAACACCAGCCTCTCCCTCTCTCTCTCTCTAGTGTCTAACACCAGCCTCTCTCTCTCTCTCTCTAGTGTCTAACACCAGCCTCTCTCTCTCTAGTGTCTAACACCAGCCTCTCTCTCTCTCTCTAGTGTCTAACACCAGCCTCTCTCTCTCTAGTGTCTAACACCAGCCTCTCTCTACCTCTCTCTAGTGTCTAACACCAGCCTCTCTCTACCTCTCTCTCTCTAGTGTCTAACACCAGCCTCTCTCTCCCTCTAGTGTCTAACACCAGCCTCTCTCTCTCTCTAGTGTCTAACACCAGCCTCTCTCTCTCTCTCTCTAGTGTCTAACACCAGCCTCTCTCTCTCTCTCTCTAGTGTCTAACACCAGCCTCTCTCTCTCTCTCTCTAGTGTCTAACACCAGCCTCTCTCTCTCTCTCTCTAGTGTCTAACACCAGCCTCTCTCTCTCTCTCTCTAGTGTCTAACACCAGCCTCTCTCTCTCTCTCTCTAGTGTCTAACACCAGCCTCTCTCTCCCTCTCTCTCTCTAGTGTCTAACACCAGCCTCTCTCTACCTCTCTCTCTCTCTAGTGTCTAACACCAGCCTCTCTCTCTCTCTAGTGTCTAACACCAGCCTCTCCCTCTCTCTCTCTAGTGTCTAACACCAGCCTCTCTCTCTCTCTAGTGTCTAACACCAGCCTCTCCCTCTCTCTCTCTAGTGTCTAACACCAGCCTCTCTCTCTCTCTCTCTCTAGTGTCTAACACCAGCCTCTCTCTCTCTCTCTCTAGTGTCTAACACCAGCCTCTCTCTACCTCTCTCTCTCTAGTGTCTAACACCAGCCTCTCTCTACCTCTCTCTCTCTAGTGTCTAACACCAGCCTCTCCCTCTCTCTCTCTAGTGTCTAACACCAGCCTCTCTCTCTCTCTCTCTCTAGTGTCTAACACCAGCCTCTCTCTCTCTCTAGTGTCTAACACCAGCCTCTCTCTCTCTCTCTCTCTAGTGTCTAACACCAGCCTCTCTCTCTCTCTCTCTCTAGTGTCTAACACCAGCCTCTCTCTACCTCTCTCTCTCTAGTGTCTAACACCAGCCTCTCTCTACCTCTCTCTCTCTAGTGTCTAACACCAGCCTCTCCCTCTCTCTCTCTAGTGTCTAACACCAGCCTCTCTCTCTAGTGTCTAACACCAGCCTCTCTCTCTCTCTCTAGTGTCTAACACCAGCCCCTCTCTCTCTCTCTCTCTAGTGTCTAACACCAGCCTCTCTCTCTCTCTCTCTCTCTAGTGTCTAACACCAGCCTCTCTCTCTCTCTCTCTCTAGTGTCTAACACCAGCCTCTCTCTACCTCTCTCTCTCTAGTGTCTAACACCAGCCTCTCTCTCCCTCTCTCTAGTGTCTAACACCAGCCTCTCTCTCCCTCTCTCTCTCTAGTGTCTAACACCAGCCTCTCTCTCTCTCTAGTGTCTAACACCAGCCTCTCTCTCTCTCTCTCTAGTGTCTAACACCAGCCTCTCTCTACCTCTCTCTCTCTAGTGTCTAACACCAGCCTCTCTCTCTCTCTAGTGTCTAACACCAGCCTCTCTCTCTCTAGTGTCTAACACCAGCCTCTCTCTACCTCTCTCTCTCTAGTGTCTAACACCAGCCTCTCTCTCTCTAGTGTCTAACACCAGCCTCTCTCTACCTCTCTCTCTAGTGTCTAACACCAGCCTCTCTCTCTCTCTCTCTCTCTAGTGTCTAACACCAGCCTCTCTCTCCCTCTCTCTCTAGTGTCTAACACCAGCCTCTCTCTACCTCTCTCTCTCTAGTGTCTAACACCAGCCTCTCTCTCCCTCTCTCTAGTGTCTAACACCAGCCTCTCTCTCTCTCTCTCTCTCTAGTGTCTAACACCAGCCTCTCTCTCTCTAGTGTCTAACACCAGCCTCTCTCTCCCTCTCTCTAGTGTCTAACACCAGCCTCTCTCTCTCTCTCTCTAGTGTCTAACACCAGCCTCTCTCTCTCTAGTGTCTAACACCAGCCTCTCTCTACCTCTCTCTCTCTAGTGTCTAACACCAGCCTCTCTCTCTCTCTCTCTAGTGTCTAACACCAGCCTCTCTCTACCTCTCTCTCTCTAGTGTCTAACACCAGCCTCTCTCTCCCTCTCTCTAGTGTCTAACACCAGCCTCTCTCTACCTCTCTCTCTAGTGTCTAACACCAGCCTCTCTCTACCTCTCTCTCTCTAGTGTCTAACACCAGCCTCTCTCTACCTCTCTCTCTAGTGTCTAACACCAGCCTCTCTCTCTAGTGTCTAACACCAGCCTCTCTCTCTCTCTCTCTAGTGTCTAACACCAGCCTCTCTCTCTCTCTCTCTCTCTAGTGTCTAACACCAGCCTCTCTCTCTAGTGTCTAACACCAGCCTCTCCCTCTCTCTCTCTAGTGTCTAACACCAGCCTCTCTCTCTCTCTCTCTAGTGTCTAACACCAGCCTCTCTCTACCTCTCTCTCTAGTGTCTAACACCAGCCTCTCTCTCTCTCTCTCTCTCTAGTGTCTAACACCAGCCTCTCTCTACCTCTCTCTCTCTAGTGTCTAACACCAGCCTCTCTCTCTCTCTCTCTCTCTAGTGTCTAACACCAGCCTCTCTCTCCCTCTCTCTAGTGTCTAACACCAGCCTCTCCCTCTCTCTCTCTAGTGTCTAACACCAGCCTCTCTCTCTCTCTCTCTAGTGTCTAACACCAGCCTCTCTCTACCTCTCTCTCTCTAGTGTCTAACACCAGCCTCTCTCTCTCTCTAGTGTCTAACACCAGCCTCTCTCTACCTCTCTCTCTCTAGTGTCTAACACCAGCCTCTCTCTCTCTAGTGTCTAACACCAGCCTCTCTCTCCCTCTCTCTCTCTAGTGTCTAACACCAGCCTCTCTCTCCCTCTCTCTCTCTAGTGTCTAACACCAGCCTCTCTCTCTCTCTCTCTAGTGTCTAACACCAGCCTCTCTCTCTCTCTCTCTCTAGTGTCTAACACCAGCCTCTCTCTCTCTAGTGTCTAACACCAGCCTCTCTCTCCCTCTCTCTCTAGTGTCTAACACCAGCCTCTCCCTCTCTCTCTCTAGTGTCTAACACCAGCCTCTCCCTCTCTCTCTCTAGTGTCTAACACCAGCCTCTCTCTCTCTCTCTCTAGTGTCTAACACCAGCCTCTCTCTCTCTCTCTAGTGTCTAACACCAGCCTCTCTCTACCTCTCTCTCTCTAGTGTCTAACACCAGCCTCTCTCTCTCTCTCTCTAGTGTCTAACACCAGCCTCTCTCTCTCTAGTGTCTAACACCAGCCTCTCTCTACCTCTCTCTCTCTAGTGTCTAACACCAGCCTCTCTCTCTCTCTCTCTAGTGTCTAACACCAGCCTCTCTCTCCCTCTCTCTCTCTAGTGTCTAACACCAGCCTCTCTCTACCTCTCTCTCTCTAGTGTCTAACACCAGCCTCTCTCTACCTCTCTCTCTCTAGTGTCTAACACCAGCCTCTCTCTACCTCTCTCTCTCTAGTGTCTAACACCAGCCTCTCTCTCTCTCTAGTGTCTAACACCAGCCTCTCTCTCTCTAGTGTCTAACACCAGCCTCTCTCTCTCTCTCTCTAGTGTCTAACACCAGCCTCTCTCTCTCTCTCTCTCTCTAGTGTCTAACACCAGCCTCTCTCTCTCTCTCTAGTGTCTAACACCAGCCTCTCTCTACCTCTCTCTCTCTAGTGTCTAACACCAGCCTCTCTCTACCTCTCTCTCTAGTGTCTAACACCAGCCTCTCTCTCTCTCTCTCTAGTGTCTAACACCAGCCTCTCCCTCTCTCTCTCTCTAGTGTCTAACACCAGCCTCTCTCTCTAGTGTCTAACACCAGCCTCTCTCTCTCTCTAGTGTCTAACACCAGCCTCTCCCTCTCTCTCTCTAGTGTCTAACACCAGCCTCTCTCTCCCTCCCTCTCTCTAGTGTCCAACACCACAGTGTCGACCTCATCGGGGTCAGAGGGCATGACCCCTCCCCAGAGCTCTGTGGCAGTGGAGTGCAGGTGATGACACGCCCCCTCCCTCCCCCCCCTCTCGCTGGGGGCTCCGGAACACCTGATTGGTTTACTGAATAGCACCTGTACCCGCCCACCCAGGACGCAAGGCCAACCCTCCAATGGCAGGGAGTAGGTGTCACCCGGTTTCCATGGTAACCCCCCCCCCCCCCCCCTTCCGAGACATATGACGTATTTATTCCCTCTTTTCTACATCTGCTTCCGGCTCCATGGACATAAATTTGAAAGATGCATTTTACACAACTGTAAATGATTTCTATAATTTTTGTATGAAAGCCACCTTTGTAGCGGTATATTCAGAATGATTGTTTTCTATGTTTTTGTTAGAGCTCCAGAGAGCCGTGTAAATACTGAACCGTGACCTTGTTGTATCTTTATGTAAAATAAAAACAGAGCTCTCCGTTTCTAATAAAGCTTTTAAATATTACCACCCTCTCGCCTCCTCACATGACCAGCAGGGACCTCAATGTGTACTATATGTATTCTATGTTGAATTGTTACGATTATACAGACAGGCGGTGTCGGGACATTTAATTTGTATATTTCTTTACCGGAACATAGTTGATGCAAACTCACCCTGCGCTGTAGCGCCCTCTGTAGGACGGAACCGTTGTTGCCATAATTTCTTTTTTTATAGTATTGCGGAAGCAAAACCCGACCCCAGCCGCTAGCATCCCTAGCAGCTGTTCACATCTAGAACAAGTTTATCTTCAGTTAGGAAAGCAAGATCTGTTTAACTGAAGTAACATTTATTTTAAACAAGACACACAGAATAATCCTGAACGTAAACAAAAGTCCCAGGCCTTGGTCACACGCTTCCTGTACAAAGAGGAAATGAATGCTCCGGTGACACCAAACCCTGTGGGGGGATGGGGGAGGGAGAGTGACTTCAACCAATAGGCAGCTCTCCTTTCAGAGCGCTCCTACAGCTTGTGGCAGAACAGTTCCTGGGGTCTCAGGCAAGATGAGAACGTGATGGAACTGAAATGGTGCCGGACCCCCGAGACCAGCGCCGGAGTCCTCCTGGTGGATGGGGGGGTGGCTGAGCTGGGGCCGAGCGAAGGAACCCTAGTGGGGCTGAATCAGCAGGCCGGCCTTGGCTGCCAGCGCCTCGTTCTGCTGGATGTGGTACTCCTGGAAGCGCAGCGAGATCCTCTGGGTCATCTTCAGGTACTTCTGGAGGCAACTCTCAGAACAGCTGGTCTGTGGAGGGAGGAGGAAGATGAGAAGAACTCAGAGCAGCTGGTTTGGGGAGGGACGAGGAAGATGAAGGTGTTGAAGGACCCAGTTACCTCCTCAGGCTTCACGTCTCTGGTGGTGAAGTCCTTCACACAGTCCATGAAGCAGTTCTCCGTCAGCTTGTTGTACGTTCCCAGGAACTCCTTGAACTGTTCAACACACAAGTTCACGTTATTCTCCAGCCCTACAGGGAGTTCGGCCACGGATAGGTCGGGATGGGAGCCCTCACCTGTTTGATTTGGTCCGATTCGGTCGCCTGAGCAGCCATCGTTTATAGCAGGGAAGAGGGACCTTTGAACACAAACAGACGGATAAGCATCTACCGAGACCAGCTCTCCAGCACTAAGCTCAATCATAAAGTACAGACTGCTACACAGAGTCCGTGTGGGTTATCAACACAATACTTTTCTTGGTCACACACGACTCGTGAATCAAAACACAGCTATGGTATTCATTGCCACACATTAGAATTCGCTACCGAACTATAGGGTGGTAGAAGCTGTAGGTTTGTGGTGAACTGGACTATGATCCAATCGACGGAAAGCCCTTCCTTTAACCAACCACCTGAATCACACACGAGTTTCCCGTGACTGCACCTGAGTTTGCGTGATCAACCAAAAAGACAGATTTTAACTCAGATCCACATCGTCCAGTGTAGGTTTTGTTTCCTATCGGAGGGTATAATAATAGAGTATAATGATGTAATAATAATGTTAAAAACGGACACTTCCCTAAAGTAAACAGATAATACAGATGCAGTATGACCCTGAGACCCTGGATCTCCTTGTCGACCATCATGTTAACATTAAGCTCCCATCCTAGTGGACGAGCTCCGAGCGGTCCTGTTGGTAACCTTCAGGCTCGTGGGATCGCATGGCTCTGGGACCCTGGAGCTAACAGGAGCGACCTCCAATCATCTCCGGCCAACAGCGGACCTAGTGTCCCATCAAAAAAACAGTAAAAGCGTCTTCCTACCTGTCTATCTCAGCAAACAGAGGAAGGGAATTGTGAAGAAGGATTCTGGACCCAAGGACATGTGACAGCAAAGACGGGGAATACTTCCGGTTTGAAACTCGGTCCCTCGTTTTCAAAGTAAAAGTCCGACCCCCTGTATTAGCTCTTGTGTTTTATCTGGATTTTATTTTGAAACTAGATTATCAACTGTGATTATTGGAACGTACAGACATAAACGAGATCGATCAATATATAAAAGGACTACAGTTTTAATACAAATATGTATTGCCTTTTATATGTTATGTTTTCTAAAAAAATATTTAGATTTACTTTGATATGGTACTGTTAAACAAAATGTGTGTCGTTTTAATAAACAATACTCTGGTTGCTTATTGAAATAAAGAACCTTAATTCATGAATACGATAAATATATTTTTTTATTAGATTATTTATCAGTTTATTCAAATTGGTGCAAGATATAACTAATATATGATATCTAGTTGGAACGCACCCGAGGCCACGGAAACCGGAAGCTGTCAAATTGGAATGCACCCGACGCCAGGGAAACAGGAAGACGTCGGGTTGTTGTCAGCAACAACTGCTGACTGTTATTAACATATTTCCTTATCGCTTGAGGTAAACAATGTGTCCAGGGTTTAGAGTCTGTACATCGGGAGAATCCTCCGTCGTTTACATGAGGAGATCGTAGCGAGTTTGTGGTTTTTCTCGTTTCTTCTTTCTTACTTCGTTGTTGGCGGAGCGGGAAATTTAAAAACATCGCCCCGCTCGGCTTCCGTAGCGCGACAACAACACGACGCCTCATCCTCAACAAAACACCTGTACGTTATGATGTCGTCATGAGGACGTTCTCCTGGGTACCGGGTGAGAGCGGGCTGGAAGACGTGTCCACCTGCAGCTCTGATGCCGGCAACGTCCTTATCCGCTCAACCACTACAGTCCTGTCCACCCGATCTCACCACCAAGACCAGTCTAAACCCAGCCACCCAGACCAGTCCAACCCCAGCCATCCAGACCAGTCCAAACCCAGCCCCTCAGACCAGTCCAAACCAAGACCCCCAGTCCGAGTCCACCCAGGGACCAGGAAGCCTGGTCAGCGACCACAGACGTCAAACAAGGACAAGCTGAAGCCAGGGACTAGTCGGTCGATGGTTGACCATCTAGTGCAGACGAACCAGTCTCCTATACTGGTGGACCAATCTCGAGCACTGAAGGAAAAGTCTCCTTTACTGGTGGACCATCCCCCAGTACTGACGGACCAGTCCCCAGTACTGACGGACCAGTCCCCAGTACTGACGGACCAGTCCCTAGTACTGACGGACCAGTCTCCAGTGGTTCTGTTTTCAGGTCAGGAGGTTCTCACGGCTAACCACCCTTTCCAAGGCCTCCAACACAGGTACCTTCTACATCCCCTAGCTCTATACAGTCTAAATCATCCAGCCCTATATCTTCTATATCACCTGGTTCTCTCTAGATCCTGGGTCTTTATACTCTACATCACCTAGCTCTATACCCTCTATCATCTGGTTCTACTCTAGATCCTAGAGCAGCGGAATAGTTCAATCTCTCCAAGCTCTTTACAGTCTATATCGCCCAGTTCTAATCTCTGAATCACCCAGCTCTATACACTCTGCATCACCCAGCTCTACGCTGTACATTACCTAGCTCTAGATGCCCTAGCTCTATACCTTTTGATAACGTCTATGCATGGACGTATCCGATGATGTTATCCCAGGTGTCTGCTTCCTCCACAGGTCCCACAGCGCCCCCAGGAGGCTAGAGGGGGAGGTGCACTTCTCGGATCCCGTCCCTAACCCTGAGACTGGCTGTCTGTCGTCATGCCAACAGGGAGCTGTTACCGCGGCGACGCTAGCCGCTACAGCACCTCTGATCCAAGTAAAACACTCTGCTGTATTGAGGACACTGTCTGTACCGTGGTGTAGATCAAATCTTCTGGATTTGTGTTTTTTTATAGTATGTTGTCTTGTTATATAGTGTGTTGTTATGTTATATAGTGTGTTGCGTTGTTCTAGAATCTACAGTGTACTTGAGTTATGTGTGAGTCTGTTATTGTCCTTTGTATTGTTGTTGATGGTGTGTTGCCTTGTTAATGTGTGTGTGTGTGTGTGTGTGTGTGTGTGTGTGTGTGTGTGTGTGTGTGTGTGTGTGTGTGTGTGTGTGTGTGTAGGCTCAGAGTCAGTTGGAGTTCCGGGTTTCCCAGCTGACGGATGCTTTGAGGAGGTTCCAGGAGATGAAAAGGTCTGTTGTGTGGGTGGTTTGTGTCATTGTGTGTTGTGTATTGGTTGTTTCTGTGTTGTGTATTGGTTGTTTCTGTGTTGTGTATTTGTGTTGTGGGTCATTGTGTGTTGTGTGTTTGTGTTGTGGGTCATTGTGTGTTGTGTGTTTGTGTTGTGGGTCATTGTGTGTTGTGTGTTTGTGTTGTGGGTCATTGTGTGTTGTGTGTTTGTGTTGTGTGTCATTGTGTTGTGGTGGTCAGCCCTCAGGATGAGCTGAGCTGCAGAACCTCAGATCATCTGCTGCACAGACTGGAGATCCTGCAGAACCAGCACCTGCTGCTGCAGGTACTGAAGCTACGACTACCACTAGTACTAATACTAGCAATAATACTAATACTACCACTAGTACTATACTAATACTGCAGAACCAGCACCTGCTGCTGGAGGTACTGAAACTACTACTACTACTAGTACTAATACTAATACTAGTACTAATACTACCACTAGTACTATACTATACTGTAGAACCAGCACCTGCTGCTGGAGGTACTGAAACTACTACTACCACTAGTACTAATACTAATACTAATACTACTACTAATACTACCACTAGTACTATACTAATACTGCAGAACCAGCACCTGCTGCTGGAGGTACTGAAACTACTACTACCACTAATACTAATACTACCACTAGTACTATACTATACTGCAGAACCAGCAACTGCTGCTGGAGGTACTGAAACTACTACCACTAGTACTAATACTGCAGCACTACTACCGTATACTAGTACTAATACTGCAGAACCAGCACCTATGCTGCAGGTACTACTGTCTTATACTAGTACTAATACTTATACTAGTACTAACTGACCAGAGAAGTCGTAAGACTTCTAAAATGTATCTGTCCTCCAATCAGAGGCACCTTCTGGACTCCACCTGCAAGATGAGCATAGGCCACGCCCCCGTGACCCCTGACCCCCCCTCGACCCTTCACCTTTCCCCTCCTGCTGCACCTCCTCACTCAGGTAAAAGAGAACGTGAAGTGCTATCAGGGTAGTAAGTGAGATTACGACTAATATTAGATGCTTACTGACTAGTTTTTGATAATATTACTACAGCTATTAGTTGTTTATTGACTAGTTAGCGTTATTACTGCTGATATTAGATGTTTACTGACTAGTTTGATCAGAATAGTTAGTGATAATAATGTTAACGATATTAGATGTTTACTGACTAGTTTGATCAGAATAGTTAGTGATAATAATGTTAATGATATTAGATGTTTACTGACTAGTTTGATCAGAATAGTTAGTGATAATAATGTTAATGATATTAGATGTTTACTGACTAATTTGATCGGATAGTTAGTGATAATAGTGTTAATGATATTAGATGTTTACTAACTACCTTTATCAGGCTAGTTAGTGATAATAGTATTACTGATATGGATGTTTACTGACTAGTTAATTACCTTTACTTAAAGTTTGTGTGTGTGTGTGTGTGTGTGTGTGTGTGTGTGTGTGTGTGTGTGTGTGTGTGTGTGTGTGTGTGTGTGTGTGTGTGTGTGTGTGTGTGTGTGTGTGTGTGTGTGTGTGTGTGTCATCAGGTCAGGCCTGGCCCCTCCTGACCAATCAGAGAAGACCAACCAAACACATGTCCAGCCGTAGTCCCGGGACCTCCAAGGAAACCAAGGACCTCCGGCCATCAGGGACCAGGAGGTGAGGAGGAGGAGAAGAGGAGGAGGAGGAGGAAATTATAGATACTTACACAGTATAAAATACTTATCTATAATAGACTTGTATACAATATGCTTCTGTGGCAATATCACCATAGTAACAGCATTGCCATAACGATAGCATCTGTTCCTGTTTGTTCTGTTCCTTCCTACATGGGCGTGGCCATCGTCAGAGGAGCTTCAAGGGTTCCCATATCAACCAGACGTGTTTCAGAAAGTCGGACCCAGCGGGCCAATCAGGTGAGGAAGGAACCATCCATCTGACTAGGGAGAGCCAATCACAGCCCAGATAGAGAACAACTATGCCTCACTAAAATAGCATGTTGTAGGAGGGTCAGCTCAGACCGGCTGGCTGGCTGTCTGTCTGAGCTGTCTGTCTGTCTTCTAGGTGGGAGGAGGGCCTGTCCAGTCAGCCATCCTATCAGCTCCCGGTGGATGTTCTCCAACCATGGTTCCCTCTGTCCCAGCTCCTCCTGCTCCGCTCTCTGCTCCTCCTCTCTCTGTTCTAGCTCCTCCTCCTCCTCTCTCTGCTCCTCCCCTCTCTGTTCTAGCTCCTCCTGCTCCTCTCTGTGCTCCTCCTCTCTCTGCTCCTCCTCTCTCTGTTCTAGCTCCTCCTCCTCCTCTCTCTGCTCCTCCCCTCTCTGCTCTAGCTCCTCCTGCTCCTCTCTCTGCTCCTCCCCTCTCTGCCCTAGCTCCTCCTCCTCCTCTCTCTGCTCCTCCTCTCTCTGCTCCTCCTCTCTCTGTTCTAGCTCCTCCTCCTCCTCCTCTCTATGCTCCTCCCCTCTCTGCCCTAGCTCCTCCTGCTCCTCCTCCCTCTGCCCTAGCTCCTCCTCCTCCCTCCGTGGTGCAGGAGGCGGCTCTGGTTCTCCGGGACGTCCGCAGACAGCGGAAGGTTCTGGAGGAGAACGTGGACGCCATGCTGAGAGCCCGCGACACTGAGGCTCTGCACCTTCAGCTGGACGCCCTGTCGGCCAACAGGTAGCATCACCTAGCCTGTAGCCGCTCACACCTAGCCTGTAGCCACTCACACCTAGCCTGTAGCTGCTCACACGTAGCCTGTAGCCGCTCACACCTAGCCTGTAGCCACTCACATGTAGCCTGTTGCCGCTCACACCTAGCCTGTAGGTGCTCACACCTAGCCTGTAGCTGCTCACACCTAGCATGTAGCCGCTCACATCTAGCTACACCCAGCCTGTAGCCGCTCACACCTAGCCTGTAGCCGCTCACACCGAGCTTAGCCTAGCCTCTAGCCACTCACACCTAGCCTGTAGCCGCTTACACCTAGCCTGTAGCTGCTCACACCTAGCCTGTAGCCGCTCACACCTAGCTCCACCTAGCCTGTAGCCACACACACCTAGCTCCACCTAGCCTGTAGCCGATCACACCTAGCTACACATAGCCTGTAGCCGCTCAAACCTAGCTTAACCTGTGAGTGTGCGTGTGCAGGGACTGCAGCGAGGCTCTGAGGGTCAGGAGGACGGTGGACGCGTGGATCACCCATCTGTCACATGACCCCCAGGTGAGATGACGATGATGTCACGACGATGTCACGATGATGTCACGATGATGTCACGACGACGGGAGTTTGGGACGATGGGGTCATGTGATGATCTCCTCTGTGCAGACCTCCTCTGTGCAGACCTCCTCTGCTCCCACCGCTGCTCCTCGAGGAGGAGGAGGAGGAGGAAGAGGAGGAGGTCCCTCGCTGCCTGCCAGGAAGGCGGGGCCAAGGCCACTGGGCGTTCCCAGGCAACCAGGCGGTGTCAAGGCAGGAAGAGGAAGTAGGCGACAGCAGCCCAACGCCAGATCAGTAAGCACCCAGGGACTCTCTCTCACTCATTCACTCACTCACTCACTCACTCACTCACTCACTCACTCACTCACTCACTCTCACACTCTCTCTCTCTCCCACTCTGACCCCCCCCCCCCCCCCTCTATGTGTGGGAGCAGGCCGTGGACCAGGACCAGGACCAGGACCAGGACCAGGCTCCACCCAGGGGTCCGGGGCCCTCCTCCAGGGGCGCCCTGAAGAAGACCCCCTACCTCAGACCCCCCTCCCCGGGCCCCCCCAGACACAGGGACCCGGCCAGACCCCCACCGGTGGACAGCGGCCGGGGTGAGACGCCCTACAGGGGGGTGGACCCCCAGAGGGAGGAGTGTGTGTGTGTGTGTGTGTGTGTGTGTGTGTGTGTCAGTGTGTGTGTGTGTGTGTGTGTGTGTGTGTGTGTGTGTGTGTGTGTGTGTGTCAGTGTGTGTGTGTCAGTGTGTGTGTGTGTGTGTGTGTGTGTCAGTGTGTGTTGATGTTTGTCTTTGGGTGTGTGTATAGGAAGAGGGTAATCCTCCTCTCCTCTCCTCCTCTCCTCTCCTCTCCTCTCCTCCTCTCCACTCCTTTCCTCCACTCCTCTTCTCCTCTCCTCCTCTCCTCTCCTGTCCTCTCCTCCTCTCCTCTCCTCTCCTGTCCTCTCCTCCTCTCCTCTCCTGTCCTCTCCTCCTCTCCTCTCCTCTCCTCTCCTCTCCTCTCCTCTCCTCTCCTCTCCTCTCCTCTCCTCTCCTCTCCTCTCCTCTCCTCTCTTCTCCTCTCCTCTCCTCTCCTCTCTTCTCCTCTCCTCTCCTGTCCTCTCCTGTCCTCTCCTCCTCTCCTCTCCTCTCCTCTCCTCTCCTCTCCTCTCCTCCCATCTCCTCTCTTCTCCTCTCCTCTCCTCTCCTCTCCTCTCCTGTCCTCTCCTCCTCTCCTCTCCTCTCCTCTCCTCTCCTCTCCTCTCCTCTCCTCTCCTCCCATCTCCTCCCATCTCCTCTCCTCTCCTCTCCTCTCTTCTCCTCTCCTCCCATCTCCTCTCCTCTCCTCTCCTCCTCTCCTCTCCTCTCCTCTCCTCTCCTCTCCTCTCTTCTCCTCTCTTCTCCTCTCCTCTCCTCTCTTCTCCTCCCATCTCCTCTCCTCCACTCAGTGTTGCCCACAGGATTTTTGGAGACTCTGGTGGGGGGCTCGCGATCTTGAAAAACTGAATTTAAATGCATCAATCTGGTGAATTTGAGAACCAAAATATGACACATCGATTACTGACAAATGACTTACAAACTGCTGGTACTGATACGAGTGTTGATGACACATGGGGTTGAGAAAAGAAAAGATGTAAACAGAAACAAACATAGTGCTGAGCCTTTATACTCATTTCCCTCTGCGCTCTGTGGTCTCAATGCTGGGGGGGGGGGGGGGGGGAAGGAGAAGGAGAGACGATGAGGAGAGACCAGGAAGAAGTGTTGTGGGGGGGGGGTATGTATGTGTGTATGTGTGTGTGTGTGTCTGTGTCTCAGTGTCTGTGTTTGCAACTTCAACTTACAAAACCGGTCAAACTTGAGGTTGGGATTCTAATCATCTCTCTCTCTCTCTCTCTCTCTCTCTCTCTCTCTCTCTCTCTCTCTCTCTCTCTCTCTCTCTCTCTCTCTCTCTCTCTCTCTCTCTCTCTCTCTCTCTCTCTCTCTCTCTCTCTCTCTCTCTCTCTCTCTCTCTCTCTCTCTCTCTCTCAGGAGTCCAGATGAAGTCTATTAGAACTCAGACCGATCAATCTGCCACTCCCCCCCGGTTGCCAAGACAACCGGTCCAGGACGCCTGCAGCCATGCCCCCGTTGCCCACGGCAACCAGCGGTCCCAGGACGGGGCCCAGCGCTGGCTCCCCGTGGCCGTCCCCCTCGGTCAGGAGCTCGTAACTGGTTAGTAACTAGTACTGGTAACTAGAATAACCTTAACTAGTACTAGTTATTACTAATTTAATCCGTTACTGATAACTAGCTGTAATACATGATAGCGAGTAGCAATAACTAGTTATTACCCATGTTTGTTAGTACCAATAACTAGTTAACCATATTAACTAATACCAATAACTAGTTATTACACATGCTAGCGAGTAGCAATAATTAGTTATTACCCATGTTATCAATAACTAGTAATTAACCATATTACTAGTTATTAACCGTTCTATTCACTTGTTAACCATAATAACTGGTACTATAACTAGTAATTACCCACATTAAATAGGTCTTATAACTAAGGATTAACCATATCAACTCGTTACTAGTTATTAACCACATCATATTGTAGTGGTTAGGTAATGTTAACTGGTTAGTTAGTTTAAGGTGTTTTTTTTTCTCAGGGCTGTCGTCCAGACGACCGCTGATACAACATCCAGAGACGTCCAACATTGCCGCCGCGCACCCAACCACTGGATCCAACATGGCCGCCGCGCACCCAACCACTGGATCCAACATGGCGGCCATTGAAGTCCCCACTGCATCCAACATGGCGGCCATTGAAGTCCCCAGTGGATCAAACATGGCGGACATTGAAGTCCCCGGTGGATCCAAAATGGCGGACATTGAAGTCCCCAGTGGATCCAACATGGCTGCCGTGGAAGTCCCCAGTGGATCCAACATGGCTGCCGTGGAAGTGTTGAATCAGAAAGCAACAGTTGAACTACAGGTGAACTAGCCTGCTCTAATCCTCCTACTAGCCTGATGCTAGCCTGAGGAAACAACATGCTGGAATAATCTCAGTAATTGTTGACTTTCAGATCGTCACAGAAAGGAGTGATGATGAAGAGGAGGAGGAGGAAGAGGTGCTCTTCCCAGGAACGGGTTTCCTCTCTGTAGTGGATGTTGTTCAGGTAACTGGATTTAGCCCCACTCACTAGAGCTGACACCCCCCCCTCACTAGAGCTCACCCCCCCTCACTAGAGCTGACCCCCCCCCCCCACTCACTACAGCTCACCCCCCCTCACTACAGCTCCCCCCCTCACTAGAGCTCAGCCCCCCTCACTAGAGCTCACCCCCCCCTTACTAGAGCTCAGCCCCCCTCACTAGAGCTCACCCCCCCCTCACTAGAGCTCAGCCGCCCTCACTAGAGCTCACCCCCCCCTCACTAGAGCTCACCCCCCCTCACTAGAGCTCTCCCCCCCTCACTAGAGCTCACCCCCCCTCACTAGAGCTCTCCCCCCCTCACTAGAGCTCTCCCCCCCTCACTAGAGCTCACCCCCCCTCACTAGAGCTCACCCCCCCCCCCCTCACTAGAGCTCACCCCCCCTCACTACAGCTCACCCCCCCTCACTAGAGCTCACCCCCCTCACTAGAGCTCACCCCCCCCCCCCTCACTAGAGCTCACCCCCCCCCCTCACTACAGCTCACCCCACTACGACCACTCTCAGACCCAATGCTGAGCTGTGACCCCCCCCCCCCCCCCCCCCAGGAGGACAGTGCTCAGGAGGAGCTGCTCATCGAGGTCTCTGGACATCGGTCCCCCCCCGCTGCTCTCTACCACGGGCCGGCCTTCCCCCCCTCCACCTCCGCCGCCCCCCTCCCTGCCCAGGACCAGGCCTCCGCTCTGGGCCTCATCCAGCGGGGAGACGCCCTGGAGAACCGGCTGCTGGAGTGGTGGGTCTCTGACGATATCTCCCCCCTCTGTCGGTCTCTCTCACAGTGTGTCTCAATATCTCTCTGTCTCTCTCTCTCTCTCTCTCTCTCTCTCTCTCTCTCTCTCTCTCTCTCTCTCTCTCTCTCTCTCTCTCTCTCTCTCTCTCTCTCTCTCTCTCTCTCTCTCTCTCTCTCTCTCTCTCTCTCTCTCTCTCTCTCTCTCTCTGATCTCTCTGCTCTCTCTCTCTGTCTCTCTCTCTCTCTCTGATCTCTCTGCTCTCTCTCTCTGTCTCTGTCTCTGTCTCTGTCTCTCTCTGTCTCTCTCTCTCTCTGGTCTCTCTCTCTCTGGTCTCTCTCTCTGTCTCTCTCTCTCTCTGTCTCTCTCTCTCTCTGTCTCTCTGGTCTCTCTCTCTCTGGTCTCTCTCTCTCTCTGGTCTCTTTCTCTGGTCTCTCTCTCTCTCTCTCTCTCTCTCTCTCTCTCTCTCTCTCTCTCTCTCTCTCTCTCTCTCTCTCTCTCTGGTCTCTCTCTCCCCCCCTCCAGGGTGGAGCAGCAGGTGATGACCAGGGTCATCTGTCAGATGTACAGCCCCCCTCCCCCTGACCCCGCCCTTAATGAAACGAGTGGCCAATCAGAGGCCGAGGAGGACAGCGTCACCTCGGGGTCACACCGTTCACCCGGTGAGGCTTCACCCATGCGCCTGTCTGTCTCCCTCTCCACCCGTCTACCCGCCATCCTGTCTACCACCTGGATGTTTGCCTACAGTGTGTGTGTGTGTGTGTGTGTGTGTGTGTGTGTGTGTGTGTGTGTGTGTGTGTGTGTGTGTGCGTGTGTGTGTGTGTGTGTGTGTGTGTGTGTGTGTGTGTGTGTGTGTGTGTGTGTTAGAGGGTCCTGCTGGGGTCGGTTCCCCTCTGCTGCGCCGGTACGTCAGGGAGGTTCTGGTGGAGACCGGGACCCTGATGCTGTCCCAGAGAGACCCACCGGGACCAGGACCAGGACCAGGACCAGGACCGGGACCGGGGGCGGCAGAGCAGGTACACACCCCCTAGTCTGTGGTTCTGTCTGTCTGTCTGTCTGTCTGTCTGACAGGTTGTGTTGGGTCCACAGCTGCTGGTGTCCACCCCAGCTCCGACCCCAGTACCCAGCCCAGTCCCAGACCTGGACCCGGACAGTCCCCAGAGCCCCCCCCTGCAGACCCCCCCCCCCTCCGGACCCCCCAGCCCGGAGCCAGCAGAACCCTGGCCCTCACACACAGGTTAACACACACACACACACACACACACACACACGCACACGCACACGCACACGCACACGCACACGCACACACACACACGCACGAACACGCGCACACGCACACCCATTCCACGCCAGCCAATCAGCTTGTTTCACCATAGCCTCCTGTGTTCTTAGTGGCTGACGTGGAGCTGGTGGCCACGCCCACCCCCACCCCGGAGCCACGCCCCCTGGACGACGACCCGCCTATCCTGGCTGAGGGGACCCCCGACTCACACTCACTGTGAGAGACACACACACACACACACACACACACACACACACACACACACACACACACACACACACACACACACACACACACACACACACACACACACACACACACACACACACACACACTCAGTGTTAATGTGTGTGGTGTTTTGTCTCTCAGGGTGAAACCTGCATCAGAGGGGAACCGCCCCCTCCCCCCTGCTCCTCCCCCTGCCTCCCCCCCTGCCCTCCCCCCTCAGGACCACAGTGTGTGTACTAGTACGGCTGGTAGTACTAGTACTGCTGGTAGTACTAGTACTGCTGGTATCAGCCTGAGCACCAGCAGCAGCAGCCTGGTGGTGGCCGGGGGGGCGGAGCCTGCAGTGAGACACATCTCAGAGGGAGAGCTGCTGGTCAGCTGCTACTACCCCACAGGTGAGACAGGTACACACAGGGAGACAGGTACACACAGGGAGACAGGTACACACACAGGGAGACGGGTACACACAGGGAGACAGGTACACACACAGGGAGACAGGTACACACAGGGAGACAGGTACACACAGGGAGACAGGTACACACAGGGAGACAGGTACACACACAGGGAGACAGGTACACACACAGGGAGACAGGTACACACACAGGGAGACAGGTACATACAGGTGAGACAGGTACACACAGGGAGACGGGTACACACAGGGAGACATGTACACACAGGGAGACAGGTACACACACAGGGAGACAGGTACACAGGGAGACAGGTACACACAGGGAGACAGGTACACACAGGGAGACAGGTACACACACAGGGAGACAGGTACACAGAGGGAGACAGGTACACACAGGGAGACAGGTACACACACAGGGAGACAGGTACACACACAGGGAGACAGGTACACACAGGGAGACAGGTACACACAGAGAGACAGGTACACACAGGGAGACAGGTACACACAGGGAGACGGGTACACACACAGGGAGACAGGTACACACACAGGTGAGACAGACCGCTAAATGCACACAGAGACCCAATAGATGAGTGATATAACCGTACACATACTAACTGTCTGTCGGTATATCTGTCTGTCCATCTCTTGTCTGTCTCTCAACTGTCTGTCTGTCTTTCTCTCTCGTCTGTCTGTCTGTCTGTCTCTATCATCCGTCTTACCTACCTGTCTGTCTGTCTGTCTGTCTGTCCCTAGAAGACGGCAGTTTCTCCAGTTCTCTGCGGGAGCTTCAGGAGATGGTGAGACAGCTTCCTCTCCGCCATCGTGACCTCATCGTGACATCATCGTGACCTCATCATGACACCATTGTGGCATCATCATGACACCATCGTGACATTGTCATGACAACATCGTGACCTCATCATGACATCATCGTGACCTCATCATGACACCATCGTGACATCATCGTGACATCATCATGACATCATCGTGACATCATCATGACACCATCGTGACATCGTGACATCATCGTGAAGTCTTTCATGACATCATCGTGACATCATCGTGACCTCATAGTGACCTCATCGTGACCTCATCGTGACCTCATCGTGACACCATCCTGACATCATCATGACATCGTGACCTCATCGTGACATGTGTTAAACGTTCTGCTCCTCTCCAGGACTACGACCCTCCTAGTGAAGGACAGGTCGGAGGTCATGACCCCACGCTGAGCCTGCTGGCCAGGATCGACCAGGAAGTCACACTCTCTGAGCCCCGCCCCCAACCTGAGGTAACACACACACACACACACACACACACACACACACACACACACACACACACACACACACACACACACACACACACACACACACACACACACACACACACACACACACACACACACACACACACACACACACACACACACAGCTCCTGTAACCTTGGAGACGGTGGTCAAGGTGATGTGATCTGATGACCTCTGACCTCTTGTGTTCTCCAGGGGTCCTGGGGGGAGGAGGTGGAGGAGGGGGAGGAGGTGAGCATCGGGGAGGTCAGGGGGGGTCACACATCCTCCCTAGCGGACCCCCGGCAACAACGGACTACAAACTCCCAGAGGACTACAAACCCCAGCAGGAGTAGGAGGGGAGGAGGAGGAGGAGGAGGAGGAGGAGAAGGGGAGCAGGAGAAGAGCGACAGCGCGACGGCAGGTAGAGCGACCTCAGACCAGCGGCCCCCGGCTCCGGGACCCCCGGTGTCTGACACGCTGTGGTTCTGCTGTGTTCCCAGGGTTACGCTACGCACCGACCAATCAGGGCCCAGTAACCATGGGAGACCTAAAGGCCGAGCCAATCGGTGAAGCTGGGATGAACACCTCGCTTCAGGCCGACCAATCACACTCACCCCCACCGATGGAGAGCACACCTAAGGTAACACACACACACACACACACACACACACACACACACACACACACACACACACACACACACAGACACACAGACACAGACACATTGTTGTTCCCAACACAGTTGTCCCTAAACCACGCCCCTGCTTCTCTCTGATTGGACAGATCCTAAGAGACGGTTGTTTGAACTTTCATAATATGATTATTATATTACTATATATGATGTCCTGTCTAACAGCTGTGTGTTATCAGGCCTCCAGGCCTCTGGAGGCTCTCAGAGCACAACCTACCCTGGTGAGACCCTACGACCCCACCCTGCCAGGTACACACACACACACACACACACACACACACACACACACACACACACACACACACACACACACACACACACACACACACACACACACACACACACACACACACACACACACACACACACACCCCTCAGTAGACAGAGTTCAAAGACGTGTGTTTGTGTGTTGTGCAGGGGAACAGGAACAGGAAGTGATGCGTGGCCGCAGGAAGCTTCAGGTCCTTCTTCCCTTGCTGATCAACGAGGAAGAGGAGGATGAGGATAACTGATGATGTCATCGGGGAGGGGGGAGGTTTTACTATTCAAACAAATAATGTTTTTTTATTATATTTTCAAATAAATGCTTGTCTAAATTTGATGCTTGACTGATGATGATGGTGTTCGTTCTGTTAATTTCAAAAAAACATTTAAATATCCGTTTATAGTTAGGTTATAATGGAGTAGGGAACCCAAAAATGTTTTTGGGGTTTAATTTTAAACATGGTCACATGTCTTATATGATGAAGGAGAGGGGACGTGTGTGTGTGTGTGTGTGTGTGTGTGTGTGTGTGTGTGTGTGTGTGTGTGTGTGTGTGTGTGTGTGTGTGTGTGTGTGTGTGTGTGTGTGTGTGTGTGTGTGTGTGTGTGTGTGTGTGTGTGTGTGTGTGGAGCTGCGCCTGGCCAGAGCGTTCAGTTTCCTGTCCACCTGAAGTCCAACGCCAGGGTGTGTGGGGAATCTCCCACTCGACCACGCTCACTATAACCCCCCTACACAACGGTACAGTGAGATAACGAACACACACACACACCAGTGATGCCAGTTCTGTGATGGCGACAGAGAAAGAGGTCCTTATGAACTTGGCTTCGGATGACGTGATAGCGGGCGCGTGCCGTCCGTATGGGCAGGTGGGGCAGCGAACTACTTGCAAAAGCATGCTCCCAAAAGAATAGTTCCTGAATAAACCAGCGCTCCCAGTCTATTTTTAATCATGTGATCGTCACACCATAACCATCTAGCGTTTCTGTAGGCTTTCCGACCATTTTTTGTCTGTTTACATCAAATATATGATGATGGGGGCGATTCAATTTGAATCGCCCCCATCATCCGGACTTGAGAGGGGGCTATGGTCAAGTGAGGGGGGGGGGAGCTCTAGTGAGGGGGGGTGAGCTCTAGTGAGGGGGGGTGAGCTCTAGTGAAGGGGGGTGAGCTCTAGTGAGGGGGGGTGAGCTCTAGTGAGGGGGGGTGAGGGGGGGTGAGGGGGTTGAGCTCTAGTGAGGGGGGGTGAGCTCTAGTGAGGGGGGTGAGCTCTAGTGAGGGGGTGAGCTAACCGTAGACAGGGATTTCACTCTACAGGTAACCAACCATCCTCTGGTTAGTTAGTCACTCTACAGATAACCAACCATCATGTGGGGGTCATGTTGGAATCCTCTAGTCTGATCTGGTTCAGGTCATGGTTGGTTGGTTCATCATGATGCAACGATGAGTCGATTTACAGAAAATAAGTAAACATTTGCTGCTTTATCAGAAATCCTACGTTTTGGTTCATGGACCATAATTAAATGAATACCGTACGAAAGTATTGTTTTCGTTTAGTAACGTTCCATGGTCATACGCTATGGTCAGATGATGCAGGCACATTGAAGACATGACTTTGGACTGACTTATGATTGACTTTGTTGTTATGAGATTGTATATACTAGGATACTAAATGATGACCAGGGGAAATCAAAGCAGCACATCGCTGGACTATCGACGCCAGGTGTAGCCTAGGTCTGGACATGCGTGGCAGTCGTGGAACGACCTATAGGGTGCATCCGGTTTTTACATGAATGTATTCATTATGAATGTGTTTACTATCAATGTATCCATTATTCGTTCATCTTGTAAACAGACTCTCCAGTCCCAGCTCCGTGTCTTCGGCTCGGCCCCCACGGGCCCCCGTCACGACTCCCCGTCCAGGCACGACTCCGCGCCCTCGCATTCCTCCAGATGTTTAATAGCGCGTGTTTAGACAGCAGCTTATTTTGCCCGAACACGCACTCCGTGATTTCAGACTTTAGTGTGTGTGACGTCCCCCCTCGTAGCCACTTAAGCAAAACAAACACTTTAACAACGACAAACGCTGCATTCAAGAAGAAGCGCACTAAACTGATGGTTGATGGGATCAGTTGTTCCTTCACTTCATTGGATCGTTAGTGATGGCCCCGCCTGACCAAGCATGAGGCAACTCATCATTGGATGATCATCATCGAATGGGCGGGACTAAGGTACAGTGCACCTGTTTCCTAGTTGTCGTGTGCGTCTGGGTTCATCATCAGAGGTCTCAACTCGGGAGGAAAATTTGCTTCAGGTAGGATATAGGCTTTCATCGAATATAAAAACGACTGAGCTACTGATTAGTCTACATTAGAGTTTGGAAAGCTGAGCAACCGGTTAATCTACACTAAAGGGCATCGGCCAGGTTATTTCACAATGCTACAAACAAGCTACTGAGTCGTGTAGCTAGGCTAGTGAGTCATGTAGCTAGGTTACTGAGTCGTGTAGCTAAGCTAGCGAAGGCCACGCCGAATCAGAGACGGTGCCACTTATGCTGCGCCAGTACTCACTGAATGTCGATTGTCCAATGGACATGTTTTTTTAAGTTTCTTGTGCTCATAGAAGGCAGATCACAAGTTTTTATTTTTTTGATTTTACTGCGCGCAAGTGAAGGAAACGGCTAACTAATGGTATGTTTGGGACGGGCTAGCCCTTCCACGATTAGATAGTTAGTGAAAGACCGGCCTGTCTGGGCACAGGGCGAGTATACAACATTGTCGATGGAGGTGCTTAAAACCAGGAAATTCAATCTAACAGGATTCAAGATTCAATACTTTATTGCCATACAACTCGCTAGGGATTTGTTTCAGTGTGCTCATGACAGTAAATAACAAAGACCCACACAAAAGACACATAAAACATTGAACATAATTTTATCCATGCAGTATCCTTCCAAGGATCCCACTTAGATACGACATATAGGCAGATAAAAGAAAAAGGGACATCCCCACACATAAGACATATAGCCCACTTCCACCTGGTTGACAAGGCCGCATGGTCCGCCATTACGCACTGGATGTCGACGCTGATCCACGTGTTCGTTGGATTAGCATTGGGGCACTGCCCAACACTGCCCACTGAAGCATTCGGAGAGAAATGCATCACTTCCAAATGCTTGATTGTCACCTGATTCACATACTTCAGATTTTTGGAAATTGAGAGAGAACAAAAGAGAGCGAGACAAAGAGAGAGAGAACAAAAGAGAGGGACAGAGAGAAAATAAGAGGGGAGAAAGGGTTAGACACACCTTTATAGTCTTGGGCGGAACATTGCCTTTGGAGATGTGTTTATTCCGTTCTTTGTTCCCCAAGTGAAGTTATTGAACTTCATTTGTTGTTAGTCATTAGCCAGCAACATGGCTACCTACATAGCTAATGTGTGTGTGTGTGTGTGTGTTTCAGAAACGCCTGGTGTCGCTTCAACATTAATGATGGCGGAAGGTCAGGATCGAGGCGAACATTACTATTTTGTCAAGAGTCATCTGACGACATTGGCTTCCATTTTCAATAATGATGAATTAATAAAGAGCCTCTGTTACGAGAAAGGCATAATAACTTTGGACGAATACAATGCCCTGGTAAGACTCTTCTTCTCCCCTCCCTGACTGATATTTTGTTAAGTTTATGGACGATGGCACTTGGTACAAGATTTAGGTCTGGAATGTTGTAGCCATGATGCAATTGATTACATGCAAATTGATTACCTGTCTTATGTAAATCTATTTAAATGTCAATATTATTTATGCCTTCTAAAATATGAATCTGTTGATCTATTTATTGAAATGGTAAAAAAATGACACGCTCTGTGATAGTTTATACTTTTGTTTACGGTCGACAACTTTGGTTTATGGTCAAGCAATGGCGTCACAAGGGTCCCACAGAGCCCGCTGGTAAACAGGTCTAGTGGCCAAGTTCCCATTGGAGATTTGATGATGCTTTAGCCTTTGTCACCTACTCGCTAGATAAATTGATTTGGGTTTAGTAGACTTTAATGCCCAGGGCCCGGTTTCCCGATAACGTCCACTCTTGGCGCGCTACGAAGACTCCTACGTTTAGACTTATCAAAGTTGTTTACCTCTATAGGCGTGGCTCCCGAACGGTGTCTTCTTAGGAAACACTTGCGTCGTTCGTAAACAGCGCTGTCCAGAAAGAACGTGCTGAAACCGCTTATTAAGTTCACTTGCTGCTTATAATGGTTTATTCGTTTCCCAGTATCATTTCCTTAATTTAGAAGTTTTTTAAATGATTGGAAGCGAGTTGAGCTGACCTCGCCTGCTGTAACCACGGCCAAAAATAAAGAACAGCCGAGACAACATCCATAATTCAAACATGCCGTTTAATTTGGCCTCAATTGGCTTTGGATGCGAACTTGGAATTAACGATTAAACAACTTGGCCTATCCTGCTATCCTGCATGTCTTTCCTGCTACGCCACAGATCACTTCCTCCCATTAACTGTTAAAACACCATAAAACTTAAACCATTGGTGAAATACAACACTGCCAATTTGGCAGTTCCATGCGCAAGAGGGATTTCTAAAGGTTACTGTACAGTGGCGGTGACTAGCGTCAGGAGCTGAAACATCACTACGGTAGAGCTATGAGCGCTTCAGACCAACCTTACCAACGAACAATGTACAAAAGATGTTAAGGTAGAACTTAAAGTAGAGGTTACGAATGACGTAGCGTAAAGAAGGCTTTAAAAAGGTTTTGGTAAACCGGGCCCTGATTCATTTAAAATAAGGCCAGACGTCTCTAGTTAACTCCCAAGTCATTCTGTGCCCTCATGAATGGTGTGTTTCCATCTCTCTCTGTAGGTCTACGACCCCCATGTTGATCATTTGCCTTTTACTTTATGATTTGCTTTAGCCTCTTAATTGGACCACGACCCTATTGATGAAGCCGCTTAACAAAGGAGAGGAAACATGTCAGAAGTTTGTCTCTGAGGTGCTGAAAAACCCAAAGGTGGAGGAGACCTTCCCGAGGCTTCAAGGGCTGAACTGGTCCTTGTTGGACTCCGAACCAGAAAGAACCTCCATGCCAGGCCAGGGCCCAAGGTATCCACGCACGCACACACACACACAGTGTATTAATGGGTTGAATGTTTTGTCTCATTAACCCATCCCACTCTAAGCACCTTGTAACCTCCGCTTGATGCAGACTGGAGTGGAGAGACATATCTCCTGCATCTTCGCCCATGGAGATTGATGTCACCACCCCACAGGTAAACGCATGCACAGTTCCGCACAGCACATCTAGCAGAAATGTTTATGCTCTCTATATTGCTCAATTTACTTTTTAATCAATAGTGTCAAAGTGACAATGGATTCAGAATTCCACTAGACAATTACAATTTATGGACATCATTTTTTCACTAGCTTAAGTGACATGAGGGTTTAGGAGTATCGATAGTATGATGCGTGTAGATAGAGGAAAACAGCTGAAGTCTGTAGTGTCTTCAAGTTATCACTAGATGCCTGATTGATGCTCACTTCTCCCTTCTTGTTTTTAGAGCATGTCACAGGGGTATTGTGACTGAGCAGCAGCAGAACAGAACCTTAACCATGCAGCAGAACATTGATGACATCCGAAGAAGTGGTGAAGGAGTAAACGAAGGGAGGAATATGTCTTACCAGTCTGTAGATCTAAAATAGCATAACAAGTTTGGTGCTGCGCCACTGCCATCATTGCTAAATCAAGTCTATTATCTTGCTGATATGTTAAACATCCAATATCAACTGTTAAAGTATTTCAATATGGTAACTATGAAGCAGAAAGAGGGGAATTGTATTCAACATGCGTGGAGCGACAAACAGCAGACCTTTGTATCTATCTAGTAACTCGGGGCTGCCATATGTTTCTGACCTCTTCTGGCTCCTGGCGCTGCGTTTGTATCGAGTAGGCGTGGCCTATGTGACGTTTGGCTTCGGCTTCCTCATGTGTTAAAGATGCTGCCTTCTGTGGCTGGAGTAGTTATTACAGCTTGTATGTTTGATCCTGCTCCCTTGTGGCTAGGTGGGGGTAATGCAGCTTATTTGCTTAATTTACGCAACCTAACTACACCCCCCCATCCCACTACATTTGATTAAAGTTGTAATGCTGTTTTGAATGATGACTGACTTCCACAATCGTTTTAGAATATGAACGAGGGAGGAGCTGAGTCTGACTGACTTAGCTGAGAACCTTGCTTTCCATAATCCATGATTGTTTTAAAGGGTTAAATGTTTTGTCTCATTAACCCATCCCACTCTAAGCACCTTGTAATCTCCGCTTGATGCAGACCGGAGAGGAGAGACAGACCGGGGTTTGGAGGCCATCGGGCTCCTGGATCTTCGGCCATGGAGAACGATTTCACCATCCCACAGGTAAATGCATGCACAGTTCAGCACAGCAAGTCCAGCAGAAATGTTTATGCTCTCTATATTGCTCAATTGGTCAAGTTGTCAAGGAGTAAAAGAAGGGAGGAATATGTTTGACTATTTGGAAGATCTACTATGGGTCATAGGCCTAATTGTAAAATTGCGTTTAGTTTAGACAGGGGAAATCAGTGGATGTTGAAGGTGGAAATGGGCCAAATCTTTACGATAAAGTATTGTATCGCGTATGTTTTCTTTTATTTGATTTAAGATTTTTTTTTAATTGATTATCACACCTCTGTGTGTCTTGGCCTGTCATGATATTTTGTGTTGAGGACCAAAATGAAAATAAGCCGTGGACTTTGTGTTTTTATCATGTATTTGATGTATTTTCATGTGTAAGGCACTTGTTTGATACAATTTAATAAATATTTTGTGCCAATAAGAAAAGTGCCATTATTCCCACCCACATTAATTTTGGGCCAATAGAAACTCTGATATGATTGTGAAACATTAAGTCACACTTCAGTCAGGGCACGCTTAGCTTAGTTAGGGTCAGGCAGCTACCTAGCTTGCGACCATGGATAAATATTTGAGTCGAACCACTGACGCTTAGCCTAAATCAACTAAGTTTAGGAAATATGACGACTGTTGTATAGAATTTGGATTTATTGAAAACTGCGACGGGAGACCAGAATGCGTGATGTGTTTCGAGGTGCTAGCAAACGAAGCCATGAAGCCAGACAAGCTAAAGCGACTCATTACAATGCACCCGGAATATAAGGAAAAAAAAAAATAATTTCTCAGTCGAAAGAGCGTGGAATACGCCCGCCAGAAAACACAAATGGTGAACCTGGCCACAACTTCAGAGAAAGTGCAGAGTTTACCAACTCTGCACTAGGGGATGGTATTTGATTAAAGACCGCTGACCGGCTCAGTTAGGAGTCGGCCTTTATTGTGTTTGCCAGCATTACAGACGTTCCTGTTAAAGAGGTTGGATATTAAGCTGTTAACATAATTCATGTTAGTCCATTATCATTCTTTATTGCTATAGTTGTTGTCAAGGTTGGTTAAGTTCCTGAAGATATTTATGTTAGACATGTGCATGAAGGATTTACTGGTTGTAGCTTGTGTTATTTTGTGTATTGCTGCAGGGCTTCTTTATCTAGGAATTTGACATCGAAGAGTGTATTTCTTCAGAAAGTACCGCAGGCTTCTTATTTGGTGGCTCAGCGGGTTGCTAACAGTAGGAAGCCACACACAATTGGGAACTCCATGGGAGCAATAGCAAATAGGAACTAGAAAATGCATTTCTTGCAGGAAATGTGGTGAGTGCTGTAGTGCAAAGTGAGGTTGAAAATATGTTTTAGTAAAAGCCACATAGATTATGACATAAAGAAATGTAAAATGTCTTAAATTAAGTGAAGGGATTTGAAGAGGATCTAAATGGAGTAAACAATGTTAACATGCACACCATTTAGAATAATAAAAATGGTTGGAAACAAAGTGAAGAGTTAAAGAAATAGCTAATGTGATCAAGTTTGAATATATTTGAGATAAAATATTTAGCTGAGCTGTTCTGTTGGCAATTTCCAGCCCAACTATAGACCAAAAAAAGCCCAATCAAACAAAAACCCCTCTCTTCTGC
This sequence comes from Gadus chalcogrammus, assembly GCF_026213295.1. NCBI lineage: Eukaryota > Metazoa > Chordata > Actinopteri > Gadiformes > Gadidae > Gadus > Gadus chalcogrammus. The sequence continues at coordinate 22,252,954 of NC_079416.1, forward strand.
TTTACCGCGTCCCGCATGCGTCTTTGCGTAGAGTCGGTAAACTTCGTCGTGGCCTGTTTTTTTAAATATTGCCGCCGTAAAGGATTATGGGATACCAATATCTCCTTTCCTTTCGTAAAGGTTGGTCAGGAGTAACCTATGCTAAAGGAGGGCTAAAGGAAGCATCAAGGCTCCTTTCCTAAGCATTTATAGAATTCAAACCACCTTTCCTCCAAGAACTTCCGGGTCATCTCCTTAGGAAAGGAAATTTCCTATGCAAAAAAAGAGAATCCGTAGAGAATCCGTAGATGACTGTTTTTTTATTTTTTTTGTGTGTGTGAGTGCTCTGCGTACTCTGCGTATGGGGAGCGGCGGCCCTGGTTACATAGCCTGTGCACTATAAGTAGAGTGTGTGTGTGCGTGCGTGTCACGGATCCTCCCGAGCGTCATAGATCCACATCCCATCTGAAAGTTGGTCCCTCGTTCGTAACGCAGAGCGAAGTAGAGCTTCTCTGACGGCGTGAACCGGATCGGTCACGGTGTTCCCGCTTTGTTATCATGGCCTGATTCTGCCGCAGTGACCTCGCGGCGGGGTGGGCTCCGGTAACGCGCGCCTGTGTAAACCATTCCGTCAGCAGCAGCAGGGATGGACGCGGTGGTCCGACCGGAGACCTCTTCCCTGCCTCCCGCTGAGGCACAGCGTGTTAACACAGGTTAACACACACAAACACACGTGTACGTACACACATACACACACACAGGGAGACAGGTACAAACAGGGAGACAGGTACACACACAGGGAGACAGGTACACACACAGGGAGACAGGTACACACAAAGGTGAGACAGGTACACACACAGCTGAGACAGGTACACACAGGGAGACAGGTACACACAGGGAGACAGGTACACACAGGGAGACGGGTACACACCCAGGGAGACAGGTACACACACAGGGAGACAGGTACAAACAGGGAGACAGGTACACACACAGGGAGACAGGTACACACACAGGTGAGACAGGTACACACACAGGTGAGACAGGTACACACAGGGAGACGGGTACACACAGGGAGACAGGTACACACAGGGAGACGGGTACACACCCAGGGAGACAGGTACACACACACAGGGAGACAGGTACACACATAGGTGAGACAGACCGCTAAATGCACACAGACACCCAATAGGTCAGTGATATAACCGTACACATACTAACTGTCTGCCGGTATATCTGTCTGTCCATCTCTTGTCTGTCTCTCACCTGTCTGTCTCTCTTTCTCTCTCGTCTGTCTGTCGGTCTCTATCATCCGTCTTACCTACCTGTCTGTCTGTCTGTCTGTCTGTCTGTATGTCTGTCCCTAGAAGACGGCAGTTTCTCCAGTTCTCTGCGGTAGCTTCAGGAGATGGTGAGACAGCTCCCTCTCCGCCATCGTGACACCATCGCGACATCATCGCGACATCATCGCGACATCATCGTGACATCATCATGACACCATCGTGACATCATCGTGACCTCATCGTGTCAACATCGTGACATCATCGTGAAGTCTTTCATGACATCATCGTGACCTCATCGTGACACCATCCTGACATCATCATGACATCGTGACCTCATCGTGACATGTGTTCAACGTTCTGCTCCTCTCCAGGACTACGACCCTCCTAGTGAAGGACAGGTCGGAGGTCATGACCCCACGCTGACCCTGCTGGCCAGGATCGACCAGGAGCCCCGCCCCCAACCTGAGGACACACACACACACACACACATTGTTGTTCCCAACACTATGAATGTGTTTACTATCAATGTGTCCATTATTAGTTCATCTTATAAACACTCTCCGAGCTCCGTGTCTTCTGCTCGGCCCCCACGGGCCCCCGTCACGACTCCCCGTCCAGGCACGACTCCGCTCCCTCGCATTCCTCCAGATGTTTAATAGCGTGTGTTCAGACAGCAGCTTATCTTACCCAGACACGCACTCCGTGATTTCCTTCCGCGATTAGAGTTGGGGAGCACAAAACGAACACTTTAACAATGACAAACGCTGCATTCAAGAAGAAGCGCACTAAACTATTGTTAGGTTGGATGTCATGAAGGCAGCATTCGCAATGGTTGATGGGATGAGTAGTTCCTTCACTTGATTGGATCTTTACTGATGACCACGCACAAGGCAACTCATCATTGGATGATTATCATCGAATGGGCGGGACCAATACCTTCAACAGGTACAAATGTGTACCAGTTGTCGTGTGCGTCTGTGTTCATCAGAGGTCTCCACTCGGAAGGACGATTTGCTTTTTCTTTCCTATCAGGTAGGCCTAAAAGTAGTTTTAAACCAATTGGTATCGCTTGCTTTCATCGAATGGGAAAAAAAACAGAGCTACCAGACCGGTTACTCTCATTTGAGTTTACTAAGCTGAGCAACCAGTTAATCTAACCCGTTTTTTTTACTGCCAGCAAGTGCAAATACAGCAAACTAATGTCATGTATGGGGCGGGCTAGCCCTTACACGATTAGATGGTTAGTGGAAGCCCGGCCTGTCTGGGTACGGGGCGAGTATACAACATGGTCGATGGAGGTGCTTAAAACCAGGAAATTCCATCTAACTCGTGGCCGTATGGTCCGCCATTACGCACTCGATGTCGATGCTACACCACGTGTTCAGGTTAGGTTAGACACACCTATATAGTCTTGGACGGAACATTGCCTTTGGAGTTGTGTTTCTGCTGTTCTTTGTTCCTTCAGTTATGGAACTTCATTTTTTGTTAGTCATTAGCCAGCACCATGACTAACTACATAGCTACTGGCTAATGTGTGTGTATGGGTGTGTTTCAGAAACGCCATTTTGTCCAGAGTCATCTGACGACATTGACTTTTATTATCAACAATGCTGAATTAATTCGGGGCCTCTGTTTGGAGAAACGCATAATCACTTTGGAAGAATACAATGCCACGGCACCTTCTCAACAATAATCAATAATCTTCCTCCCACTCAGGGTGAAAATGGTAGGTCTTAGCTCGTTTCCCCTCAGCCATGTCAATGTTTAGGAGTGCGTAACTACTGTTGACAGCGCATGCGCTACCGCGCGTATATGTCCCGCACAAACTTTTTTTTTTTTTTTTTTTTTTACCCCTCACGGCCGACTTGGGATCTGTCGGCGGTCTATTGGTAGACCGCGATCGACAGGTTGGGCACTCCTGTGATAGATCATAGGAAACTGCATTTTTTAAGTGCTCGTGCCGCCAACCATGTGTCATGAAATAATGCCGCCCCGTGTGTGTGTGTGTGTGTGTGTGTGTGTGTGTGTGTGTGTGTGTGTGTGTGTGTGTGTGTGTGTGTGTGTGTGTGTGTGTGTGTGTGTGTGTGTGTGTGTGTGTGTGTGTGTGTGTGGCTTCTCACCTTCCAGAAACGCCTGCTGTGTCCAAAGAAGAAGATGAATACGTCTGTCCATTTAGAATTTATCCAAAAAAATCTGATTAACTTGTCTTGCATTCTGCAGCACGATCAAAAATTTGTTTTGGATCACTGTGTACAGAACAAGCTATTAACCTTGAGAGAATTCCAAGAAATGGTACTACTCTTTATTCCTCCCTCGCCTCACTCTGTCTCCCTGCCTCTCCCCCTCCCCCCTTCTCTCCCTCATGTTTCCTCTCTGTCTCTCACTTCCTCTCAGTTTGTATATGTTTGCTATGAGTGTATATATTGATACACTTTGTACCAGGCTGGTCATTTGCGTGTGTGTGTGTGTGTGTGTTAGACAGATGATTCTTCGGCAGCTATATTGCGTCTATTGATGCAAAAAGGCGAGGATTGCTGTCAGAAGTTCATCTCCCTGGTGCTGAAGAACCCCGAGGTTCAGGAAACCTTCCCCAGGCTCAAAGACCTGGACTGGGCCTCCTTGGACTCCCCTCCCCCCCCCGTTCCAGAAAGAACCTCCATGCCAGGCCAGGGCCCAAGGTATCCACGCACGCATACACACACAGTGTGTTAATGGGTTAAATGTTTTGTCTCATTAACCCATCCCACTCTAAGCACCTTGTAACCTCCGCTTGATGCAGACCGGAGAGGAGAGACGGACCGGGGTTTGGAGGCCATCAGGCTCCTGGATCTTCGACCATGGAGAATGATGTCGCCACCCCACAGGTAAACGCATGCACAGTTCCACGCATCTAGCAGAAACGGTTATGCTATCTTTATTGCTCAATTTACTTTTTAATCAATAGTGTCAAAGTGACAATGGATTCAGAATTCGACTAGACAATTAAGTTTGTGGACACCCTTTTTTTCACTAGCTAAAGTGACATGAGGGTTTAGGAGTATCGATGGTACGATTCTTGTAATGATAGAGAGGAAAAGAGCTGAAGTTAGTTAGTTAGAAATGTATTGTCCCCTTGGGGAAATTGTTCTCAGTGAAAAGACAGATACACATGACCGTTACCAACGACATAAAAAACAAACAACAAAAAGTAAAAAAAAGAAAAAGATAAACAACCACCGACAGGACAAAACCCCCAAATCATCATATTTTCCACATAGTTCAGGGACACATCTAAAGATGTTGGCATTTTAAACCAACAATTAAAACCTTCTTTTTAAATGTTTGTTTAAAAGGCTGATGGATTGTGGAATGAATGACTGTTTTGTTCTATTTTTGGAGAGGGCTGGGTATCGAAACTTACTACCTGAGGTAATAGTTCGAAGGTGGAGAAAAGTGGGTGTTTTGAATTTGCTAAAATAATTTCTGCTTTACTCTGAACTCTCTCTCTGTAGGTCTTTTCCAGACTATTTAAATTAGTACCCAACAGCTTGCTGGCAGTGGTCGCTATTTTCCTAAGCCTACTCTACTGTGCTTCTGCTGCGCTGCCCAACCAGCAGATTATGCAGAAGGTCAAGACACTCTCCACATAAGCAGTGTAGAACATCTTAGCCATTTTACGGTCTACATCAAATGAAATCAGCTTTTTTAAAAAGTAAAGCCTTTGCTGTCCTTTTTTCTGAATGAGTTCCGTGTACGGCTCCCACTTCAACTTGTGGTCTAAAACCACCCCCAGATACTTATACTCATGGACACACTGTATGGGCTGCCCGTGGATAATCGTTGAACGAAATGCTTTGTCTCTCCTAAAGTCAATAGCCATCTCTTTAGTCTATAGTTTCTATAGTAAGTCTGTAGTGTCTTCAAGTTATCACTAGATGATGCCTGATTGATGCTCACTTCTCCCTTCTTGTTTTTTTAGAGCATGTCATGGGGTCTGAGGTGACTGAGCAGCAGCAGACCGGAGCCGTATGGATGAACCCTGATGACTTCCAAAGAAGTTGTGAAGGAGTAAAAGAAGGGGGGAATATGTCTGACCATTCTGTAGATCTAAAATAGTAGAACAAGTTTGGCGCTGTTCAAGTTTGGTAAATACAGAGGAATTACAGCTGAAGTACTAAGTAAAACCTCCACTATTACCCATCAACTCAACTAAGTACCGTGTAGTTGTAACTGTTTTAGGTTGGTAATAACTCAGATATTATTGTGTACTTCCTAGGAAATTAGGCAACCAATTCTTAGAAACGCCTATTAATTCAATTTGCAATTGTAGTTATCCAAGGTTTATGTTGGTGACACCCCAAGTTTAATGATGTACTATCTAGAAATTAGCATAGTACTTTCCAATAAAATACTACTACCTTTCTTGCATTGTTATTATTCATAGCTACACCCATTTAGAAAAGGTTAATTCGATTTACCTTAGGAACTATGGAATTACTTACCTGGTAACAACCTCTGCAGGAACCGTTTTCCTCTGTCATGATACACCTTCTTAAATACTGGGTACGAAGTCGTTTGTTTCCATGGTGTTACCACGTTCTTACCATATAATTTGTATTAGATGCATTCCATTGTCCATGCAGTAAACTGGAACTTGTACCATGTACGTTCTGCAACGTTACTAATTAAAACGTGACAATTTACCCAGTAAGTAAGCTGAAGCTGTGCTGTTAAAGGAAGCCTCGTTCGTTTCCATGGTTTGTTTCCGTTTCCGTTTGTTTGAAATGGGATTGGGCCTTAGGCCCAATCTGGTATGACCTAGGCTACACTTGACGCTGATAGTCCAGCGATGTGCTGCTTTGATTTCCCCTGGTCATCATTTAGTATCCTATTATATACAATCTCATAACAACAAAGTCAATCATAAGTTAGTCCAAAGTCATGTCTTCAATGTGCCTTCATTATCGGACCCATATAGCACATAATAAGTAGAAGTAGTAGTAGAATAGTAGAATTTCTGATAAAGCAGCAAATGTTTTCTTATTTTCTGTCAATCGACTCATCGTTGCATCATGATGGACCAACAAAATATGACCTGAACCAGATCAGACTAAATGACCCAACATGACCCCGACATGATGGTTGGTTACCCGTAGAGTGACTAACTAACCAGATGGTGTTTGGTTACCTGTAGAGTGACTAACTAACCAGATGGTGTTTGGTTACCTGTAGAGTGAAATCCCTGTCTACAGATGTATTTGCCAAGATAAACTGTGTGTTGTGGCGGCCCGGACCAGCCCGAGGGTTGGTCCTGGATGGCCGTTACCACCGTCACCCACCAGCCGGCGACGGAGAGCACCGACCAAACCCCAATCAGCGTGATTGGGGGACACCTGGCCCGAAAGCCGAGGAGCCACTATAAAAGGACTGACATTTGGGAAGACCGGGGAGGGGAGTGAGGAAGGAGGAAGCGCTCGGGCCCACGAGCAGCTAGAGGCCCACGGAGGCCCACGGAGGCCCTAGAGACCGCGAGTGCCTTGTTTGTTTAAACTGTCTGCAATAAATGCCTTGGAAGGCTTTAACCCTCGCTAAACGTGTCATTTATCCGTGGAACCCGGCCCAATCGAGTACCGGGTTGCCACACAGTGTGTGTGTGTGTGCCTGTGTGCCTGTGCACCTGTGTGTGTGTGTGTGTGCCTGTTTCAGGGCTGTTTGCTCACGCGGGATGCGGGGCTGATCGGCCAGCTGAAGGAGTTGGACCAACAGATGAGTGATCTCCGATTGGACGGAGAGGAGTCACGTGACCAGTAGACAGACAGCCGGGCCAGCTCAGGTGAGAGGCGGCAGAGGCCATCCCTATTTAAACATTAACAACGACTTCGAGCTGTGTTCTGCTTAACCTATCTACAGTATACTAGCTGCATGTTAGCTTCATGCTAACTTCATGTTAGCTATATTTTGGTTATATCATATGTTATCTAAATGTTTTTTTTGTTCTTTCAGCTCACTATGTCCCTGCATTGCATGTTGACTTCATGCTATCCATTCATTAGCCTCATGTCATCTCTCTCTGTGTGTGTGTGTGTGTGTGTGTCTGTGTGTCTGTGTGTGTGTGTGTGGGGCCAGTTTCCTGTCCACCTGAAGTCCAACGCCAGGGTGTGTGGGGAATCTCCCACACGACCCCCCCTACACAACGGTACAGTGAAATAACGAACACACACACCAGTGATGCCAGTTCTGTGATGGCGACAGAGAAAGAGGTCCATATGAACTTGGATTCGGATGACGTGATAGCAGGCGCGTGCCGTCCATATGGGCAGGTGGGGCAGCGAACTAGTTCCTGAATAAACCAGCGCTCCCAGTCTATTTTTAATCATGTGATTGTCACACCATAACCATCTAGCGTTTCTGTTGGCTTTCCGACCATTTTTGTCTGTTTACATCAAATATATGATGATGGGCAGACTTCACCCGGCCTCCGGCAGAGCTCAGCCGGAGGCCGGGGGGATTGAAGCACTCTGGTGAGGGGGGGTGAGGTGAGGGGGGGTGAGCTCTAGTGAGGGGAGGGAGCTCTAGTGAGGGGGGGGGGGAGCTCTAGTGAGGGGGGGTGAGCTCTAGTGAGGGGGGGGTGACCTATAGTGGGGGGGGGTGAGCTCTAGTGAGGGGGGGTGAGCTCTGGTGAGGGGGGGTGAGCTCTAGTGAGGGGGGGTGAGCTCTAGTGAGGGGGGGGTGAGCTCTAGTGGGGGGGGGTGAGCTCTAGTGAGGGGGGGTGAGCTCTGGTGAGGGGGGGTGAGCTCTAGTGAGGGGGGGTGAGCTCTAGTGAGGGGGGGGTGAGCTCTAGTGGGGGGGGGTGAGCTCTAGTGAGGGGGGGTGAGCTCTAGTGAGGGGGGTGAGCTCTAGTGAGGGGGGGTGAGCTCTAGTGAGGGGGGGTGAGCTCTAGTGAGGGGGGGGCTCTATTGAGGGGGGGGGGTGAGCTCTAGTGAGGGGGTGAGCTCTAGTGAGGGGGGTGAGCTCTAGTGAGGGGGGGGTGAGCTCTAGTGAGGGGGGGGGGGCCCTAGGGAGGGGGGTTGAGCTAACCGTAGACAGGGATGTCACTCTACAGGTAATCAACCATCCTCTGGTTAGTTAGTCACTCTACAGTTAACCAACCATCCTCTGGTTAGTTAGTCACTACAGTTAACCAACCATCATCTGGTTAGTTAGTCACTCTACAGTTAACCAACCATCCTCTGGTTAGTTAGTCACTCTACAGTTAACCAACCATCCTCTGGTTAGTTAGTCACTCTACAGTTAACCAACCATCATCTGGTTAGTGAGTCACTCTACAGGTAACCAACCATCATGTGGGGGTCATGTTGGAATCATCTCGTCTGATCTGGTTCAGGTCATGGTTTGTTGGTTCATCATGATGCAACGATGAGTCGATTTACAGAAAATAAGTAAACATTTGCTGCTTTATCAGAAATCCTACGTTTTGGTTCATGGACCATTATTAAATGAATACTGTACGAAAGTATTTTTTTTCGTTTAGTAACGTTCCATGGTCATACGCTATGGTCAGATGATGCAGGCACATTGAAGACATGACTTTGGACTGACTTATGATTGACTTTGTTGTTATGAGATTGTATATACTAGGATACTAAATGATGACCAGGGGAAATCAAAGCAGCACATCGCTGGACTATCGGCGCCAGGTGTAGCCTAGGTCTGGACATGCGTGGCAGTCGTGGAACGACCTATAGGGTGCATCCGGTACACACACAGTGATACATTCATAATGAATACATTCATAATGAATGTATTCATTATGAATGTGTTTACTATCAATGTATCCATCATTCGTTCATCTTGTAAACAGACTCTCCAGTCCCAGCTCCGTGTCTTCGGCTCGGCCCCCACGGCCCCCGTCACGACTCCCCGTCCAGGCACGACTCCGCGCCCTCGCATTCCTCCAGATGTTTAATAGCGTGTTTTTAGACAGCAGCTTATCTTACCCGGACACGCACTCCGTGATTTCCTTCCGCGATTAGAGTTGGGGAGCACAAAACTAACACTTTAACAATGACAAACGCTGCATTCAAAAGAAGCGCACTAAACTATTAGGTTGGATGTCATGAAGGCAGCATTCGCAATGGTTGATGGGATGAGTAGTTCCTTCACTTCATTGGATCTTTACTGATGACCACGCACAAGGTATCTCATCATTGGATGATTATCATCGAATGGGCGGGACGGATACCTTCAACAGGTACAAGTGTGCACAAATTGTCGTGGGTTCATCAGAGGTCTCAACTCGGAAGGACGATTTGCTTTTTCTTTCCTATCAGGTAGGCATAAAAGTAGTTTTAAACCCGTTGGTATCGCTTGCTTTCATCGAATGGGAAAAAAAACAGAGCTACCAGACCGGTTACTCTCATTTGAGTTTACGAAGCTGAGCAACCAGTTAATCGAACCCGTTTTTTTTACTGCCAGCAAGTGCAAATACAGCAAACTAATGTCATGTATGGGGCGGGCTAGCCCTTACACGATTAGATGGTTAGTGAAAGCCCGGCCTGTCTGGGTACGGGGCGAGTATACAACATTGTCGATGGAGGTGCTTAAAATCAGGAAATTCCATCTAACTCGAGTCCGGATGGTCCGCCATTACGCACTCGATGTCGATCCTACACCACGTGTTCAGGTTAGGTTAGACACACCTATATAGTCTTGGACGGAACATTGCCTTTGGAGTTGTGTTTCTGCTGTTCTTTGTTCCTTCAGTTAAGTTATGGAACTTCATTTGTTGTTAGTCATTAGCCAGCACCATGGCTAACTGCATAGCTACTGGCTAATGTGTGTGTATGGGTGTGTTTCAGAAACGCCATTTTGTCCAGAGTCATCTGACGACATTGACTTTTATTATCAACAATGCTGAATTAATTCGGGGACTCTGTTTGGAGAAACGGATAATCACTTTGGAAGAATACAATGCCAACAGCCATGTTTTATCATCACAATAAGGGGGTTAAGAGAAACTTAAATTTTCTCTTAACCCCCTAAGCTTTTTTTAAGTGCTCGTGCCGCCAACCGTGTGTGTGTGTGTGTGTGTGTGTGTGTGTTCGTTCTCACCTTCCAGAAACGCCTGCTGTCTCCGTAGAAGAAGATGAATTCGTCTGGCAAGAAAAATGTCCATTTTGAATTTATCCAAAAAAATCTGATTAACTTGTCTGACATTCTGCACGATCCAAAATTTGTTTTGGATCACTGTTTACAGAACGAACTAATAACCTGGAGAGAATACAAAGAAAAGGTACTACTCTTTATTCCTCCCTGCCTCTCCCCCTCCCCCCTTCTCTCCCTCATGTTTTCGGTCTGTCTGTCTCTCGCTTCCTCTCTGTGTGTATATGTTTGCTATGAGTGTATGTATTGATACACTTTGTACCAGGCTGGTCATTTGTGTGTGTGTATGTGTGTGTTAGACAGATGATTCTTCGGCGGCTATATTGCGTCTATTGATGCAAAAAGGCGAGGATCGCTGTCAGAAGTTCATCTCCCTGGTGCTGAAGGACCCCGAGGTTCAGGAAACCTACCCCAGGCTTGAAGCCATGCACTGGGCCTCCTTGGACTCCCCTCCCCCCCCCGTTCAAGAAAGAACCTCCATGCCAGGCCAGGGCCCAAGGTATCCACGCACACACACACACGCAGTGTATTAATGGGTTAAATGTTTTGTCTCATTAACCCATCCCACTCTAAGCACCTTGTAACCTCCGCTTGATGCAGACCGGAGAGGAGAGACGGACCGGGGTTTGGAGGCCATCAGGCTCCTGGATCTTCGCCCAGGGAGAATGATGTCGCCACCCCACAGGTAAACGCATGCACAGTTCCACGCATCTAGCAGAAACGGTTATGCTATCTTTATTGCTCAATTTACTTTTTAATCAATGGTGTCAAAGTGACAATGGATTTAGAATTCCACTAGACAATCTAAGTTTGTGGACACCCTTTTTTTCACTAGCTAAAGTGACATGAGGGTTTAGGATTCTTGTAATGATAGAGAGGAAAAGAGCAGAAGTTAGTTAGTTAGAAATGTATTGTCCCCTTGGGGAAATTGTTCTCAGTGAAAAGACAGATACACATGACCGTTAACAACGACATAAAAAACAAACAACAAAAAGTAAATAAAGATAAACAACCACAGACAGGACAAAACCCCCAAATCATCATATTTTCCACATAGTTCAGGGACACATCTAAAGATGTTGGCATTTTAAACCAACAATTAAAACCTTCTTTTTAAATGTTTGTTTAAAAGGCTGATGGATTGTGGAATGAATGACTGTTTTGTTCTATTTTTGGAGAGGGCTGGGTATCGAAACCAACTACCTGAGGTAATAGTTCGAAGGTGGAGAAAAGTGGGTGTTTTGAATTTGCTAAAATAATTTCTGCTTTACTCTGAACTCTCTCTCTGTAGATGTTTTCCAGACTATTTAAATTAGTACCCAACAGCTTGCTGGCAGTGGTCACTATTTTCCTAAGCCTACTCTTCTGTGCTTCTGCTGCGCTGCCCAACCAGCAGATTATGCAGAAGGTCAAGACACTCTCCACATAAGCAGTGTAGAACATCTTAGCCATTTTACGGTCTACATCAAATGAAATCAGCTTTTTTTTTAAAAGTAAAGCCTTTGCTGTCCTTTTTTCTGAATGAGTTCCGTGCACGGCTCCCACTTCAACTTGTGGTCTAAAACCACCCCCAGATACTTATACTCATGGACACACTGTATGGGCTGCCCGTGGATAATCGTTGAACGAAATGCTTTGTCTCTCCTAAAGTCAATAGCCATCTCTTTAGTCTATAGTTTCTATAGTAAGTCTGAAGTGTCTTCAAGTTATCACTAGATGATGCCTGATTGATGCTCACTTCTCCCTTCTTGTTTTTTTAGAGCATGTCATGGGGTCTGAGGTGACTGAGCAGCAGCAGACCGGAGCCGTATGGATGAACCCTGATGACTTCCAAAGAAGTTGTGAAGGAGTAAAAGAAGGGGGGAATATGTCTGACCATTCTCTAGATCTAAAATAGTAGAACAAGTTTGGCGCTGTTCAAGTTTGGTAAATACAGAGGAATTACAGCTGAAGTATAGTAAAACCTCCACTATTACCCATCAACTCAACTAAGTACTGTGTAGTTATAACTGTTTTAGGTTGGTAATAACTCAGATATTATTGTGTACTTCCTAGGAAATTAGGCAACCAATTCTTAGAAACGCCTATTAATTCAATTTGCAATTGTAGTTATCCAAGGTTTATGTTGGTGACACCCCAAGTTTAATGATGTACTATCTAGAAATTAGCATAGTACTTTCCAATAAAATACTACTACCTTTCTTGCATTGTTATTATTCATAGCTACACCCATTTAGAAAAGGTTAATTCGATTTACCTTAGAAACTATGGAATTACTTACCTGGTAACAACCTCTGCAGGAACCGTTTTCCTCTGTCATGATACATCTTCTTAAATACTGGGTACGAAGTCGTTTGTTTCCATGGTGTTACCTCGTTATTACCATATAATTTGTAATAGATTATTCTCTTTTCTATGCGATCAACACAAACTTGTACCATATATGTTCTGCAACGTCATTCACCAGTAGTTGAGCACTTTAATTTTAGTTATCAAACCCCAAACCACTGCTGATGAAAGGCATATTAAAATTTAACAAAATCAAAGGCTTATTTTTCAAACACAGCATGTCTCACAAACAGGCACTGACCAGAGCTCTAACCAAGAGAAAAGGGGCAAAGACCAGAGCTCTGACCAAGAGAAAAGCACCAAAGACCAGAGCTCTGACCAAGAGAAAAGCACCAAAGACCAGAGCTCTAACCAAGAGAAAAGCACCAAAGACCAGAGCTCTAACCAAGAGAAAAGCACCAACGACCAGAGCTCTAACCAAGAGAAAAGCAGCAAAGACCAGAGCTCTGACCAAGAGTAAAACACCAAAGCCCAAGAGAAAAGCACCAGGAAAGACCTAAGAGGTGAGTCTGCAACCCAGTCTCACGGAAATACGTGACAGTCACGTCATTTAATGTATTCATTCGTGATCTGGGACACGTAATTTCTACTTTTTTGCGTGTCACCACGCACAATTTTCAAATTTCAGCGTCGTCTGCAGACGGAGAGTTCAATTGACTACAATGTAACGCCATCCCCGGGCGATGTTTGACGTTCAGAGCGGGTGCTCCAGCAGCCCATTCACTCCGGTTTTAACCCGACTACGGCTCGAATAGACGCTGGGAGCATCTTTCCTATTGGACCGTTTTTAGGATATTTTTCTGTGAAAATGGCGGATATACTTTTTATTCTGGATGGAAAATATGATATCAATAATAGGGCAAATATGTTAAAGTTAATAAATAAATAAGAGGGTCACTTTTTTCAGATTCCATCATATGTCTTTGGTCATATGTCTTCCATCATATGTCTTTGGTCATATGTCTTCCATCATATGTCTTTGGTCATACGTCTTCCATCATATGTCTTTGGTCATATGTCTTCCTTTATATGTTTTACATCATCTCTTTAATTGGTTTTGTGTAATTGTAATTTTTTGTTCAATAAACCCACTGTAAAACATCAGCAGCTGACTTTACCATCCCACTGTTCCCAGTGTTCTCAGTGTTCCCACTGGCTTCCCTGCAGAACTAAAGTGTCTAAAGGGGGGCTCAGCTCCAGCATGTGTATTAACCTATTTTTACTAATACTTGTTCTACTTAGTTGTTAAAGATGTACTTCAAAGGTATACTACAATGGTTGACATTAAGTTGAAGTGAGTTTTATTTAAAGAGTCATTTTGCTCTGCCTTTAGAGGTATCTACGTACACGGACCATAAAGTAGTGTATTGTCATTGTCTCCTGGAAAGTAAGGCCCAATCCCATTTCTACCCCTTACCCCTTCCCCCTTCCCCTTCCCCTTACCCCTTCAAAACAAGGGGGAGGAGTAAGGGGAAGGGGTAAGGGGTAGAAAATGATTGGGCCTAAACTCTTCATCCCTAACCAGATGGGAGAGGGGGGTGTGGTGGAGCCCACTGGATCATAGAATGGGGGCTCTGAGGCCCCGTCCACACGAAGCCGATTTCATCGCGAAACCGCAAAGGTCTTGTACGGTTCGGCCTTCCGTCCACACAAAGCCGGCGTATCCGCTGACCGAAACCGTAAACTTCTGAAACCACCCTCTTGGAGTTCGTTTCAAATCTACCCGGTTTCGTTTTGGATTCGTGTGAACGCCTGAAACCGTGAACCATGACGTCATCGCCCCACCCCTCGACCCTCTAGCCAATGACTGTTAAGCCCGCGTAGTCTCAGAACTCACAACAACAAAGATGATGGCGGACTGCTTGTAATCGTTCTGCAGCAGATCATGTCCCTTGTTGGGTTGCTAAGACATTTTTTATTGAGACTGTTGACTGACTGTTTGTTTGTGTTGTTAGTGGTTCGGGGGGCAGCCTTTATGCGCATGCTCGCCTCTTCTTCTTATCAACATTTCTTCTGGATTTCAGTAGCAGAAGCCGCGCCCCTTATGGGCCTGGCATGTGTACTACAGCGTTTCTACAGATCAACCCGGTTTCGCTTGACTCCGTCTTTACGGAGATACTCCGAAACCGGATAGATCGGAACGGTTTCGCTCATTTCGGCTTTGAGTGGACAGGGCCTGAGTCTCTTCTCCAGCAGCAGCCCCGAACGCAGGTTTACAGGCCCTGCTGTCCACCGGCCAATAAGTTTGAGTACGTAGGGCGTTCCAATTCAGATCGGGCGAAAATAAGTACTGAAAGGACCCGGATGGTGTACTCAAAACGGTCAAACCGCGAAGTGTGGATCGATGTACACTTTTCGTACTCAACGGCAGCCATCTTAGCTAGGTAGCGGAAGAGGGCGGAGCCAGGCTGAGCCAAAGTCGGCGCTCCGGGACCCCCGGGGTCTGACACGCTGTGGTTCTGCTGTGTTCCCAGGGTTACGCTACGCACCGACCAATCAGGGCCCGGTAACCATGGGAGACCTAAAGGCCGAGCCAATCGGTGAAGCTGTGATGAACTCCTCGCTGCAGACCGACCAATCACACTCACCCCCACCGATGGAGAGCACACCGAAGGTAACACACACACACACACACACACACACACACATTGTTATTCCCAACACAGTTGTCCCTAAACCACGCGCCTGCTTCTCTCTGATTGGACAGATCCTAAGAGACGGTTGGTTGAACTTTCATAATGTGATTATTATATTACTATAGATGATGTCCTGTCTAACAGCTGTGTGTTATCAGTCCTCCAGGCCTCTAGAGGCTCTCAGAGCACAACCTACCCTGGTGAGACCCTACGACCCCACCCTGCCAGGTACACACACACACACACACACACACACACACACACACACACACACACACACACACACACACACCCCTCAGTAGACGGAGTTCCAAGACGTGCGTTTGTGTGTTGTGCAGGGGAACAGGAACAGGATGTGATGCGTGACCGCAGGAAGCTTCAGGTCCTTCTTCCCTCGCTGATCAACGAGGAAGAGGAGGATGAGGATAACTGATGATGTCATCGGCCAGAGGGGAGGAGGGAGGTTTTACTACTATACGATAATGTTTTTTATTGATATTTTCAAATAAATGCTTGTCTAAATTTGACGCTTGACTGATGATGATCGTGTTCGTTCTGGTAATCTCAAATAAACATTTAAATATCCGTTTATAGTTAGGTTATAATGGAGTAGGGAACCCAAAAATGTTTTTGGGGTTTAATTTTAAACATGGTCACATGTCTTGTATGATGAAGGAGTGTGTGTGTGTGTGTGTGTGTGTGTGTGTGTGTGTGTGTGTGTGTGTGTGTGTGTGTGTGTGTGTGTGTGTGTGTGTGTGTGTGTGTGTGTGTGTGTGTGTGTGTGTGTGTGTGTGTGTGGAGCTGCGCCTGGCCAGAGTGTTCAGTTTCCTGTCCACCTGAAGTCCAACGCCAGGGTCTGTGGGGAATCTCCCACATGACCACGCTCACTATAACCCCCCTACACAAAGGTACAGTGAAATAACGAACACAACGTTGGCGTCGTTACCATGGTGATAACAATCCCCCACCCCCCTCCTACCTAGAACGCCTGGACCCAGAGTGAGGGAGAGAGGGAGTGTGACGTTCGCCTTTAAACTCCTAAACTGACATGGATCAATCTTGGGCCAGCTGAAAAAAGATTGATAATTCAAATCCACATTATTTTAATTATGGGCTACCTAAATGAAAGCTGAAGAACTGAATACTATTTGCGGGAACAAATGTGAACATGTTGACCTTCATAACGTGTATCTATGCATAGAATTAACACATCCCTCCATGGACTGCGGACTAACCACAGGCTCAAACCTCCTGCCTTCATGCGAGAATCAATACTTGTAAGATACGAGAGACGATGTTGTGTGTGTGTGTGTTAGGGGCCCACTTAGGCATGGATAAAACCAGCGACAGGATTTTAGAGGATTTTTTTTATTGGCCTGGGGTGAAAGGAGACCTCGTCCGGTATTGTCAGACATGCCCTGAATGCCAGCGTACGGCCCCGAGACCCTCAGTCCGAAACGCTCTGATCCTCATGCCAATTATTGAGGTACCGGTCGACCGGATAGCAATTGACATTCCCCCGAAGACCAGCCGGGGTCATAGATATATTTTAGTCTTGGTAGACTACGCTGCTATTTTGTCGGGTAGGGATAGCCAGAGAAGTCCTAACAGACCAGGAGTCCTGTTTCATGTCCCGGGTGATGAAAGAACATAGCCTCCTCCAGGTGAAACAGCTCCGAACCTCGGTGTACCACCCCCAGACCGACGGACTTGTGGAATGCTTCAACAAGACCCTCAAGCAAATGGTAAGGAAGGTCATGGACACAGATGGGAAGAATTGGGACCAGCTCCTGCCCCACGTCCTCCTGCTTCATAGTCACCATACCGAAACACTTTAACAAATAAAGTGAGTTAAAAGCGATCCAGATTGGACTACTTTCTTCAAGAACACGACAGAACGCTATCCGGGAGGAGGTCGCCAGAATGCTCCGGCTCTGAGTCATAGAGGAGACACGCAGCGCCTGGTCTAGTCCCATCGTCCTGGTCCCCAAACCCGATGGGACGTTCAGGTTTTGCAACGACTTCCGGTGACTCGATGAGGTCTCGGACTTCGATGCCTACCCCATGCCCAAGGTCGATGAACTAATTGAGCGGCTCGGTCCCGCCCGCTACCTCACCATCCTGGACCTCACCAAGGGGTACTGGCAGGTGCCGCTCACCAGAACCGCCCGGGAGAAGACGGCGTTTGCGACCCCGGGGCTCCTCCCATTCAGCGTCCATGGCGCACCGGCACTGGCGCACATACAACCAAGAACGGGAAGGAAGAGGAAACTTGGTAGCAGAAGGAAAGAGCGGGGCTCGCCTCTCAGAGCTGTGGGTGGAAAAGCAGATTAAAGAGTTGCGAGACGCCCCGGCTCCCGGAGGCTGCGTGTTTGAATCCTTGCAGGGCTACCTTTATGGTGCAGTCCATGGGAGCGCGGTGTAGGTCCTTCTCATCCAGGAGCTCGAGCTGCACGGGTCTTGTCGTGTAGGGCTCTTTATGGTTCCACGTTCACGCAACGCAAGGGGGTTACGGACCCCTTACGTCCTTCACGCGGCCTCGGCTTCTGTGCGCTCAAGTCTCTGGCGCAAAGCATCGAGCACACAGCCAGAGGACCGGAAGGAGTCGTTTTCTCTCACACTCTGAATTGGGAAGTGAAGTCACTTGTAACTTTGTTTCTCCTCGAGACGCTTTCACATGCTGGGGAAAAGTCTCTCGCAATTTTGGATTATTACAGGCTCACGTTTTCTATTGAATACATAAAGTAAAACTTCACCGTGTTACACTTCAGTAGTCCTAATGGTGAGAATCAGTTCTGATCTGAGAGCAAAATATGTTTAGGCAGCATAACAGAATGACCTGTATGTATTTATTTGCAATTATTTAAAACGAAAAAAACGAAAAGGTTTTTTTTTTTTTTAAATGTCCTAGCCTAGCGTAAAATGCAAATACAACTTCCAAATTTCATTAAGAGTTGGAGTATTAAGTAGGCTAAATGCACATTTGACAAAAAAGTATACTTCCAATATTGGCCCTCTGGCCTAAAATAGGCCACTCACCTATTCCAAGATAAAGGCCTCTATATACAGTATATAAAGCAGGTACAGCACAGGCCTCGTATGGACGTATTTTAGTCATCGGTTTATTAGATGTATGTGTTAGCCTATTTAGTATGCACATGCGTGGCAGTCGTGGAACGAACTAAAGTGTGCATCCGGTTTTTTAATGAGCGTATTCGTTATGAATGTGTTTACTATCAATGTATCTATTATTAGTTGATCTTGTAAACCGACTCTTCCAGCTCAGTGACTTCGGCTCGGGTTAGTCACGACTCTCCGCTCAAGGCAGGACTCCGCTCCCTCGCATTCCTCCAGATGTTTAATAGCGCGTGTTTAGACAGCAGCTTATCTTACCTGGACACGCACTCCGTGATTTCAGACTTTAGTGCAGGGCTATTCAACCTCCTTAACAAGTGGGTCGAAAAAGAAAACCACTGGGGGTTCATGGGCCAGACAGAGTAAAACTACGTGAATGAATCGCTACAAATAAATCGTACTTAAAGTAGTGTTAACTTAATATATATAATACTACTACATGGAATAAACTTGTCAGACGCATTCCACTTTTAATCGTATCAGTATAAAAGATTTTGTTCCCACATATTTTGGACACTTATTTAGAATTCAACAATGTTGTTTGAATCATCACAAAACAGAACTACTGTACATACGAGACATTTTGAGCCAGTGAGTCAGTGAGAAAGATTGCACTGCCTTGTTTGCCTAGTTTGGCTCATCCTGAGACACTCATGCAGCTTCTCATAGGTCATGGAGCAACGTGCCTTTGTTCTGATGGCATTCATATGAGATAAGCTAGACTCACACGTATCGGTTGAGTTAAACATTGTCAGAATAAGTGATGCCAGTTCCTGATTGTGGGGTACTGATACTGGCTAGTATCACCGGCTACACACAGAAACCTGATTTGCATGCAACTATGTTTCTCCTTTATTTTTTGCATGCAACCTCTTGCGGGCCAGAAAAAAAGTAAGAGGGGCCGCATTTGGCCCACGGGCCGCTAGTTGAATAGGCCTGCTTTAGTGTGTGTGACGTCCCCCCTCGTAGCCACTTTGGCAAAACAAACACTTTAACAATTAAAACGCTGAATTCGAGAAGATGCGCGCTAAACTATTGTTAGGTTGAAAGTCATGAAGGTATCATTCGCCATGGTTGATGGGATGAGTAGTTCCTTCACTTCATTGGATCATTAGTGATGTCCCAGTCTGACCACACATGAGGCAACTCATCATTGGATGAGTGTTGAATGGGCGGGACTAATACCTTCAAAAGGTACAGGTGCACTGAACCTGTTTCCGATTTGTCGTGTGAGTCTGGGTGTATCAGAGGTCTCAACTCAGGAGGATAATTTGCTTCAGGTAGGCCTAAAAGCAGTATCAAACCCATTTGTATCGCTTGCTTTTATCGGATATAAAAACAACTGAGCTACCGGTTACTCTACATTAGAGTTTAGTGAGCTGAGCTACTACCGGTTAATCTACAATCATGTTTAGAGAGCGTTGCTTCTGGTTATTCTACATTGAAGGGCATCGCCCAGGTTAATTCACAATGCTACAAACAAGCAACTGAGTCGTATAGCTAGGCTTCTGAGGCATGAAGCTAGGCTACTGAGGTATGGAGCTAGGTTACTGAGTCGTGTAGATAGGCTACATAGATATGAAGCTTGGCTACTGAGGTATGAAGCTAGGCTACTGAGGTATGAAGCTAGGCTACTAGGCTAGGGACGTGCGCCTCCCAAAAATCGTAACCTTCCGTCGAGGCCTACTAAAACCCGACGCAGGACCATAAAGGTTCAGGACTGCGTTTGCGTGGTCATTGCGCTTCGTGAACGTGGAAGGAGTCGTTTTATCTCACACTCTGAATTGGGAAGTGAAGTCACTTGTAACTTTGTTTCTCCTTGAGACGCTTTCACATGCTGGGGAAAAGTCTCTCGCAATTTTGGATTATTACTGATATCCATATTAGTCATATTTATATCATAACATGTGTGTAAAATAGTTTAGGCTAGTTTTTGAGGCTCACGTTTTCTATTGAATACATAAAGTAAAACTTCACAGTTTTACACTTCAGTAGTCCTAACGGTGAGAATCAGTTCTGATCTGAGAGCAAAATATGTTTAGGCATATCAGAATGACCTGTATGTATTTATTTGTAATTATTTAAAACGAAGAAAACGAAAAGGTTTTCTTTCTTTTTTAAATGTCCTAGCCTAGCGTAAATGCAAATACAACTTCCAAATTTCATTAAGAGTTGGAGTATTAATGTTGTTGTAGTAGGCTAAATGCACATTTGACAAAAAAGTATACATCAAATATTGGCCCTCTGGCCTAAAATAGGCCACTCACCTATTCCAAGATAAAGGCCTCTATATACAGTATATAAAGCAGGTACAGCACAGGCCTCGTATGGACGTATTTTAGTCATCGGTTTATTAGATGTATGTGTTAGCCTATTTAGTATGCACATGCGTGGCAGTCGTGGAACGAACTAAAGTGTGCATCCGGTTTTTTAATGAGCGTATTCGTTATGAATGTGTTTACTATCAATGTATCTATTATTAGTTGATCTTGTAAACCGACTCTTCCAGCTCAGTGACTTCGGCTCGGGTTAGTCACGACTCTCCGCTCAAGGCAGGACTCCGCTCCCTCGCATTCCTCCAGATGTTTAATAGCACGTGTTTAGACAGCAGCTTATCTTACCTGGACACGCACTCCGTGATTTCAGACTTTAGTGTGTGTGACGTCCCCCCTCGTAGCCACTTTGGCAAAACAAACACTTTAACAATTAAAACGCTGAATTCGAGAAGATGCGCGCTAAACTATTGTTAGGTTGAAAGTCATGAAGGTATCATTCGCCATGGTTGATGGGATGAGTAGTTCCTTCACTTCATTGGATCATTAGTGATGTCCCAGTCTGACCACACATGAGGCAACTCATCATTGGATGAGTGTTGAATGGGCGGGACTAATACCTTCAAAAGGTACAGGTGCACTGAACCTGTTTCCAATTTGTCGTGTGCGTCTGGGTGTATCAGAGGTCTCAACTCAGGAGGATAACTTGCTTCAGGTAGGCCTAAAAGCAGTATCAAACCCATTTGTATCGCTTGCTTTTATCGGATATAAAAACAACTGAGTTTAGTGAGCTGAGCTACTACCGGTTAATCTACATTCATGTTTAGAGAGCGTTGCTTCTGGTTATTCTACATTAAAGGGCATCGCCCAGGTTAATTCACAATGCTACAAACAAGCAACTGAGTCGTGTAGCTAGGCTTCTGACGCATGAAGCTAGGCTACTGAGGTATGGAGCTAGGTCACTGAGTCGTGTAGATAGGCTCCTGAGGTATGAAGCTAGGCTACTGAGGTATGAAGCTAGGCTCCTGAGGTATGAAGCTAGGCTCCTGAGTCTTGTAGCTACTAGGCTAGTGAAGGCCTCGCCCCACCAGAGACGGTGCCACGTATGCTGCGCCAGTACCCATGGCCAGTAGCCTACTCACTGAATGTCGATTGTCCAATGGACATGTTTTTATTTTAATTCAGTCTGTGTGCTCATAGAAGTTTTTGCTTTTTTTTTTTTACTAAGAGCAAGTGCAAAAAACAGCAAACTAATGTCATGTATGGGGCGGGCTAGCCCTTCCACGATTAGATCGTTAGTGAAAGCCCGGCCTGTCTGGGCACAGGGCGAGCATGCAACATTGTCTATGGAGGTGCTTAGAACAAGGAAATTCAATCTAACTAAAGGCCGTATGGTCCGCCATTACGCACTGGATGTTGACGCTGCACTACGTGTTCATTGGATTAGCATTGGGCCACTGCCCAACACTGCCCTCTGAACCACAGCCATTCAGAGAGAAATGCGTCACTTCTAAATGCTTGATCGTCACCTGATTCAAATACTTCAGAAGGTTTTGAGAGAGAACAAAAGATAGAAACAGGGGGGAAAAAGGAGTGGAGAAAAAGTAAGACACACCTATATAGTCTTGGACGGAACATTGGAGATGTTTTTCTTCCGTTCTTTGTTCCCCAAGTGAAGTTATGGAACTTAATTTGTTGTTAGTCATTAGCCAGCACCATGGCTAAATGCATAGCTACTGGCTAATTTGTGGGTATGTGTGTGTTTCAGAAACGCCTGCCGTCGCTTTAACATTAATGATGGAGGATGATCAGGATCAAGAAAAACATTTCAATTTTGAGTCATCTGACGACATTTGCTTTTATTATCGACAATGCTGAATTAATTCGGGGCCTCTGTTTGGAGAAACGCATAATCACTTTGGAAGAATACAATGCCACAAACAGCCATGTTTTATCATCACAATAAGGGGGCAAAGAGAAACTTAAATATCTCAATTGCAAGAAGAAATTCGAGGCGTGACTGACTTCAGCACTAATCCATTAAAGTATTGCTCTATACCAGGCGCGTCCATTTGGGCGGCGAACTACTTGCAAATGCATGCTCCCAAAAAAATAATTTGTAAATCCTTGCTCCGAGTCTATTTTTAATAATGTGATCGTCACATTAATGATCTATAGTTTTTGTAGGCTTTCCGACTTTTCCTTGTCCGTTCCAGCCGGAGGGGCGCCAATATGCCAACAATTCCCCACAGAGTGAAATGATAGATCATAGGAAACCGGCTTTTTTAAGTGCTCGTGCCGCCAACCATGTGTCATGAAATAATGTGTGTGTGTGTGTGTGTGTGTGTGTGTGTGTGTGTGTGTGTGTGTGTGTGTGTGTGTGTGTGTGTGTGTGTGTGTGTGTGTGTGTGTGTGTGTGTGTGTGTGTGTGTGTGTGTGTCCCAGTCTCACGGAAATACACGACATTGTCACGTCATGTGATTTAATCTACCGTAATTTTCGAACTTTAAACCGCGCCTTTTTTCCCATTTTGCGATTCTGCGGTTCATATAACGGTGCGGTTAAACCGCACCGTTCTTTGAATTTTATAGCCAACGGCCACTAGGGGCTTCCTAAATCAATGGATTTTTAAGCGGCGGGCTCCAGTGCGGCTTATGTTAACATCATTCAATTTAGCTGCTGCGACTTATAGTGCGGAAAATACGGTACATATTCATTCGTGATCTGTGACACGTAATTTCAATTTTATGGTCACGTATTTCCGTGAGACTGGGGTGTGTGTCTGTGTTTGTTGCTTCTCATCTCCCAGAAACGCCTGCTGTCTCCGAAGAAGAAGATGAATACTTCTGGCAAGAAAAATGTCCATTTAGAATTTATCCAAAAAAAAATGATTGTCTTGTCTGACATTCTGTACGACCCAGAATTTGTTTTGGATCACTGTATGCAGAACCAACTAATAACCTCGAGAGAATTTAAAAAAATGGTACTACTCTTTATTTCTCCTTCCCCTCACTCTGTCTCCCTGCCTCTCCCCCTCCCCCCTTCTCTCCCTCATGTTTCCTGTCTGTCTGTCTCTCGCTTCCTCTCAGTGTGTATATGTTTGCTATGAG
The DNA here is from genome assembly GCF_026213295.1 of Gadus chalcogrammus. Classification (NCBI taxonomy): domain Eukaryota; kingdom Metazoa; phylum Chordata; class Actinopteri; order Gadiformes; family Gadidae; genus Gadus; species Gadus chalcogrammus. The sequence goes on from NC_079416.1 coordinate 22,276,857, forward strand.
TGTATATATTGATACACTTTGTACCAGGCTGGTCATTTGTGTGTGTGTGTGTGTGTGTGTGTGTGTGTGTGTGTGTGTTAGAAAGATGATTCTTCGGCAGCTATATTGCGTATATTGCTGCTAAAAGGGGAGGGTCGCTGTCAGAAGTTCATCTCCCTGGTGCTGAAGGACCCCGAGGTTATGAAAACCTTCCCCAGGCTCAAAGACCTGGACTGGGCCTCCTTGGACTCCCCTCCCCCCCCCGGTCCAGAAAGAACCTCCATGCCAGGCCAGGGCCCAAGGTATCCACGCACGCACACACACGCACAGTGTGTTAATGGGTTAAATGTTTTGTCTCAATAACCCATCCCACTCTAAGCACCTTGTAACCTCCGCTTGATGCAGCCCGGAGAGGAGAGACGGACCGGGGTTTGGAGGCCATCAGGCTCCTGGATCTTCGACCATGGAGAATGATGTCGCCACCCCACAGGTAAACGCATTCACAGTTCCGCACAGCGCATCTAGCAGAAATGGTTATGCCCTCTATATTGCTCAATTTACTTTTTAATCAATCGTGACAATGGATTCAGGATTCCACTAGACAATTTGAATTTGTGGACTTTTTTTTTCACTAGCTAAAGTGACATGAGGGTTTGAGTATCGATGGTACGATTCTTGTAACGATGGAGAGGAAAAGAGCTGAAGTCTGTAGTGTCTTCAGGTTATCAATAGATGATGCCTGATTGATGCTCACTTCTCCCTTGTTTTTTTAGAGCATGTCAAATGGGTCTGATGTGACTGAGCAGCAGCAGACCGGAGCCGCATCGATGAACCCTGATGACTTCGAAAGAAGTGGTGAAGGAGTAAAAGAAGGGGGGAATATGGTTTACTATTTGGTAGATCTAACATGTGTCATAAATGCAAAATGGCCTTTTAAGTTTAGACCGAGGAAATCAAGTAGTATTTTGCATCTCATATCTGGAAACAATAGTGTGAAACAATCATTCACCCCAGAGCTTATCCGCCATACTAAAATTCTTCCAAGTCACTATCCATCAAAGAAACGTCACGACTTTACTATAGGCCTATTTGAAAAATCACTTGTAGAGGAGAGATTTGCGTCTGACAAAAATAATTATCGATATGAATTTAAAGATATAAACTTCAAGCTTTTTTGTTGGGATATTTCTGGAAAAGGTACATTAGACAAACAAATCCAACTCTTGAACAAATTATCTGAGGCCATAAGTAAGTTTCTCAGCGAGAGTCCTAAAAAAAGACATAGAATCAAAATAAGGCGCCAATTATTGGAATCCCCTGCTTTTACTCCCGAACGGCCAACAGTTCAGGATATCTTTCTTAAGGTTATTGCCCCGTTAGTAATCAAGTATGTGCTAGAACAACTTGTTTTGTCAGCACAAATTGACGTTGACAAATTCAAAGCTGCTCTTCATGATTTCCCTGAATCCTGCCTAGAGATAGGCGATACGTTGTCATCATGGGATATTAACCTCCAACCGTCTCCTGGGCAAACACGTGTTCTGCTTAAAGTATTACCATGTGTATTGGACACTATGAAGGACAATCCATTTGTTCAAATTATTCTTGACCTGGAAAAGATTAGTCTGCTTATAATCACACCAGTTATTATGCCCCGAAATGTTTCAAATGTGATATTGCAAATCAACCGGTTTTTGGAAGATCTCAAAAAACTTTTTCCAGACGAAATCACAAAACAAGATGATGATTTGATCCACGTTCCATCCCGACTCGAATTATTGATTCATCTTTTTGATTATATGTGCGAGAGTTTGAAATCAAATCAAGGCGATTTAGACAAATGGTTATTAAAAGTGAATTTAGAAAAAAATGAGTGTTTTAATGAACTAAATCTAAATAATGAATGCAATCAGAATGCAAATAACCCACAACATTCTATTACATCAAGTGAGGGGGATAACAGATCAGTTTTGAATGTGAAAAACACGCTTAATTTTAACGGGAACTTGATGGACTCGAATGAAGTAAAAATAAATAGTGTGCGCCCATCCAAGAGAAGGCAAAAACATAGAAAGAATCAAATGAGGCAAGAGCGGGAGGCTGGGGGTAAAAGGGTGAAACAATCATTCACCCCAGAGCTTATCCGCCGTAGTAAAATTCATTCAAGTCACTATCCATCAAAGAAACGTCACGACTTTACTATATTTGAAAAATCACCTGAAGAGGAGAGATTTGCGTCCGACAAAAGGAATTATCGATATGAATTTAAAGATATAAACTTCAAGCTTTTTTGTTGGGATATTTCTGGAAAAGGTGCATTAGACAAACAAATCCAACAGTTTAATAAAATGTATAAGGCGGAAGCCAAGTTTCTAAGCAAGAGTCTTAAAAAAAGACATAGAATCAAAATAAGGCGCCAATTATTGGAATCCCCTGCTTTTACTCCCGAACGGCCAACAGTTCAGGATATCTTTCTTAAGGACATTGCCCCGTTAGTAATCAAGTATGTGCTAGAACAACTCGTTTTGTTAGCACAAATTGACGTTGACAAATTCAAAGCTGATCTTCATGATTTCCCTGCCTCCTGCCTAGAGATAGGCGATACGTTGTCATCATGGGATATTAACCTCCAACCGTCTCCTGGGCAAACACGTGTTCTGCTTACAGTATTACCATGGGTATTGGACACTATGAAGGACAATCCATTTGTTCAAATTATTGTTGACCTGGAAAAGATTAGTCTGCTTATAATCACACCAGTTATTATGCCCCGAAATGTTTCAAATGTGATATTGCAAATCAACCGGTTTTTGGAAGATCTCAAAAAACTTTTTCCAGACGAAATCACAAAACAAGATGATGATTTGATCCACGTTCCATCCCGACTCGAATTATTGATTCATCTTTTTGATTATATGTGCGAGAGTTTGAAATCAAATCAAGGCGATTTAGACAAATGGTTATTAAAAGTGAATTTAGAAAAAAATGAGTGTTTTAATGAACTAAATCTAAATAATGAATGCAATCAGAATGCAAATAACCCACAACATTCTATTACATCAAGTGAGGGGGATAACAGATCAGTTTTGAATGTGAAAAACACGCTTAATTTTAACGGGAACTTGATGGACTCGAATGAGGTAAAAATAAATAGTGTGCGCCCATCCAAGAGAAGGCAAAAACATAGAAAGAATCAAATGAGGCAAGAGCGGGAGGCTGGGGGTAAAAGGGTGAAACAATCATTCACCCCAGAGCTTATCCGCCGTAGTAAAATTCATTCAAGTCACTATCCATCAAAGAAACGTCACGACTTTACTATATTTGAAAAATCACCTGAAGAGGAGAGATTTGCGTCCGACAAAAGGAATTATCGATATGAATTTAAAGATATAAACTTCAAGCTTTTTTGTTGGGATATTTCTGGAAAAGGTGCATTAGACAAACAAATCCAACAGTTTAATAAAATGTATAAGGCGGAAGCCAAGTTTCTAAGCAAGAGTCTTAAAAAAAGACATAGAATCAAAATAAGGCGCCAATTATTGGAATCCCCTGCTTTTACTCCCGAACGGCCAACAGTTCAGGATATCTTTCTTAAGGACATTGCCCCGTTAGTAATCAAGTATGTGCTAGAACAACTCGTTTTGTTAGCACAAATTGACGTTGACAAATTCAAAGCTGATCTTCATGATTTCCCTGCCTCCTGCCTAGAGATAGGCGATACGTTGTCATCATGGGATATTAACCTCCAACCGTCTCCTGGGCAAACACGTGTTCTGCTTACAGTATTACCATGGGTATTGGACACTATGAAGGACAATCCATTTGTTCAAATTATTGTTGACCTGGAAAAGATTAGTCTGCTTATAATCACACCAGTTATTATGCCCCGAAATGTTTCAAATGTGACATTGCAAATCAACCGGTTTTTGGAAGATCTCAAAAAACTTTTTCCAGACGAAATCACAAAACAAGATGATGATTTGATCCACGTTCCATCCCGACTCGAATTATTGATTCATCTTTTTGATTATATGTGCGAGAGTTTGAAATCAAATCAAGGCGATTTAGACAAATGGTTATTAAAAGTGAATTTAGAAAAAAATGAGTGTTTTAATGAACTAAATCTAAATAATGAATGCAATCAGAATGCAAATGACCCACAACATTCTATTACATCAAGTGAGGGGGATAACAGATCAGTTTTGAATGTGAAAAACACGCTTAATTTTAACGGGAACTTGATGGACTCGAATGAAGTAAAAATAAATAGTGTGCGCCCATCCAAGAGAAGGCAAAAACATAGAAAGAATCAAATGAGGCAAGAGCGGGAGGCTGGGGGTAAAAGGGTGAAACAATCATTCACCCCAGAGCTTATCCGCCGTAGTAAAATTCATTCAAGTCACTATCCATCAAAGAAACGTCACGACTTTACTATATTTGAAAAATCACCTGAAGAGGAGAGATTTGCGTCCGACAAAAGGAATTATCGATATGAATTTAAAGATATAAACTTCAAGCTTTTTTGTTGGGATATTTCTGGAAAAGGTGCATTAGACAAACAAATCCAACAGTTTAATAAAATGTATAAGGCGGAAGCCAAGTTTCTAAGCAAGAGTCTTAAAAAAAGACATAGAATCAAAATAAGGCGCCAATTATTGGAATCCCCTGCTTTTACTCCCGAACGGCCAACAGTTCAGGATATCTTTCTTAAGGACATTGCCCCGTTAGTAATCAAGAATGTGCTAGAACAACTCGTTTTGTTAGCACAAATTGACGTTGACAAATTCAAAGCTGATCTTCATGATTTCCCTGCCTCCTGCCTAGAGATAGGCGATACGTTGTCATCATGGGATATTAACCTCCACCCGTCTCCTGGGCAAACACGTGTTCTGCTTACAGTATTACCATGGGTATTGGACACTATGAAGGACAATCCATTTGTTCAAATTATTCTTGACCTGGAAAAGATTAGTCTGCTTATAATCACACCAGTTATTATGCCCCGAAATGTTTCAAATGTGATATTGCAAATCAAACGGTTTTTGGAAGATCTCAAAAAACTTTTTCCAGACGAAATCACAAAACAAGATGATGATTTGATCCACGTTCCATCCCGACTCGAATTATTGATTCATCTTTTTGATTATATGTGCGAGAGTTTGAAATCAAATCAAGGCGATTTAGACAAATGGTTATTAAAAGTGAATTTAGAAAAAAATGAGTTTTAATCAACTAAATCTAATTAATGAATGCAATCAGAATGCAAATGACCCACAACATTCTATTACATCAAGTGAGGGGGATAACAGATCAGTTTTGAAGGTGAAAAACACGCTTAATTTGAACGGGAACTTGATGGACTCGAATGAAGTAGATAAAATAAATTCTCTGCGCCAATCCAAGAGAAGGCAAAAACGTAGAAAGAGTCAAGAAATGAGGCAAGAGAGGAAGGCTGGGCGAAAGAGGGTGAAGCTCTAAGGTGGCCTACATACGTGTAGTGCATTTGCGTGTTTGTGGAGCTCAGACTTGACGTGGAGGGTCGTCAGGCAGCTAACTCTCACAGAGGGACTGTCGGGCCTGAAATGTTATGTCTCTGTTCTGCAGAACATATTGATACATTCTGTAGGCCAGGGGTTATTTTATAAAAAATAAAAAAATGCATTTAAGGGTGTAATGATACGCGTATTCGTAACGAAGTTTTTCGGCATGGGTCTGACTGTTCGATGCAGGTTTCATTTCGGTGTGTACAGAATTTATTTTTTCTTTTATTTGATTTAAGAAAAATGTTTTCATTGATTTTCACACACTGTCTTTGTCTTGTCATGATGTTTTGTGTTGAGGACCAAAATGGAAATAAGCCCTGGACTTTATTGTGTCTTTTTATCCTCAATTGTAGTTGATGTATTTTCATGTGATATATGTAAGGCATTTGTTTGATACAATTTAATAAATAATTTGTGCCATAAGAAAAGCATAGTTTACATTTACATTTAGGGCATTTATCAGACGCTTTTATCCAAAGTGACTTACAATAAGTACATTTGTCATAAGAAGTGCATCAATATATCGCTGTCGGTACAGAAAGGATGTTCATAGAAACAAGTGCAAGTACCACAATCGCTAGGCTAATCAATTCCCCGTGTTACAGCCATGATAGCAATTACTGCAGTTGCTACACAGTTAAGTACTATAATACAATACAACACAATGAATTTCAGTGTATAATGGTGGCCAGAAGGGGCAGGGTGGCTATGCAGTGTCGAGGTGGAATCTGAACAGGTGAGTCTTGAGTCTTTTTCGGAAGATAGTGACTCTGCGTTCCTGAGTGCGGCAGGGAGCTCGTTCCACCACTGAGGTCCCAAAACCGAGAAAAGTTGAGACTTTGCTGAACGGCCTTTGCTAGCTCTTAGCGATGGCGGTACCAGGCGTCCAGCTGAGGTAGTTGAGCGGAGGGATCGAGCTGGGGTGTGTGGCTTTAGCATGGTGGCCATTATTCCCACCCACATTAACTTTGGACCAATAGAAACTCTAATATGATGTGAAACATTAAGTCGCACTTCAGTCAGGGCATGCTTAGCTTAGTTAGGGTCTACGAGCTTGCGACCATAGATAAATATTTGAGTCGGACCACTGAAGCTGAGCCTAAATCAGATAAATTTAGGAAATATGACAGTTAAGTTTGGTTTAATTGAAAACTGCAGCGGGAGACCAGAATGTGTGATGCGTCTCAAGGTGCTAGCAAAGGAAGCCATGAAGCCAGCCAGCGACTCATTACAATGCACCCGGAATATAAGGAGGAATCCAAATCATTTTTCAGTCGAAAGAGCGAGGAATACACCTGTCAGAAAACACAAGTGGTGGCATTTCTTCGCTGTTTTCTTGGTTTGGCACGCACTTTTCTCTACACAGTGCCCCCTACAGCTTCGTAGTAGATATTTTACAACCCTGTCGTAACAACTCGTTGACGACCCTTCCCCATGCACTTCTACGCTAGCCATGTGCATTTGTTTTCAAAGAAGCCGGCGAATAGGTGGAGCCATGTCCGAAGTAGATGATCATGAAGTGTAGACAAGGTTATACATTTTTAAAACGGTGTATTTGTATTGCAATAAACATAAATCCAACCTTTTTTATAGTTGACTGGGAGAAATTATACCCTAGATTATAATTGTTTTATTTTAGGTTGAACAGAATAATCAGTAAGAGTGTTGGCCAACATAATAATCGAAATAAACAAGAACCTGGATTCGGGGATTCAGCCTGTATCCGGGGGACGAGGCAGATGAACAGCAAAACACCCGTGGAAACAAAGGAAAGGAAGCATACATATTCTGATGGTTGCAGAACCATCAGAATAACTCTCAACCAGCATAATTAATGTAATTTTGGCTAAAAAAGTTGCATAGTGGGCCTTTAACTTGATAGATACCCTACAAGCCTAGTGGATAGTGTTGTTCGCTAGGGTAGAACTACCGTAGCTCCCCAACAAGTTTGTTGCACGACCAGAACATGATAGCTAGAACAAGTTACAACTTACTTCCAGGGTTGTTCTAGGACGAATGCAGGTAGGACTAGCTCGCTAGGTAGCACGAGGAGAACCACTGAAAACAATGCAACTTACCTCAACATGTTCGCGGAGGTTGGATGTAGAGTTCTTGAAGGCTGATATTGTGGTAAGCTTAGGGTGACACATTAAGCATTTCATAATGATGTTTTCTCCCTTCCTTCCCATGGGAAGGATCAGTGTGGCCAGATGTGCCCAGGGGTTGACCACGGGAGTGGGAGCTGCTCCATCAGCGTCCATTAGTGTTGGCTCGTTCGTTTGCGAACCGGTTCGAATGAACGAGTCTTTAGGACGAACGAAGCGAACCGGTTCGTCTCTCTCGTTCGTTCGGTCGTCTCGTTCACCATTCGATTCACCGGAAACTCGACTGAACGAACGAACAAGTTTCCAGTAGCACTAACTCCACTGAGTCTGACTGACTCAGCTGAGAACCGTGCAATGGCGTGCATTCCATGATGCGATTCACCGTTACCGGAAACTAGGCCGAGTCGTTCATGAAATCGTATGTTGGTCAGCCTGGTTCGTACGTTCAGCCTGGTTTCCTGTAGCGATAAATCGCATCATGGAATGGACCCCATTGCACGGTTCTCGGCTGAGTCAGTCAGACTCAGTGGAGTTAGTGCTGCCGGAAACTCGACTGGACGAACGAACGATTCGCGGCGAACTGAATCACGGAAACGAATCAATAAGTCCACCACTAGCGTCCATCACTGCAATAGTGGCGCTGGAAATAGCTAGGTCCATGGGAAATAGGGGTGCGACAGGTGCTGCAACGCATCCCGGTGGCGAAGCTTTAAATGCACGATTTTCAAAGTGCAATTATAGCTTATGATGTAGCCACCATGTTCTGTTCCACGACATTTTGTGTGTCATGTTTGTGGTGTGGGATGAAGAGAGGGGTCATTTTAGTAATTTTAGATTTGGATCAGATTTGTCTTGACGCAATTGAGATTCAGCCTACGCATAGCATGGTCTGGTTCGAGTCCTCAGCCCCAACGTAACGGTGAGCTGTCTCCCCGGCTATGGAATCGCAACAATATCGCAATCTAGTGAGGGGGCGTCGCTAACGTGTACGCTTGTATTACAGTCAACGAAGATAATATGTTTATCAAAATGCTCATTTTAATGAAGGCACAATGGAAAATGTAATTGAGTAAAGAGTAAAATTCTAAATCAAATATTTACTCGAGCAACAGTAAAATTACAGACTTAAAAAAGGAACGTGAAAAGTACTCGTTACCCGAAAAAAGTACTTTTCTACTCATTTGCGTTACTTGTAACGCGTTACTACCCACCACTGCACTTGAGGTGGTAAACAGTCCGGTTATGTTTTTAAACCGTTGATTCTCTTGCCAGAAGGACTATCTAGAAGCACCTAGATACTGTATTTTGATATGCCCCTGGAATCCCCATGTTTGTTTCTAGTGTAAGCAAGCTAAAAAATAAGAAGACAAAAGAAAAAGCAAGTTGGCATAATTTTCTTTCAAAAATATAAGATTCAGGGCTTTAGCCCAGAATGAAACTGCCTAGTGACGCCACTGCTCCCCTCACAGGTCGAGTACATTCAGGTTACCAGCAGGTGGTACCGTTAAGCCATCCATTCACAATTGCAGTACATGCTGGTAACCAGCAGGTGGTAGCGATGAAGCACAGCTACATCCACCAGAGAAAGAGGCCCTGGATAAGATGTGGCCTCGCTCGGGCCATCACAAGAGGAACATACACAATCAAGTAAATAAGTCACATCAATTCAACATTCATCAGATCATGTATCACTCCAGGTAATTAAGCGCCATATGCAGCCAGCGTATTGTCCTGTTTAACTAAATGGATGCGACTCTCTACCTAGTCCAACTAATTAAATCCTGCTGCCACAACTGTTTCAAACTCTGGGGTGTTTTTTGACAGTGCTGTACAACGCTGAAGGGTCTGCCGCCTCTGTCTGGTCAGTTTCTCTGAAAAGAAGACAGAAATTCAGTGACCATGTGAAGCAGATCCATTGGGTTGATAAAGTCCCAAAACGTAGAGTCTATTTTCCTCTTTAGAAATACCAAGAGAATCTTACCCAGGGGCGGCGTTGGGTGTTTTAATGTTGACCACAGAGTAGAAGACTGCGTCTGCCTGGTCCGATTGGACACGAGAGCCAGCCCGACAGCGAAGCACTTCCTGGTTCTTTGAGCGAGAGGTGTGGATGCTGGCATAGTGAAGGTCGTCTTGCTCTTCTATTGGTTCTCTCTGTGCTGCAGGAGCCGAGCGATTGGTCAGAGCTGAGACGTTCTCATACACGGGACCAGGAAGTGGCTGAGGGAGATTGAGGACATCAGAGCACATTTAGAAAACAGTTTACACTTCCTGGATGCAGTCCTGAAGGTCATGTGTGTCTGGTTCATCCAGAGAGCCTTGGTAGTGACTAGTGGTCCCACCATGCAGGCTGCTGTAGGCCTCACTCACTTACTACAAGCTTTCCTCCATCTGTTGAGCTCTTAAAACCATTTTATCTTTGAACATCATCTTAATTTTATTTTAAGAAACAAAATTACACATACCGTAATTACTTCAATTCACCAATCTTCCCATTCTGCTCACTGGCAGAAGTCTCACGACATCCCAGTTTGTCCTCTAGATCTTACCCTAGATCTCACCCTAGATCTCACCCTAGATCTCACCCTAGATCTCACCCTAGACCTCACCCAAGGTCTGACCTTAGATCTCACCCTAGATCTCACCCTGGATCTCACCCTAGGTCTCACCCTAGATCTCACCCTAGATCTCACCCTAGATCTCACCCTAGATCTTACCCTAGGTCTAACCTTAGATCTCCCCCTTTAAGCAAACATGACTTTGTAAATCCGAGACTGATAATGAAGTTTCTATTCCCAGATGAACACTGTTGAGGAATGAATTCATCGGATTGGTGAGACGTCTCAAATGGAGGCTTGTTGAGGATTGTATTCATTTTTAAATGGTTAGATATGGTTTTACCTCATGCTGTTCGTCCCCTCCCTGCCAGTGCCCTGTCTCTGACCCCACTGTCAGTCGATGAGACCGTCTCCCTGCCAGACACCAGTCTCTATCCCTCCACTACACTTTAGGAGCTGATCAAAAATATATAGTCTCCTTCATCCTGTTCTCATCCTCTCTCTCCCCCACAGACCAACATCTTTATCTTCAGCTTTGGCATAACTTTGTTTTGAATAGAAATTATACTAAATAAACAGCATTGGCTCCTCATTTTGTTGATAAACCAACTAATTGAACTTCACGGCGGAAACTACTTGTTGAGGAACTTGTTGGACTTTCCACATTTGTATAAAAATCGCCAGGTAAGATAGACCCTCGTCTTGTACAAGCATTAGGATCGCCCAGTAAGGTACAATCTCTGGTCAAATCAGTATGACAGCAGCAATCAGATTTTTCCAACTTCTATTCTTATTCTGTTTGGGGGGTCTATAGCACATTCCCACTAAAATGGGCATTGTTTTCATACGTAAAATGGAAACATAATCTAATTTATCTCCAGTTCAGAAATGTCCATGTCGAGGGTTGAGCTTCAGACTGTTCTTTATGAAAAAACAGACACAGTGAAGTATAGTCTCTCCTAGCCTTGTGTTGTGGTCTCGGGGTACTTCCACCGTGTGTCTCACCTCCAGCACGGTATCTGGCCTTCCTCCCTGTCCACATGCTTTTCTGGAGGCCCCCTTTCTTCTTAAGAAGGGAACAGAGAGATGAAGAAGCAACAGGTGAAGTTAAGGAATGGGATACGAGAAAGAGAGCGATCTCACCTCGTCCAGAGGATGACGAGGAGGAGAATAATGGCCAGTAATACGCCGATGGTTGTTAAAGCTGCCATCGTCTGTGATGATGAGGATGTCACTGGAACATATGAAAAGGATTTCAAACACAGATTACAAACCGCAACATAAGACGGCCGTTGTTCAACTGTGTTCCTTTGACTGTGTGGAAGCTCTGTGCGTCTTTTGAATAAACAATTACCTTTAATTAACAAAAAGGTGGAATTATGAAGTCCGATTGCATTATGAGCTTGGCAGCTATAGTTTCCTGCATGCTCCAAAGTGATACGAGTGATGGTGTAGGTCTGTCCTGATTCCTCCACTGAGACTGCATGTTCCTTGAACCAGGTGTAGTTAGCTGCAGGGTTGGCATCACTGCTGCAGCTCAGAGTCACTGAACTGCCCTCCTCTAGTTCACCAGAGGGTCTCACGGTCACTGAGAGATTCTTTGGAGCATCTGAACATAAAATAACAATATCCATCCTTAAGTTATGAAACCGTGTATAGCAGCAACTGCTATAGCAGTATAATAAGTAAGTCATGTGTGTTTACAGGCAAGCAGTAATACATGAATAACAGCTCTGTCTTTTGAAAGACCAGATATAGAAACGTTGTTTACATATTGAACATGTTTTCAACTCACACTGGACATCCATGAATGTTGAGTTAGAGCTCAGTTGTCCATATTTGTTCTCTGCGTGACAGCGGTATGTTCCGCTGTCTTCAGGGCGGACTGAGGGGAAGGTATGACGTCGACTTGGTCCCCAGGGCAGAGGTTGGTTGTTCTTGAACCAGGTGTAGTCAGCTGCTGGGTTAGCATCAGTGCTGCAGCTCAGAGTCACTGAACTGTCCTCCTTTATTCCACCAGAGGGACTTGAATACACAGATGTGTGTTTGGGCCGATCTGGAGACACGTAGAAACACGTAAAAGCAGCATGTACATTTATATTCATGGCAGTATTAATAATGAATGAATTTACTGGTGACTAATGTGGACAAGATTCAAATATTTATTTGATAACATCTGTAATATGATGTTAAATATATGTTTCACTCACATTTCACGTATATATAGATCAATTTAGATGTCCTTAGCTCAGTCTGAGCTATACAGCAGTATTGTCCAGAGTCTGTAGACAGGATGCTTCTAAAGATGACCTGTGGTCCCTGGTTCATGTGTCTATAGTAACGCTGATTAATAACCTTGAACCAGGTGTAGTTAGCTGCTGGGTTAGCATCACTGCTGCAGCTCAGAGTCACTGAGCTGCCCTCCTCTAGTTCACCAGAGGGTCTCACGGTCACTGAGGGGGTCTTTGGAGCGTCTGTTAACAGTTACATTTCATTAATTATATTCATTAATCATTAATGCCGGCAGTTTGAGTCCATCTACGATAAAGTGAGGAATGTATGTAGGCTATGTATGTATCTATGTATGTATGCATGTATGCATGCATACATGCATGCATACATGCATGCATACATGCATGCATACATGCATGTGTACGTGGGCGTGGGCGTGGGCGTGTACGTGGGCGTGTGCGTGTACGTGGGCGTGGGCGTGGGCGTGGGCGTGGTGTGCGTGTGTGTATTCATGCTGGATACACAACCATTATATTAGTCTAACAATAATTAGAAGTGTCTCTGTATGTCTGTGTGTCCTTTGATCTATGTCAGTGTCGGGCGTATTACTGTGAACACAGGAAGTGCCGTGTCGAGTGTGAAGTATTTTAAAGGAGCGATGCTCGAGAAAGCTGCAAGCAGCAATACGGGAGGCCAAGTGATCGGCCCGTTCAGAACAGGCCCGTTCAGAACAGGCCCGTTCAGAACAGGCCCGTTCAGAACAGGCCCGTTCAGAACAGGCCCGTATAGAACAGGCCCGTTCAGAACAGGCCCGTCCAGAACAGGCCCGTCCAGAACAGGCCCGTCCAGAACAGGCCCGTATAGAAGAGGCCCGTTCAGAACAGGCCCGTCCAGAACAGGCCCGTCCAGAACAGGCCCGTTCAGAACAGGCCCGTTCAGAACAGGCCCGTTCAGAACAGACGCTACACTGGTTCATATAGTAACATGTAGTTCTGTACCCTAAAGGGTCCATTACATCTGTTATCATGTCAGTGTACTGTGGAGTGGACTTACACACTGAAGGAGAGTGGGGAGAGAATCCTTGAACAGCACATGAATAGATGTCTCCAAACTGAGTTACGACCCTGTTGTTCACTCCCTGTCCTGCATTCTGTCCATTCCTGAACCAGATGTAGGGAGGATCCCCAGCTAGACCACACCTACTGTGACACTCCAGTTTTGTCCAGGTAGGAATGGTAGGGTAAGGAAAGGACACCTTCACCTGGAGATCAGGGTCTGAGAACAAATACATACAATTATTCAAAATAATTAAAATAACGTGTAACACAAACCTTCTAGAACCAATAAACACACTCTCTCACACACACACACACACACACACACACACACACACACACACACACACACACACACACACACACACACACACACACACACACACACACACACACACACACACACACACACACTACACTCATTGCTAATCCAAGTTTACCTGTAACAGATAACTTCACTCCAGGTTCACCAGTATGTTCAACACCTGGTTGGTTTGTTGTGAACCTAAACTTGTAGACAGCAGAGTCACTCCGTCTCAGGTCTCTGATTTTCAGGGCACATGTCCCATGACATCTGGACCCGGTACAGCCGACCTCTCCACAACTGTATTCAATACGACCTGTATAGACTGAGACTCCATTGGGTTCTAGATCAAGAGCCTGATAGTTGTCTCCTTCAGTAAACCACAGTGTTCTGACTCTTGTAGGGCGGTACGGTACGATGACAGGGTATTCATAAGTGCAGTGGATAAGAACCATCGCTCCTCTTAGAGCGCAGACATTACTAGATGAGTAAGTAACTCTCAAGTCACCGTTACCCCGAAGCGCTGTGAAGAAACAAACACATCTCATTGAGAATTAGCAAGACACAGAGGTTCACCTGATGAACAGATCAGAAGATACATAAAGAGATGGAGGCTGGTGGGTGGAGATGAAAACTACAGATACATGCTGACCACTGAGCTGTGAGAGGAACGTTCCAGAACACCAAGTCACACTAGAGACGTAGCCAGGGGGGAATCAAGTTCAACACGACCCCCCCCCCCGCTGAAATGCAGAACTGTCTACATTACATTAACTGAATAACACACTGTAACAGTTAATGAATTAGGTGGTGTAGGCTACCAGGCTGTGATTAGTCTCTATGGGCCTCGGCTCTATAGTCTAGACTCTATGTGCTTCTGTTGGAGAAATGTGACCATAAGCTTTAGAATTGAGAGGAGCCAAGGAGAGAACGTGGGAATAGTGGCGAGGAGAAAGTCGGGAAGAAGAGTGGAAACAAGGAAAATAGAAGAGAAGAGAAAAGGAGGAGGAGAGGAGAGGAGAAAAAATAGAGGAGGGCAGACAAGGAAAGGAGAGCAGAAAAGCAGAAGAGAGAGGACAAGGAGAGGAGAGCAGGAGATAGGGGAGAGGAGAGGAGATGGAATGCAGTTTCTATCGAATCACTGAATCAGAATTCTAACATTGCAGCAGATTCCATGTTTTAATCATCATTAATAGACTAAATGGGAGGGAAGCAGTAGATTTCGACTTTTTTTTTATGAACACTTCGATGCAATAAATAGTTCAGGATTGTCTAGCAACCATCAACTTCAAATGAGTATTGTTCTCATAAAACCAGCACTTTCACTCGAAACAACCAGCAGCAAAGTGCTTTTTTACAATGACTGAACGATGCAAAGAGGACCACTCTCTATTCTTGTGGTCTGTTTAACCAAAGACAGCTTTCTAGACGGTGATGTTTAATGTTCCATTTACCATTATTCTAACCTTGCTTTGGTTTCAACCTCTCATGGTTCCAGTTGCTTGGATATCACGTTATTGAAACAGTTAAAATGGTCACACTAAATGAACCCACCTTGAACTGAGAGAAGGAAAGCTAGAAATCCTCTGGCTGCTGATCTTAAAGTCATGGTGGGTCCTCTCCTCTCTCACTCTCTTGTTCTGGGGAGAGATTTAAACATACCTGCATGTTAAAAAATACACACAAGCAAAACTCTATGAATTAGATTGGTTAACAATATAAGTAAAAGGTAAAAGTTACCGTAGAGGAGGAAGGTGGTCTGATTTCTAGTCTGTGGTTCCAGTCCATGCAGTGAGCTGAACAGAAACAAAACAGGACTGAAAGACTTCCTTCCTCCTCACACCCTGATTTGCAGAAGAAGGAACAGAAGGTGTTAACTACTGGGCCTAACATAGAATCAAATTTTTTGACCACAATGAATAGGACAAAGTTTCTTCATGTTCTTCACACACACACACACACACACACACACACACACACACACACACACACACACACACACACACACACACACACACACACGTGCACCATAGTGTTTTATAGTTTTCCCTTTTGTCAAATCTGTTGTGAGTCTTAATTCTCATATGGTTGCATATGTACAGATGATACAAATAAAAGTTGTATGATCAGACAATTATATAGTAAAGCTTCCCCAATATCCTCCCTCCCTCAGTGCCGCTGCTAGCTATTTTGGGGCCCTAAGCATAACTCCTTTATGCCCCCCCCCCCCCCCCCCCCCCCCGAAAAGAAAAATTGGTTTCTGCCAGTTTAACATTTTATTAAAACGCATAAGTTAAATCTACTTTGTAAACACAGTTCACAGAACAGCCAAAACATACATACAGTACACACAAGTATTGGAATGTCCAAAATCTTTTAAGTAAGAAATTTTATATAATTTTTTTTTTTTTTTTTTTTGGGGGGCCCCTCAGGACTTGGGGCCCTACGCGCAGCGCGTAGTGCGCGTTTTGGGAGCGGCGGCACTCCTCCCTCCCTCCCTCCCTCCCTCCCTCTCTCTCCCGTTTTCGGAGCTCCGTACGCGCCTGCGGGTCAAGCTAGCTAGCCTCCGGGCGGTAACGCTCACAGTCCTCGCTCCAACCTCTCTGAGCAGACGGCCGACGACATTGGTGGAGGAAAAGCGTGCAGACAACTGAATGAGATTTTTTATTTAATAAAAAAACAGGAGCAGTATAAAGGGGACACGCACACAACAATTGTTGCTAATCCGATATGCTATAGTAGCCTATTCGTAAAGCAACACTTTAGCCAATGCTGCTGATGTTTTACAGCGGGTTTATCTAGCAAAAACAATTACACTAAACATAAATTAAAGACATGATGGAAAACATATTATGGAAGACACATGACAAAAGACATGATGGAATCAGAAATAAGTTAGCCTTAATGTAAAAGTTACATTATCGACTGGGGTTTTCACATTATTGCTATGGATTTAATTACATGAGTACTTTATTTATTGGGGATGTTGGAATCAAACCCAAAGCATTTGGGCTGAGAGGCGAGAGCAGAACTATTCCTTCAGGATCTCTTCTGCTGACGCTCTTCTGCTCTGAAACATCTAAAGAGAATAGATTAAAGCCATTCATATGATAATAATAATGTTCTAAATAATGTGTCCAATTTTTGGTAATTGGGTCTCAAGGTAGCCACCTGTTTGTGTTTCATCAAGTTGATATGGTCGATCTTGAATTGGTTTGCATTTGATTTATTGATTTCTTGGAGACTTTGCCTAACCCTACCTCTACGAAAACCTCTCTATCTTTACTTCAATTTATTGAGATCAAATATTGACCCAGGTACTCATCTATGTGGTGCTATGGCCCTTTAGTACTATAGGAAGATGGCAGTAACGCTAAAACAGGGGTGTCAAACACTGGTTCAGGGGCCACATACAGCGCATCTGATCTCAAGTGGGCCGGACCAGTAAAATAATGGCAAAATAACCTACGTCAACTCCAAATCATTAGCTTTGTTTTTCAGTACTATGCTTTATCATTCAGCCTACATTTGTAGCCGACATAATCACGGATCACAAGAATCTATATTAGCACAACACATTTATTCACAGCCAATGGAATTGAAATAAAACGCATTTCACATTCATTAACAACCGGTTTATTTTTATAGAGTTGAGTGAATACATTTTTACATCATATATATGTAACACCTGAACCAACTCACCACACTGAACAAACTCAAGTGGGAGCTATGAAGAAAGCTATCATACTGCCTCCCTTGATAATGTAAATTTGCCTACATAAATAAAATAAACGAACATAAAAGTTATAGCAGTGCATGAGCAATGAGATACATCAGATCAAACTGTTTTCTAGGCTACTGAAGCTGAGAATGATGTGCTGCAAACTTATTTTCAAAGATCTGTATTCATCATAGTGCAAACATTTCTGAAAGAGCGTCACAAGAATTAGGCCCAGGCCTACTTGCTGATTAACTTTTTTTTCTCACTGCAGTCTATTTGCTGCTGCTGGCTCTTGAAGCTTGGCATCTTTTAGCCTTTACGAGTGCATCGATATCCGGTGTCAAATCCTGAGTAGCAGAACCTTTCACAATGTCACTCAAGTGTGTGTTTGTTAACCTTGAGCTGTGCTTTGTTTTATTTAGGTTCATTACAGAGAACACCTGTTCACAAAGATGGGGAGTCCCAAACATGGATAAAACCTTTGCAGCCAGGAATGTTAATTTGGGGTACCCTGGCAAGAGATATTGATAAAATGTGCCCAAGCCCACCGACGCAAATTTCTCCTTCACATTGGTATCACACTGCAAGTCAATTATCTCGAGTTGGATGTCAGCTGGCATGTCAGAAGGCTAAATGGCGAGCGAAAAACGGCAAATTCCTTCTCTAGTTCACTGAAGACCTGAAACCTCTGCTCGAACTGCTGCGGCAATCCTGTTATCTTGTCTTTGTATTGATCCATATCAGCATCACGTCCGGCCGCACGCACAGCTGTTGGCCATGGGGAATGGGCGTTGTCACCGCTAGATAGCTGCGTCGCCCAGAGTGACAGTTTTAACTTGAATGCGCGGATGCTGTCGTTATACTGAGTTAAGATACTGTTAAGATTATTCAGGTGCTGTGTAATATCCACCATAAAGGCAACATCCTGCACCCACTGCGGATATTTAAGTTCCTTCACTGTGCTACCCTTTTTCTCCATGAACTGTCCAATATCCTCTCGTAGCTTAAAGAAACGCTTGAGCACGGTACCTCAGCTTAACCACCGTACTTCAGTGTGGTATGGTACGCCAGCCTGAATGTCTTTATCTCTGAGAATAGGTCAAACGGACGATGATACAGACCTCGCGCTATGATGAAATTTACAGTTTTTACAATCACACTCATTTCATGATCCATTTTTAGTGCTTTGCAACACAACTGCTTTTTTTGCACTATCTCGTGAGCGATAAGGTAGCTGGCTCTCACTGCTGCATCACTGACCTCGCAGCTGAAAGTAAAAGTAGACTGCTGTTTCATCAGACCAACTAACAATTTGTCTATCTCCTCTTTTCTTAGTTGTCCATTCAAATGGTTAAATTTTTCTCATAGTGGCGCAGAAAATTATATTCTTTGAACACTGAAACTTGCTGATTACATACCAAACGCACAGATTTTTTATTCACCTCTGTGAATAAATAATTCTCAGTCCATTTTTCCTGGAAAACTCAAATTTTTTCTCTCTGGTTTTTCAATGTTTTTTTCAATTTTCAATCTTTTGGACAAAGACATTTTGGTAATGGGGATGTCACCCTTGATCATTTCTTAATTGTGGTGAAACAAGGACAAGTGTGGGATTCCTTCCTTTTTTAATTTTGGCTGCCCCCTAGCGGCTGGAGTGAGCATTTTGGTAATTTCTTTAAAGTATCATAACTCATCACAGGAATGGGCTAGAGGTTAACTTTTTTTTTTTTACATGCTCGGAAATATATGCTCTACAAGCCGGATCCGGCCGGCGGGCCGGATGTTTGACACCCCTGGCTATAGGAATAAAATACGATCAACTGCAAAAAAAAAGCTACGGTCTACTTATAATATTATAACTAAATCATTTTATATTTATATATATGCAATATATATTTTAATATTTAATTAATTTAATATTAAACCAATAACATTTCAATCGGGAGATTATTTTCTAAATGGTGGGGGACGGGCTGCGCAGTGCACTCTCTAGTTATGGATTCGTCAAAGCAACAATCCGATTCATCCGATTTTTAAACCCACGTCCCCCAATAAATATAGTACTCTTGTTATAATTTCAATAATAAATAAAAGGGTCACTTTTTTCAGATTCCATCATATGTCTTTGGTCATATGTCTTTGGTCAAATGTCTTCCATAATATAAGATATAAATATAAGATCACTAGGATGTCAGCCACCCCAACAACAGTCAGTTCACCCTGCTTCCTTCAGGGAGACGCTGCCGCCTGCTGAGGGCCAACCCAGAGAGGATGAGGAGGAGTTTCTTTCCCCAGGCCGTCAGACTGTTAAACCAGACTGACGATGTCACTTAGCCCACCACCCAGTGACCACCCTACGTATACGGACCATAAAGTAGTGTATCGTCGTTGTCTGCTCGAAAGTAAGGCCGTATCCCATTTCTACCCCTTACCCCTTCCCCTTACCCCTCCCCCTTGTTAAAAAAACTCTTCATCCCTAACCAGATGGGAGAGGGGGGGGTGGTGGAGCCCACTGGATCATAGAATGGGGGCTCTGAGTCTCTTCTCCAGCAGCAGCCCCGAACGCAGGTTTACAGGCCCTGCTGTCCACCGGCCAATAGGGGAGCTTCGTTCAGGGAGGTCGTGTTCACACCCAGAGCCTCATGGGTGGGCCCAGGTGAGGTTGAAGAAACTATAACTGATAGTAAACTATAACCGCTGGTAAACTATAACCGATGGTAAAACTGTAACCGATAGTAAACTATAACCGATAGTAAACTGTAACCGATAGTAAACTATAACCGATAGTAAACTATAGTAGAGAGTAAACTATAGGCCTAGTAGATTGTGAAACTATAACCGATAGTAAACTATAACCAATTGTAAAACTATAACCGATAGTAAAACTATAACCGAGAGTAAACTGTAACCAATAGCAAACTGTAACCGATATAGTAAACTATAACCGATAGTAAAACGATAACCGCTCAACTATAACCGATGGTAAAACAATAACCGATAGTAAAACTATAACCCTATAACCCATAGTAGAACTGTAACCTATAGTAAACTATAACTGATAGTAAACTATAACTGAGAGTAAAGCTATAACTGAAAGCAAAACTATAACAGATAGTATAACTATAACCGACCACGAGGGGGCACTGTTCTGTCACTTGAACCTGTAGCGCGTCCGTATGCTTGTAGGCCTACTGCTGTGTGACCTCATACTGTCCCGTTATTACCTGCGCTGGAGCCGTGCATGATTAATGACGTCATTGGGGAACGGTCACGAGACACGCGCGTATTAGAAAACAATAGTCCTGCTTGTCAAAAACATTTGATTGATAGACTTATGTTACGTGCAATATAAGTGTGTGTGTGTGTGTGTGTGTGTGTGTGTGTGTGTGTGTGTGTGTGTGTGTGTGTGTGTGTGTGTGTGTGTGTGTGTGTGTGTGTGTGTGTGT
This sequence comes from Gadus chalcogrammus, assembly GCF_026213295.1. Lineage (NCBI taxonomy): Eukaryota > Metazoa > Chordata > Actinopteri > Gadiformes > Gadidae > Gadus > Gadus chalcogrammus. Next base: position 22,297,797 of record NC_079416.1, read on the forward strand.
GTGTGTGTGTGGTCGTGGGTGTATTTGCGCGTGCGTGCGTGCGTTCGTGCGTGCGTGCGTGTTCTTCAGTAACCGAAGTCACGGTGAGCGCGCCTCACTTGACGGCTCCTCCCGAGCATCATGGATCCACATCTGATCTGAAAGTTGGTGTGAACCGGATCGGTCACCAACGGTGTTCCCGCTTTGTTATCATCGCGTGATTCTGCCGCAGTGACCTCGCGGCGGGGTGGGCTCCGGTAACGCGCGCCTGTGTAAACCATTCCGTCCGCAGCAGAAGGATGGACGCGGTGGTCCGACCGGAGACCTCTTCTCTGCCTCCCGCTGAGCCGCGCGAGGTGAGGAGGTGCGGGACGGAGGAGGAGCGGGACGCGTGGCGGGCGCGGGAGGACGTGGACCCGGCGCGCACACTGGAGGGGCTCGAGGCGGCGCGGTGCGGTCTCGCGGAGCTCTGCTACCGGAGACGCAGACAGAAGCTCCGGGTTCGGCACGCGCTGACGCTCCGGTCTGACGCCGGTCCTCTGACTCCGGTCAGCTCCCGGGAGGCGGAGAACCGGGTCACCGGGTACCACCGGGGGGTCTACCCGGGTATGGAGGAGCAGCTCGTGGAGCAGAATCTGGTATGACCTAGGCTACACCTGACGCCGATAGTCCAGCGATGTGCTGCTTTGATTTCCCCTGGTCATCATTTAGTATCCTATTATATACAATCTCATAACAACAAAGTCAATCATAAGTCAGTCCAAAGTCATGTCTTCAATGTGCCTTCATTATCTGACCAATATAGCGCATAATAAATACAGTTATTTTGTACAGTATTTAGTATTTATTTAGTATTTTTTTAAATAATTAAATAAAAACAATACTTTCGTACGCCTATTCATTTAATAATGTTCCATGAACCAAAACGTAGAATTTCTGATGAAGCAGCAAATGTTTTCTTATTTTTTGTAAATCGACTCATCGTTGCATCATGATGAACCAACCTGAACCAGATCAGACTAGAGGATTCCAACATGACCCCCACATGATGGTTGGTTACCTGTAGAGTGACTAACTAACCAGATGATGGTTGGTTACCTGTAGAGTGACTTCCCTGTCTACAGATGTATTTGCTGAGATAATCTGTGTGTGTGTGTGTGTGTGTGTGTGTGTGTGTGTGTGTGTGTGTGTGTGTGTGTGTGTGTGTGTGTGTGTGTGTGTGTGTGTGTGTGTGTGTGTGTGTGCTAGCGTGTATATGTGTGTATGTTTGTGTGCGTGCGTACTGATGTGCGCGTGTGTGCGCGTGCTTGTGTGTTTGCATGCTTGTGAGCGTGCATTTACGTGCATGTGTGCTTATGTGTTTGCGTGCGTGTGCTTATGTGTTTGCGTGCATGTGTGTTTGCGTGCGTGTGCGCGTGTGTTTCAGGGCTGTTTGCTCACGCGGGATGCGGGGTTGATCGGCCAGCTGAAGGAGTTGGATCACCAGATGAATGATCTCCGATTGGACGGAGAGGAGTCACGTGACCAGGAGACAGACAGCCGGGCCAGCTCAGGTGAGAGGCGGCAGAGGCCATCCCTATTTAAACATTAACAACGACTTCGTGCTGTGTTCTGCTTAACCTATCTACAGTCTACTAGCTGCATGTTAGCTTCATGCTAACTTCATGTTAGCTATATTTTGGTGATATGTTATCTAAATGTTAGCTTTAAGCTCGCTGTATGTCCCTGCAGGTTAGCTAGGTTTGCTTAATGCTAGATGTATGCTGTATGTGAGCTGCATGTTGACTTCATGCTATCCATTCAGATTAGCCTCATGTCATCTCTCTCTCTCTTTCTCCCTCTCTCTCTGTCTTCCTCTCCCTCTCTCTCTCTCTCTCTCTCTCTCTCTCTCTCTCTCTCTCTCTCTCTCTCTCTCTCTCTCTCTCTCTCCCTCTCCCTCTCTCTCTCTCTCTAGGTTTCTATGAGTTGAGTGATGCTGTGTCAGGCTCTCTCTCTAACTCGTCCAACTCCGTCTTCAGTGAAAGTTTGTCCAGCTGTCCTTCCAGTAACTTTGACTCTGCCCACTACCACACTATTGGCTCCACCCATTACCACACTGTTGGCTCCTCCCACTACCACACTGTTGGCTTCTCCCTGTACCACAACGTTGGCTCCTCCCAGTTCCACACCGTTGGCTCCTCCCACTGTCTCCTACATGGACCGCCCCCTCTGAGTGGTAAGATAGAGAGAGTATAAAAGCTAACACACGTTTGTTTGCGGGGACTGTGTTTACCATACAAACATGAGCTGTCATTGTTCAGCATTGGATCAAATCATACATAATTCTCTCTCTGGTCTCTCACGCTGGTCTCTCTCTGGTCTCTCTCTCTGTTCTCTCTGGTCTCTCACGCTGGTCTCTCTCTGGTCCCTCCCTCTGGTCTCTCTCTCTGTTCTCTCTGGTCTCTCTCTTTTTTCTGTCTCTCTACGTCTCTCTCTTTCTCTGGTCTCTCTCTCTCTTGTGTCTCTCTTGCTGGTCTCTCTCTTGTCCCTCTCTGGTCCCTCTCTCTCTCTCTCATCTCTCTCTGGTCTCTCTATCGCTTGTCCCTCTCTTGTACCTCTCCCTGGTCTCTCTCTGGTCTCTCTCTCTCTGTCCTCTCTCTCTGGTTATCTATCTCTCTCTGGTCCCTCTCTCTGGTCTCTCTCTCTCTGGTCTATCTCTCTGGTCTCTCTCTCTGGTTGTCTCTCTCTCTCTGGTCTCGCTCTGGTTATCTCTCTCTGGTTATCTCTCTCTCTCTGGTCTCTCTCTCTCTGGTCTCTCTCTGGTCTCTCTCTGGTTATCTCTCTGGTTATCTCTCTCTCTGGTCTCTCTGTCTGGTCTCTCTCTCTGGTCTCTCTCTGGTCTCTATCTGGTCTCTCTCTCTGGTCTCTCTCTGGTCTCTCTCTCTGGTCTCTCTCTGATCTCTCTCTCTGGTCTCTCTCTCTCTGGTCTCTCTCTGGTCTCTCTCTCTGGTCTCTCTCTCTCTGGTCTCTCTCTCTCTCTCTCTCTCTCTCTCTCTCTAGATGAGGGTGAGGTCACCCATCTTTTTTCCGGAACGTTCCGGCCCCCATCCACCGCCCACTCCTCCCTGCAGAGCCCCATCCCCCCCCCCGACCCCCCCGTGACCCCCCCGGATCCCGACCCAGGTCCCCAGCCCCCGGGTCCCCGGGGGTCTTCCGGTCTGACCGGACCCCCCCCCCCGGTGGCGGCGGATCGCCACGCCCGTCTGGACGGCTACATCTCCGCCCTGCTGCAGCGAAGGGCCCCGCCCCCCAGGCCTGGCCGTCCCCGGACCTCCATCACCACCGACCCCTCCCAGGGCGCGCTGCGGGGGGGCGCGCTGCGGGGGGGCGCGCTGGGGGGCAACCCCCCCAGAGGGGTCTGCAGCGTGGCCGGGACCCGGATCAGGAACACGAACCGTCCCCCGCCTCCCAGCGCAGCCCCCCTGAGGGGGGGGCCGGGGGGGGTGGGGGGGGCGGGGGGGCCAGGGGAGGGGAGCGGTCCCTTTCCTTACCTTTCCGCTCCCAGGAGCCGGGAGTCGTCCCTCGCGCATCCTACCGGCCGCTCGCGCTTAGCCCCGCCCAGAAAGAACCACAAACCCCGCCCCTCCAGGCCGACTGACAGGTTGGCGCTTGGCCTCTCCTCTTTTAACCCCCCACCGGAAGGGACGGGTCACATGACCAATGCCCCGGTGCAGGCAGGAAGTAAGCACGGCAGAGCTGGCGGTAAGAACATTAAGGCGGAGCCGGAGGAGAACCCGTCCACCAATCAGGAAGCCAGAGCCAGAGGCGACAAGGGGACCAGGCGGCATGGGTCTCTTAGGGGCCCTGGGTCTATCAGGGGCTCCTCTGGGTCTATCAGGGGCCCTGGGTCTATCAGGGGCTCTTCTGGGTCTCTCAGGGGCTCCTCTGGGTCTATCAGGGGCTCTTCTGGGTCTCTCAGAGGCTCCTCTGGGTCTCTCAGAGGCTCTTCTGGGTCTATCAGAGGCTCTTCTGGGTCTCTCAGGGGCCCTGGGTCTATCAGAGGCTCCTCTGGGTCTATCAGGGGCTCTTCTGGGTCTATCAGAGGCTCTTCTGGGTCTCTCAGGGGCCCTGGGTCGGGTTCCAGGAGAACACACCGGGCCTCCCATGTTCTCTCTGAGGCCCAGCTTCTGGACAAACACACCACGCCATCCAGAACCACCAGGGGGTACCGGCGTCACCACCACCCCCACCCCCACCACCACCACCACCACTCCCACCGACACCACCCCCCCCAGGGGAGCGATGCGGGCGGGGCCGTGGCTCCACCTGCGACCCCCCACCTCCTCTCGGAGGCCCCGCGGCGCCCAGACAGGTGTGGGCGGAGTCGAGCGAACCCCGGCCCGTTGAGGAGCTCCTCCCCTTCTCTCCTCCCCCCCTCTCCTCTCCTCCTCCTCCCCCCCTCCTCCACCCTCCTGGAGGAGCACTCCCACCCCACCTCCCACGAGGAGGACACCACGGGGGGCTGCTCCTCCGAGGAGAGGGGAGGGGGAGGAACAGGAGGTGGAGCCAGAGGTGGAGGAGGAGGAGGAGGAGGTGGAGCCAAAGGTGGAGGGGGAGGAGGAGCCACAGGTGGAGGAGGAGGTGGTAGAGGAGCAGGTGGAGCAAGAGGTGGAGGGGCAGGTGAAGTGGCAGGAGGAGGTGGAGCAAGAGGTGGAGGTGGAGGAGGTGATGGAGCCAAAGGTGGAGGAGGAGGAGGAGGAGGTGATGGAGCCAAAGGTGGAGGAGGAGGAGGAGGAGGAGGAGGTGATGGAGCCAAAGGTGGAGGAGGAGGAGGAGGAGGAGGAGGAGCAGGGTTAGTGGGTCACAGGAGACAGGAGGCGGGTTGGAGCCAGGACCTTGTTAGGATCAAGGCTTCACGCCAGCTGAAGAAGAAACTCCTCCTCTTCAGGTCTGGTTCTCTGAAACACATGACCACCGTGTAAGACCTACTGGACCTACTGGGACTGTTTCATACTGGACCTACTGGGACTGTTTCATACTGGACCTACTGGGACTGTTTCATACTGGACCTACTGGGACTGTTTCATACTGGACCTACTCGGACTATGTTTCATACTGGACCTACTGGGACTGTTTCATACTGGACCTACTCGGACTTTGTTTCATACTTGATCTACTGGGACTGTTTCATACTGGACCTACTCGGACTATGTTTTTAATGGATACACTGGACTTTTAAGTTTTAGGTTTAAATAAATTGTAGTGATGGTGGACTCCTATCTCTTAGGTTTCTGGTCCAGGGTGGGGTCTTTGGTCCATTAATGTCTCTGGTCCAGGGGGGGTTCACTGGTCCAGGAAAGTCTCTGGTCCAGTGGGGTTAATGGTCCAGGAAGGTTCCTGGGCCGGGCCGTTTATCACGTTGATGTTTAAATATAAGTGAGCCGTTTCAGCCGGAGTTCGAACCCTAAAGGATGTTAGAAGAGGCGTTAGGGCCGAGAAGGTCGAGGAAGGAGTTGTTTTTTTCAGCAGTGTCGGTGTGTACGAGCGTTGGAACGACCCAGGTTGTATATAACGCTCCACTCACTGGGCCAGGTCAGAGGACCGTCCCCTGCCTTCGGAGCAGAGTGGAACCTTCCACGTTGGCGGAGGATTCTCCTCCTGTCCTCTAAACGAATGTCATTTCAGATACAGTCATACAGTAACAGTCGTTCAGCGGCCTGGGTTTCTACGTTGGGGATAATGTAGAGAAAAGGTTTGTTCAGTGTCCCATTAAAATTAAAGACGTTTCAAACCCAGTCCACACTCTTCACGCACACACGGGTTCCACCAGCACCTAGTTCAGACCCACAGATAGGGCCTCTCTCTCTCTCTCTCTCTCTCTCTCTCTCTCTCTCTCTCTCTCTCTCCTCTCTCCTCTCTCCTCTCTCCTCTCTCCTCTCTCTCTTTCATCTAACAGGCCTTGAGAGAGAGACTGGCCTGAGCAGAGAGAGGGAGGGAGAGAGGGGAGGGGGGGAGGGGGGGAGGGGGGCAATAGATATCAATCTATTCCAGGCAGGACAAGATACCCTCTGGACACACCCACACACACACACCCACACACACACAAGCGTGCATCCACACACTCACACACTCACACACACACACACACACACACATGCATGCATGCAAACACACACACACACACACACATACACATTCTCGTATAACCAGCAGCCGACTGTGGTTGTACTGGGCAGCTCCCAGTATAACCAGTTGAAGACGAGTTGTACTGGGCAGCTCCCAGTAGAACCAGTAACAGGCTAGCAGTAGCTTCCTACACCCATCACCTTGATGTCTAGGAACATTCCCGGTTACAAACTAAAGCTGCCAGCACTGATTTGTGTGTTTCATTTGGGTAATGGATTAACCTAGAGGGGGAGTGTGTGTGTGTGTGTGTGTGTGTGTGTGTGTGTGTGTGTGTGTGTGTGTGTGTGTGTGTGTGTGTGTGTGTGTGTGTGTGTGTGTGTGTGTGTGTGTGTGTGTGTGTGTGTGTGTGTGTGTGAGAGAGAGATGGAGAGAGCGAGAGGATTGGGCGATAAACCAGTGTTCCAAAATAATGCAAAGAAAATGGTCTCCTACCTCTCTCCCTTTCTGTCTCACCCTCTTTGTCCCCCCCTCTCTGTCTCCCCTTACGGTCTCACCCCCTTTGTCCCCCCCTCCTCTGGCCCCCCCCCCCCCCCTCTATCTCCCCCTCTCTGTCTCCCCCTCTTTGTGTGCTTGTTTGACATCACAAAATAAAAAATTAAAAGGTACTCCAATACAGCTACTGTTTAGTAGTAGACAGTACATACCAATACTGTATAGTATTAGAACTGTCTGGTACTACTATGTTCTAGTACTGCTTGCCACAGTAGTACCACAGTAGTACCACAGGATTCTTGCATTCGGATGATAAAAGCAGATTGGTTACCATAGTGACTTGAATGACCATGGATTAATTTACACACACATGTACGCACATGCACACACACAAACACGTCACACACACACACACACACACACACACTGGCCTTTTTTTTTTATGGCATCTCAGGAGGCTGACAGCAGAGAGGTTTCCATGGTAACATAGATCTGGCGTTCTTGTTTGGGTATAACACACGCGCACACACACACACACACACACACACACACACATACACACACACACACACACACACACACACACACACACACACACACACACACACACACACACACACAGTGTAGTAGTAGTGCAGCTAAATGAAGATACATTTTAATTGGTTTTCTCCCCTCAGGCTAAGATTGGAACGTTCCGAGCTGGTGGAGAAAGCAGCTGTAATGGAATGGTACGGTCTCGATCTGGGGGAGCCTGCAGGGTCCATGAATAACCTTACTGAACCCTCCCACAAAGGGTGTGTGTGTGTGTGTGTGTGTGTGTGTGTGTGTGTGTGTGTGTGTGTGTGTGTGTGTGCGTGTGCGTGTGCGTGTGTGTGTGTGCGTGTGTGGTGGGGGGTAAAATCCATGCAAACTAAAGATATTTCTTAGCGTGGGCGAGAACCGAGAACAAAGAGGGACAAACTCAGTGGAAACAGACAGACAGGTGGAGACAGACAGACAAAGAAAACCAAACCCATATCTCTCTTCGTCCGCCTGATGTTTATCGTTACTAGGAATGTGATGACTGTAGGCTACGGGTGGAGAGACAGGAGGCGATAAGGAATCCAATAGAAAGTGAAGTCATCCCGACGATCGAGGAACGCAGCCCGGTCTGGTTGCTATGCCAACTGTGATGGGAGCCAGATCCCAGATCGTTTCACCTGAAATAGATCAAATCTAAGGCGATGCGGCGTTCACCGTGTCAGGTCTCCTGCGAGGTGGACGCCTTTCACACGCTGGCCCGGTGCTCGACGGCGCCCCCTGCAGGCTGCTACCTGTTAGCGTCTGCCTGAACTGACCGCGGGAGGCGGGGTCGGGTCCCCAGACTGACCTCGGGGGGCGGGGTCTGGTCCAGACTGACCTCGGGGGGCGGGGTCTGGTCCAGACTGACCTCGGGGGGTGGGGTCTGGTCCAGACTGACCTCGGGGGGTGGGGTCGTCCCATAGGAACCGGTCCGGTTCTCAGACATACGGGCTGCATGTGGGCGGGTATCCAAGCGTGGATTTACATTCTCAGAATCACTCTAATTCCATTATAGAACACCTTTAGACAACGCAACTTTCACACAATTACACAACACTTCAAAAGCATGAGGCAAAGCATAAAAATCAGAGCAACATTTTGCGTCCTGTAGTCCATGTTTAATATAACAACGGGACCGAGTGGGTCCGGTCGGAATCAGACCACAGGTCATCGGCCTGGAAGGAGCGAGGTCGAAGTTCACCACTAAAGCCAGGTCCTTAGGTGTTCCCTCAAGAGGTGAGGGGGATTCTGCAGTCCCTAGGGAGCTAAACCATCATATAAACGGAATGATTTCCAAGCAGTGGAGGCCGTGAATGTATAACTCAATAACATGTTACACTGGCGCCCTCTGTTGGCCTTTCAACGACACTTCTGTTCGAAAGGTATCCTTCAAAAATGTATCTCCAATCTTCTCTAGGTCTTCCATTGTAGCTGTAGCACTATCAGAGTTGTAGTTGTCTTTTATAGTTGTACTTATTTTTGAGTTGTAGTTCTATTATAGCTGTTGTGTCAGTTGTTGTTCTATTGAGATTTAGTTCTATCAGAGATGTAGTTTTATGCTGCGTTCGGATTTGATACCAAACAGGAAGTGGGAAGGGAGAAACACGTCATTCTGTATACACGACTCTGGTAAACAATTCTCTGCTCACACAAAACTTTGTTGCGTTGAATATGATCGTATATTGAATATGATAACACTAACGTTAATTAATTGTACAGGTTTAACCAACTTCTGTATTGGTATGCTGATTGTTCTTAAGGCATTCTCAGTTGAAGGTCCAAAATATGTCAAATAACTGTTTTAATTAGTTACTCACCGCATACGATGTGGGGGGCAGTGTTGAAATTACCTCACATGATCTTGAGGGTTGAACTAGAATTTTTAGAGATATAGTTCAATCAGAGATTTAGTTATTTTATAGTTGGAGTTACAGTTGGAGTTCAATCTGAGATGTAGTTCTATCTGAGGTGTAGTTAAATAGTAGTTGCAGTTGTGTTGTGTAGTTAAAAAATAGTTGCAGTCCCGTTAAAGATTTAGTTCTATCAGAGTTGTAGTTCTATTACAGCGGTAGTTAGAGTTGTAGTTCCCTTAGAGTTGTAGTTCTATTAGAGTTGTAAGGTAGAGAGTGTGGAGTCGCTTGGACCAGGTAATTGTATTTGAATGTCTCTTTGCATGTGCGTGCAATGAATTGTGTGTGTTGTTATGTGTGTGTGTGTGTGTGTGTGTGTGCATGTGCGTGTGTGCGTGCGTGCATTCGTGTACGTGTGTGTTTGTGGGGTTGGGGGGGGGGATTAGTGGGGTGGGACCAGAACTATTCATGGAGAATATGAGTCATTCAGAGTCAAAACATACGACGCTTATTCTGCAGTGTTGTTGACTTGCTCTACCTACTGAGCTACACAGGGAACAGAACCCCCAACCCCGGCAGGGTTAGTCATACTCTGCGCACCCTGCCTTGCTCGTTTCCATGGCAACATTAATACCCCATAATACGTTGCAAATTTGTTTCTGTCTATAATTGTTGGCACAAGACATTCCATTGGTTCACACCTGAGTTTCTGTGTTTTTTGGGGTGTGTGTGTGTGTGTGTGTGTGTGTGTGTGTGTGTGTGTGTGTGTGTGTGTGTGTGTGTGTGTGTGTGTGTGTGTGTGTGTGTGTGTGTGTGTAAGTGTGTGTGTGTGTGTGTGTGTGTGTTTGGGTGTTTTCTCTGAGAGGAGTTGGAATCAGGGCGTTTCTAGGAGTGGCTGTCTGCTTTATTACGTACCGCCCGAAACCCCCTCGCTCGTTCTCTCTCTGCCTCTCTCTCACTGCCTCCCTGCCTCTCTCTCTCTCTGCCTCTCTCTCTTTCTCCGTGGCTCCCCCTCTCTCTCACTGCCTCTCCGTGCCTCAGACATTCAGTCTCTGTCTCCCGCTCTCTCTCTCTCTGTCTCCCTCTCTCTCTCCCGAGTCTCCAGAGAAGGAACATTGTCAAACTTCAGACTCGTAAGAACAAGTTGTGTTTTGTAGTGTGTTGTGTTGCAGTGTTTCGTGTTGTAGTGTGTTGTGTTGTAGTGTTTTGTTTTAGTGTGTTGCGTTCCAGTCTGTTATGCTGTGGTTTTTTCCAGTGTGTTGTTTTTTGATACGTTCCAGGGTGTTGTGTTGTGTTGTGTTGTGTTGTAGTGTGGTGTGTGTTGTTGTTGTAGTGTGTTGTGTTGTAGTGTTTTATTGTCGTTTTCTGTGTTGCAGTGTGTTGTTTTGTGCTGTAGTTTGTGGTGTTGTAGTGTTTCCTGTTGTGGTCGGTTGCGTTGTGTTGTAGTGTGTTGGGTTGTAGTGTGTTGTGTTGTATTGTAGTGTGTTCTGTGGTGTCGTATGTTGCAGTCTGTTGTGTTGTCATTTCTGGTGTTGCGTATAGTTGATAACGTGTGTGTTGTGTGTGATGGTTGTGTGTTTGTGTGTTGAATCCTATTCATGTTGAAACTTGTCTGTGTGTCACACATAAGTTCCCATTCCATGTTCCTCTTTTTGTTTCAGGACCAAACAGTATGGATGTAAGTACAGATGACACACACGCACACACACACACGCACACACACACACACACACACACACACACACACACACACACACACACACACACACACACACACACACACACACACACACACACACACACACACACACACACACTATTGTATGTACTGGTAGGGTGTGTGGGAAAGGGTTTGTATGTATTGTATGTAAGTATGTTCCCAGTATAAACCAGTTTGACTGGTTAAAAGATCAAAAAAGACACACCCTCACACAGCACACACAAAACACACACACACCCCCCCTCATCCTAACGGCCTTCCCTCCGCTCAGCTGAGCGATGCTCTCGGAGAAGGGGGGGTGTGGCCGGGCGGCGGCTCCAACCCGCCAGCAGGGGGCGCTGTTTGGCCGGGCGGTGCCACTAACCCCACCTGGCCAGGTAAGTCAGCCCGATCACCCGACCTGACCAGGTGAACATTACCGCTTACTAACCGTACCTGACCAGGTAAACGTTACCGCCATCTAACCCTACCTGGCCAGATAAACATTACCACTAGTTAACCCTGCCTGACCAGGTAATCATTACCACTCACTAACCCTACCTCGCCAGATAAACGTTAACCCTACCTGACCAGGTTATCATTACCACTAACTAACCCTACCTGACCAGGTAATCATTACCACTAACTAACCCTACCTGACCAGGTAACCATTACCACTAACTAACCCTACCTGACCAGGTAACCATTACCACTAACTAACCCTACCTGACCAGGTTGACATTAAGCACTGGGCCTGGGACAGGTGAAGCGTTCCCTCGGTGACGCGCTCTAACCCCTCCCCCAGGAGGAGCCCCAGCCCAGCCCGCCTGGCCCGGACAGGGGGGACCCCAGAACCCGGCTCAGCCCGCCTGGCCCGGACAGGGGGGACCCCCGGCCCAGCCCACCTGGCCCGGACAGGGGGGACCCCAGAACCCGGCACAGCCCACCTGGCCCGGACAGGGGGGACCCCAGAACCCGGCACAGCCCACCTGGCCCGGACAGGGGGGACCCCAGAACCCGGCCCAGCCCACCTGGCCCGGTGGAGCGGGGGCCCCAGCCCAGCCCACCTGGCCCGGACAGGGGGGACCCCAGCACCCAGCCCAGCCCACCTGGCCCGGACCAGGAGGTCCAGGGGGGGCCCAAACCCCGGCCCAGCCCACCTGGCCCGGTCCGGGGGGACCCACGCCCTCTGCCCAGAGTGTCTCAATGGTAAAGACAGACCGGTGGATACAGACAGACAGACAGACTACACACAGACAGACAGACTACACACAGACAGACAGACAGACAGACTACACACAGACAGACAGACTACACACAGACAGACAGACAGACTACACACAGACAGACAGACAGACAGACAGACTACACACAGACAGACAGACGGACGGACGGACGGACGGACGGACGGACGGACGGACGGACGGACGGACGGACGGACGGACGGACGGACGGACGGACGGACGGACGGACGGACGGACGGACTACACACAGACAGATCGACAGACAGACAGACAGATGGATTACAGCAGGAAATACAGGCAGACTACAGACGGACAGACAGATAGACAGATGGATGGATTACAGAAGGACAGACAGACATATCGATTTCAAACAGACATACAGACAGACATATTTATGACAGACAGGCAGAGTTAACCTGTTGTTGTGTTCACAGAATGTACCCTTCGATCAAAAGCTTCCAAATGGAGTTTTTGACAAACTTCTGATCACCGTCAAGGGCACTGTCAAACCCCACGCAAACACGTGAGTGAACGCTGGATCCACAAATCTGCCACCATTAATAACCAGAATCAACCAATAATAATCATATACCTTGTGTGTTTGTGTGTGTGCGTGTGTGTGTGTGTGTGTGTGTGTGTGTGTGTGTGTGTTTGTTGGTGCATGTGTTTGTGCTTGTGTGTGTGTTTCGGCTTGTATGTGTGTTTGTGTGTAACAGGTTCACAATGAACATCAAAAGCAGCCATGACCTTGCGTTCCACTTCAACGTGCGTTTCAACGAGGGAGGCCATAAGGTGATCGTGAGGAACAGCGAGATCAGCAAGAAGTGGGGCAAGGAGGAGCGGGGTGGGGCCTTCCCCTTCGTCCAGGGACAGCCCTTTGAGGTGAGCCAACACACAGGTCATTAAGGACCAGGTAGGGGTTAGACAGTACAGAGACAGGTCATTAAGGACCAGGTAGGGGTTAGACAGTACAGAGACAGGTCATTAAGGAGCAGGTAGGGGTTAGACAGTACAGAGACAGGTCATTAAGGAGCAGGTAGGGGTTAGACAGTACAGAGACGGGTCATTAAGGACCAGGTAGGGGTTAGACAGTACAGAGACAGGTCATTAAGGAGCAGGTAGGGGTTAGACAGTACAGAGACAGGTCATTAAGGAGCAGGTAGGGGTTAGACAGTACAGACCCAGGTCATTAAGGACCAGGTAGGGGTTAGACAGTACAGAGACAGGTCATTAAGGAGTAGGTAGGGGTTAGACAGTACAGAGACAGGTCATTAAGGAGCAGGTAGGGGTTAGACAGTACAGAGACAGGTCATTAAGGAGCAGGTAGGGGTCAGACAGTACAGAGACAGGTCATTAAGGAGCAGGTAGGGGTTAGACAGTACAGAGACAGGTCATTAAGGAGCAGGTAGGGGTTAGACAGTACAGAGACAGGTCATTACGGAGCAGGTAGGGGTTAGACAGTACAGAGACAGGTCATTAAGGAGCAGGTAGGGGTTAGACAGTACAGAGACAGGTCATTAAGGACCAGGTAGGGGTTAGACAGTACAGAGACAGGTCATTAAGGAGCAGGTAGGGGTTAGACAGTACAGAGACAGGTCATTACGGAGCAGGTAGGGGTTAGACAGTACAGAGACAGGTCATTAAGGAGCAGGTAGGGGTTAGACAGTACAGAGACAGGTCATTAAGGACCAGGTAGGGGTTAGACGGTACAGACAGGTCATTAAGGAGCAGGTAGGGGTTAGACAGTACAGAGACAGGTCATTACGGAGCAGGTAGGGGTTAGACAGTACAGAGACAGGTCATTAAGGAGCAGGTAGGGGTTAGACAGTACAGAGACAGGTCATTAAGGAGCTGGTAGGGGTTAGACAGTACAGAGACAGTTCATTAAGGAGGAGGTAGGGGTTAGACAGTACAGAGAGGTCATTAAGGAGGAGGTAGGGGTTAGACAGTACAGAGACAGGTCATTAAGGAGGAGGTAGGGGTTAGACAGTACAGAGACAGGTCATTAAGGAGCAGGTAGGGGTTAGACTGTACAGAGACAGGTCATTAAGGAGCAGGTAGGGGTTAGACAGTACAGAGACAGGTCATTACGGAGCAGGTAGGGGTTAGACAGTACAGAGACAGGTCGTTAAGGAGCAGGTAGGGGCTAGACAGTACAGAGACAGGTCATTAAGGACCAGGTAGGGGTTAGACAGTACAGAGACAGGTCATTAAGTACCAAGTAGGGGTTAGACAGTACAGAGACAGGTCATTAAAGAGCAGGTAGGGGTTAGACGGTACAGAGACAGACAGGTCATTAAGGATCTGGTAGGGGTTAGACAGTACAGAGAAAGGTCAATAATGACCAGGTAGGGGTTAGACAGTACCAACAGGTCATTAATGACCAATTGGGGTTGGTAGGGCTGGGTATCGTTGGGAAAATTATATTTTACTATATCTGGATACAAAACGTATAGAATGGAGTTATCGATTGAACGGGGAAGTTTCGATGCTACTCTGTACTGGGTTGTTTTGGTCGACACCTTTTTAAAGGGGTGGAGTACCGACGCCCACCCCTCGGGGTCAGGCAGCGACCAGGACCTGAGCGGTACTAACCCCCCGGTTCTCCTGGCAGATGAAGGTTCTCTGCACCAGCACAGCGTACAGGGTCGCCGTCAACGGCTCCCACCTGCTGGAGTACCAGCACCGCGTCAAGGACCTGCGCTCCATCAACCTGCTGTCCATCTACAAAGACGTCACCCTCACCTCCGTGCTCGTCGACCGCCTGCCCTGAAGACCCTAACCCCCCCCCCCCCCCCACCTCTTCGGGGTCGGTGGATACAAAGGACCAAAAGATACCTTATTGCTGTTGCTCATGTTAGGTTGTTTATGAATTAACTTCTACTGGTTGCTGGTTGAAAACTGAAAATGTGTTTTATATATATAGATTGATGGGGTGTAGTGAGAGCATGGAGATTGAAATATTAAATGTAGTCCGACAATAAAGCGATTATTAAACCCAATAGATATCTCCAGACTCAACCATCCCATTACTGATACAGATCTCTGAAATATTTTGCATTCACTTGAAGTAATTTAGCAGATGCTTTTATTCAGTGCCACTTACAAAATAGGAACAATCAAAGCTGTTAAATGATCCAATGTCTCTTCTGTTCATTGCGCAAAGGTAGGCAAGACCCATGATCAAACAAATATAAGGCCATGTCGAATGACAATAGCTTGGGCTGAATTTCAGAACTGGTTTTGAACACCAATGCAGTTTTATAAAACCGGTTCTTACCATCAAACATATCTCCGGACCTAAGCTATCGAGTTACACCTATAATACAGTTATGATGTAAATGTAAAAACAATAGGTATCAACAGACACACTCTGAATACCTAACTACTTCATAACTAAATTAAAACTCACTTGCATATAAAAGTAAATAGTAAAAGTATCTTAAGAGCAAGATAATCACACCTTGGATTTAAAAATAAGAAAAAATCCCTTAAAGATATCTGAAGGATGTTTGTTTCTTACTTTGTAGATAATTTCTTATGGATTTTTTGTTTATTAACTGGGATTCTTCGAACTGAACATCTTATATTTCTTTAAGATATAAATAATATTGTGACATTGAGAGTTAATGTATTTGTATTGGTTAATATTGATTTTATAGTTTATATACTATTAACAATATTTTGTACCTCATTGTAATGTATTGCGGCTCACTGAATCAAATATATTACGATATAATCATTATTTATCAATAATAGTATAGAAACATACATAAGTATAGGCAACTACGTGTATGCTAAGTTACTAGCAACTACACCATTTCTTCCGTTTTTTAACTTATTTACTGTAGATTTTACCTTTTTGTTTACCTATTTACTCTATCTACTACACTTCCTGTTTGGCTAGCACTTCTCCAACAAACAAGTTGGCAAGAATGGAATGAAATAAGTTGAGTTCTTCAGAAATATTGGAAGCAGTTGCTAAGAACATGACAGGTTGTGATATTGAGGAATGGCGGAGAACAACATTCTTCAGATGTTCTTCTAGGAAACTCAGAACTCGCGGCCGCGGGTGTTTGGGCGCGGCCACAGCGCGCGTCATGCTCCGTGCACGGGCGTGCCGGTCAGGTCGCGCGCGCGTTCAGTGCGCCGCGAAACCTGCGGCGTGACGTCAAGACGTTGCGCTGAGCGTCGCGACGTCACGTCTCGGGCAAACAAGCTCAGTCAGGGAAGTTCGCCCGCATTAAAGGGCTGGGGGGCGAACATGAGACCGACCCTATAGATTCAGGAGGAGTGTTCATGCATCTCAACAACGGCGTCAACCGATCGATCTCTCATCGAGCCGCGGGGACGCGCTCCTCTGATCGAGTCTCCAGGTCAGTGTCGCCCCTTGGCCCCTTTTACTGTTTACTGGTTTACTGGTCTAACGTCACACAACACCGACCATGTTAACATGGCTTATTCATGATGTGAACGTGTCTTACAGCTGTTCTAAGGTGTTCTACAGAGCTGTTCTAAGGTGTCATAGAGTTGTCCTAATGTGTTCTAAGGGCTGTCCTAAGGTGTTTCTACAGAGCTGTTCTAAGGTGTTCTACAGAGCTGTCCTAAGCTGTCCTACAGCTGTTCTAAGGTGTTCTAAAGCTGTCCTCACGGAACCACCACTCGGTTACCTGTATGTGTTGTTAGCTATGTAGCAGTTGTTAGCTTCTTGATGGGACATAGTTAGCAGGTTAGCTTCGCTGCTAGTGACAGGCAGGTCATTAACTGTTCCAGGACATGTCTCTCTCCGACGATGACAGACAGGTCCTTTCTGTTCCAGGACATGTCTCTCTCTCATGATGACAGACAGGTCGTCAACTGTTCCAGGACATGTCTCTCTCTCATGAAGACAGACAGGTCCTTTCTGTTCCAGGACATGTCTCTCTCTCATGATGACAGACGGGTCCTTTCTGTTCCAGGACATGTCTCTCTCTCATGATGACAGACAGGTCCTTTCTGTTCCAGGACATGTCTCTCTCTCATGATGACAGACAGGTCCTTTCTGTTCCAGGACATGTCTCTCTCTCATGATGACAGACAGGTCCTTTCTGTTCCAGGACATGTCTCTCTCTCATGATGACAGACAGGTCCTCAGCTGTTCCAGGACATGTCTCTCTCTCATGATGACAGACAGGTCCTCAGCTGTTCCAGGACATGTCTCTCTCTCATGATGACAGACAGGTCCTTTCTGTTCCAGGACATGTCTCTCTCTCATGATGACAGACAGGTCCTCAGCTGTTCCAGGACATGTCTCTCTCTCATGATGACAGACATGTACTCAACGATTGATTTGCTGATTCAGAGGGCTTCTGGTGCTAATCCCAGCTCCCATTCCCCTTAGTGACAGCCATGTCGGTGTGTCAGCGCATGAATGATGAGCTGGGTTTGGCTGCGGGCGGAGATCAGTCATCCCGGTGGTGGGTGGTGGGTGATTAGTGACGGCTCGCTGTGTCCTCAGAGCTTCTTCCCTCCGACCCTACTGGACCAGAACCTTTCTTGCAACGTTCCATCAACCTGACTTTTGTTATGCATGCATGCAGAGCAGGGTTGTCCCCCAGGGGCCCTGAGATGAGCCCCCCAGCCGTAGCGTAGATGTGTGTGGCTATGGCTAGGCTAGCGGGGTCTACCTTACCTTGACCTGCTCCTGCTAGCTCTTCTCTGTTGTGGCACCGCAGTGGTGAAACGAGCTCCCTGCTGATTTTCCCAGCAGTGTTGCTCACCAGCTTCTGCAGAAGCCAGTCCCTCCCTCCCAAACCCTCCTACTTATAGTATGTTGTACGTCGTCCTGGCACTTAATCATACTCAATCATACTATAGTACTCAGTTGTGCATCCTATCCTATCTATCTTGGTTGTGTACGGGGAATGGGTTAACCTAGAGATTAGTTAGTGCTTGGCCTTGTTTCACTTTCTGACGACAAATGTTTGATTGTAAGTTGCTTTGGTTAAAAGCGTCTGCCAAATGCCCTGGATGTAAATGTACACAGCCACACCCTGCCCATCACATGTCCTCACACATGCTCACTATGAAGATGCACTCCTACCCTTTTCTAGAGAAAACCGCTGTGTGACCCACTCGATGTTTGACCTCCTCCTCCTCCTCGTCCTCCTCCTCCAGTCAGAGTGTGGCGAGACTGTGATGTGACGAGCGACGGCCCCCGACGACCTCAGCACCAACCAATCGTCAGCCTGTCTGGAGGTAGGCTCCTCCCAGCACTTGGTTCTTAGTCGTGCAGCTGTATAGTAGACCCTCTGGTGAGGCCGTCTGCTGTAGCATACGTACCCTGTCTCACCCTACCCTGTCTCACCCCACTGTAGCCGCTCTTACCCCACCGTACCCTGTCTCACTCTACCATACCCTGTCTCACTCTACCGTATATAGCCTGTCTTACCCTACCATACCCTGTCTCACTCTACCGTATATAGCCTGTCTTACCCTACCATACCCTGTCTCACTCTACCGTATATAGCCTGTCTCACCCTACCATACCCTGTCTCACTCTACCGTATATAGCCTGTCTTACCCTACCATACCCTGTCTCACTCTACCCTGCCTTACCCTACCGTACTCTGTCTCACCCCATTGATGTACCCTGTCTTACCCCACCATAACCTGTCTTACCCTACAGTACCTATTTACCACACCGTACCCTGTCTCACCCCACCCTGTCTCACCCCACCCTGTCTCACCCCACCCTGTCTCACCCCACCCTGTCTTACCCAACCCTGTCTCACCCTACCCTGTCTCACCCCACCCTGTCTCACCCTACCCTGTCTCACCCTGCCCTGTCTCACCCTACCCTGTCTCACCCCACCCTGTCTCACCCCACCCTGTCTCACCCCACCCTGTCTCACCCCGCCCTGTCTCACCCCACCCTGTCTCACCCCACCCTGTCTCACCCCACCCTAAGCTGATGAGCCCCTCTGTCGGCAGGATGCACCTGCAGGCCTACCCCCTCCCCCAGCGCTCCCCCAGGAGGGCCCAGCAGGGGGAGGTCCTCCGCGCCGCCGCCGCCGCCGGTAACCGCGGCAACCCGGGAGGGGGGACCCGCCACCCCCTGAGCGTCCTGTCCGGCAACACGTCGCATCGCCACGGCAACGGGCCGACCCACCGCGGCAACGACAAGACCTCGTCCCGCGGCCCCGCCCCCCCTCCGCCGGGTTGCCACGACGACCAGGAGGAGCCGTGGAGCGTGGTGCGGCCCGGCTACGTCCGGGAGAAGATCGCCATGTTCGCCTCCTCGCCGCCGCCATCGCCGCCGCCACCGCCGACGGGCGCCGAGGACCCGGAGGAGGCCTTCGGCTCCACGGGCGGGGGGGGGCTGAAGGTGAAGGGGGGCTGGGAGCGGGAGAGCCGCTCTGCCAAGCGGCCGCGGCGGTCCGGGGGGCGGGGCCTCGCGGCGGGGGGAGGGGGGGCGGAGCCTGAGGAGGCGGTGTCGGTGGGCGAGATGGTGGCCTCCCTGGAGCAGCGGATGACCTCCGTCCCGCTGCTCGCCCTCCAGCGGAGCTCCTCCAGCCTCACCCCGACCCGCACGCCGCCCGGCCCCGCCCTCCCCCGGCCCCCCGCTGGGGGGCCGGGGGAGGAGGGGCCGGGCGGCGGGGGGGAGGCGGTGCGCGTCTGGGACCTGGTGGCCCGGCTGGAGTCCGAGTGTGTGAAGGGCCCCTCGGGACCCGGCCGGCGGCTCCTAAGGGGGGTGGGACGCGTGCTGTTGACCCACTCCTCCTCCTCCTGCTCCTCCTCCTCCTCCTCTTCCTCCTGCTCCTCCTCCTCCTCCTCGCCCCAGCCTCCCTCGGCCCCGCCCACGCCGGCCCCGGGTTCCGGTTCAGAGGCCCGGCTGGAGGTCCAAAGACCCCGGGCCCGCCCCCCCACAGACCCCCAGACCCTGCGCTGTGGGCAGGAGGAGGAGGAGGAGGAGGAGGAGCCAGGGAAGCTGTTCTTCTCCTCGCCGCTGGTCCAGATCTTCTCCTCCTCCTCCTCCTCCTCCTCCTCCGCCCGGCCCCGAGGAGAACCAGCCGTAGGAGGGAGCAGGTCGTCACGGGCCCTTCCTCCCACCTCCCCGCCGCTCCTCCTCCTCCCCAGCCCCGACTCCTGTGGAGCCCCAGAGCTGGACGTGAGGAGGGCACCGCCCCGAGGAGGAGGAGGAGGAGCACTAGAGCAGGAGCCCGGCGCCTCCCAGGACTTCCTGGAGGCGCGCTTCCAGCTGCAGCTCCTCCTGGAGCCGCAGCCCGCGCTGCTGCTCCTCCCGCAGCACCTCCTCCTGCACATCCTGTCGCTGCTGCCCACGCACAGCCTGGCCGCGCTCAAGTGCTGCTGCCGCCACTTCGCCTCGCTGATGGACGCCTACGGCGTGCGCGCCGCCGACTCCCGCTGGGTGGGCGACCCGCGCTACCGCGACGACCCCTGCAAGCAGTGCAAGCGGCGGTATCGCCGCGGCGACGTGTCGCTGTGCCGCTGGCACCACAAGCCCTACTGCCAGGCGCTGCCCTACGGCCCGGGCCACTGGATGTGTTGCCACGGCACCCGCAAGGACGCGCCCGGCTGCAACGTGGGTCTCCACGACAACCGGTGGGTGCCGGACTTCCACAGCTTCACCTCGGCCCTCTACATGAGGAGGAGGGGGGAGTCCGCCGACGAGGCCTGAGGTGTGTGTGTGTGTGTGTGTGTGTGTGTGTGTGTGTGTGTGTGTGTGTGTGTGTGTGTGTGTGTGTGTGTGTGTGTGTGTGTGTGTGTGTGTGTGTGTGTGTGTGTGTGTGTGTGTGTGTGTGTGTTGCCATTAGCATGTGGGGATTGATCCTCTGCTGCCCACCGCCCACCAAACACACGACCAGCAGGAAGTAGTCCTCTCTGCCATGGGTCTGCTTCCTGTGAGGGGGCCGCGTGCCGCGCCATCTCTACGTCCCACCCCCCACCCCCACCCCCCCCCCCGCACGGCTCAGCGCAACACTCACTGGAACCAATGACATGTGAGGAAAGAAGATCTCTGTACATATTTATGAAGTTGGGAGGTTTGAATGTATTACCCACAATGCCCCAGGTCCCCGGTCGCGGCAAAGAAACGCTTTACAAAACAATGCTGGAGTTGAGAATTTAAAAAAAATCTATTTTTTTGCCATGAGAAACTATAATGTGGAACTCTTATCTTTGTATTGTTTAAGGTCCTTGGGTTTGGCGGCTGTTCCTGAATGATATTTTGCTTAATAAAGTGCATCCGTTTGGTTTTATGATCGAAGAATGCGACTCCTTTTATTGAGCTGGCCTCACACGCTAATGCTGAACATCTGTGACCTCCGATGCTAGTAGGAGCGTTGTCATGGACACGGGTTGGTAGTAGTGTAGTCATGGATATAGGGTTGCCATGGATACCCCCTACTGGTGTCTGTCAGTAGTTGGGTTGTCTCAGATGATCAAAGGTTTGAAATGATGTAGAATAGATACAGAATGGAACCTGTTGATGTAATGGTATCAAAGACCATAAACATCTAGAATTGAACAACACCTCATGGTTAACACTTTGCCTGAGGAATGTCGTTCATACATATTTCGTTATAATTGTATTGCCTCATTGGGTGTGAATATAATGTTGAATATTACTCCTGGCAATGTCCCAATGCTCAGCTCTGTAGCGCATTGGATAGGGCACTCTAAAAGACCAGGGGCCTCGCCCTCATGTACTAAGACTTGCGTGAATTTCATACTGAAACTTGGCGTACGCCAAAACCCAGAAACTGTCTTACGCACAAATAAATTCAGATGTATGTATCAAAGTGTGCGAACGCATGGATCCAAGCACGTTTCTTTTGTACATCTCGATCAACGTGGAATTGAGCGCACATGCCGAGGTGCCAAACTCCTCCCTGTCCACGCCCTCATGTAAATATGCAATTTCATTTAAATAGGCCTCTGGACCTGAGATTCACCTCTTAATCCGATCACCTGGCACCATGAACAGAGGCAAAAAACGAAACTTCACGGAGTCTGAGCTCGAGATTTTGCTCCACAAGTTAGAAATGCGCAAGCATATGCTATTGGAACCCTGTCAACAGGGATAAATGCAAAACAAAAGAGAAGTGAGTGGGAGTGTGTTTGCGAGGCCGAAAAAAAAAAACATAAGGGGTAACGCTGTCGTTTTTTATCGGTCATCATGAAAAAAAAAAAATAAGGGGTCACACTGTTGTCTTTGCCAAATAAAATATAAGGGGTAACACTGTCGTTTTTATCAAATGAAACATAAGGGGTAGCACTGTCGTTTTTTATCGGTCGTCATGAAAAAAAACATAAGGGGTAACACTGTAGTTTTTATCAAATGAAACATGAGGGGTGACACTGTCATTTTTCTTTGGTCGTCATGAAAAAAACCATAAGGGGTAACACTGTCGTTTTTTATCGGTCGTCATGAAAAAAAACATAAGGGGTAACACTGTTGTTTTTTATCGGTCGTCATGAAAAAAACATAAGGGGTAACACTGTCGTTTTTTATCGGTCGTCATGAAAAAAAAACATAAGGGGTAACACTGTCGTTTTTTATCGGTCGTCATGAAAAAAAACATAAGGGGTAACACTGTTGTTTTTTATTGGTCGTCATGAAAAAAAAAAAGGGGTCACACTGTTGTCTTTGCCAAATAAAATATAAGGGGTAACACTGTCGTTTTTATCAAATGAAACATAAGGGGTAGCACTGTCGTTTTTTATCGGTCATCATGAAAAAAACATAAGGGGTAACAATGTCGTTTTTATCAAATGAAACATGAGGGGTGACACTGTTGTTTTTTATTGGTCGTCATGAAAAAAAAAGGTAAGGGGTTTCACTGTCGTTTTTTATCGGTCGTCATGAAAAAAAACAGAAGGGGTAACACTGTTGTTTTTTATCGGTCGTCATGAAAAAAAAAATAAGGGGTAACGCTGTTGTTTTTTATCGGCCGTCATGAAAAAAACATAAGGGGTAACACTGTCGTTCTTTATCGGTCGTCATGAAAAAAAACATAAGGGGTAACACTGTCGTTTTTATCAAATGAAACATGAGGGGTGACACTGTCATTTTTCTTTGGTCGTCATAAAAAAACCATAAGGGGTAACACTGTTGTTTTTTATCGGTCGTCATGAAAAAAAACATAAGGGGTAACACTGTCGTTTTTTATCAGTCGTCATGAAAAAAAACATAAGGGGTAACGCTGTTGTTTTTTATTGGTCGTCATGAAAAAAACATAAGGGGTAACACTGTTGTTTTTTATTGGTCGTCATGAAAAAAAACGTAAGGGGTAACACTGTCGTTTTTTATCGGTCGTCATGAAAAAAAACATAAGGGGTAACACTGTAGTTTTTATCATATGAAACATGAGGGGTGACACTGTCGTTTTTCTTTGGTCGTCATGAAAAAAACATAAGGGGTAACACTGTCGTTTTTTATCGGTCGTCATGAAAAAAAACATAAGGGGTAACACTGTTGTTTTTTATTGGTCGTCATGAAAAAAAAAAAGGGGTCACACTGTTGTCTTTGCCAAATAAAATATAAGGGGTAACACTGTCGTTTTTATCAAATGAAACATAAGGGGTAGCACTGTCGTTTTTTATCGGTCATCATGAAAAAAACATAAGGGGTAACACTGTAGTTTTTATCAAATTAAACATGAGGGGTGACACTGTTGTTTTTTATTGGTCGTAATGAAAAAAAACGTAAGGGGTTTCACTGTCGTTTTTTATCGGTCGTCATGAAAAAAAACATAAGGGGTAACACTGTCGTTTTTTATCGGTCGTCATGAAAAAAAAAAAAAGGGGTAACGGTGTTGTTTTTTATTGGCCGTCATGAAAAAAACATAAAGGGTAACACTGTCGTTTTTTATCGGTCGTCATGAAAAAAAACATAAGGGGTAACACTGTCGTTTTTTATCGGTCATCATGAAAAAAACATAAGGGGTATCACTGTAGTTTTTATCAAATGAAACATGAGGGGTGACACTGTTGTTTTTTATCGGTCGTCATGAAAAAAAACAGAAGGGGTAACACTGTTGTTTTTTATCGGTCGTCATGAAAAAAAAAATAAGGGGTAACGCTGTTGTTTTTTATCGGCCGTCATGAAAAAAACATAAGGGGTAACACTGTCGTTCTTTATCGGTCGTCATGAAAAAAAACATAAGGGGTAACACTGTCGTTTTTATCAAATGAAACATGAGGGGTGACACTGTCATTTTTCTTTGGTCGTCATAAAAAAACCATAAGGGGTAACACTGTTGTTTTTTATCGGTCGTCATGAAAAAAAACATAAGGGGTAACACTGTTGTTTTTTATCGGTCGTCATGAAAAAAACATAAGGGGTAACACTGTCGTTTTTTATCGGTCGTCATGAAAAAAAAACATAAGGGGTAACACTGTCGTTTTTTATCGTCGTCATGAAAAAAAACATAAGGGGTAACACTGTTGTTTTTTATTGGTCGTCATGAAAAAAAAAAAGGGGTCACACTGTTGTCTTTGCCAAATAAAATATAGGGGGTAACACTGTCGTTTTTATCAAATGAAACATAAGGGGTAGCACTGTCGTTTTTTATCGGTCATCATGAAAAAAACATAAGGGGTAACAATGTCGTTTTTATCAAATGAAACATGAGGGGTGACACTGTTGTTTTTTATTGGTCGTCATGAAAAAAAAAGGTAAGGGGTTTCACTGTCGTTTTTTATCGGTCGTCATGAAAAAAAACAGAAGGGGTAACACTGTTGTTTTTTATCGGTCGTCATGAAAAAAAAAATAAGGGGTAACGCTGTTGTTTTTTATCGGCCGTCATGAAAAAAACATAAGGGGTAACACTGTCGTTCTTTATCGGTCGTCATGAAAAAAAACATAAGGGGTAACACTGTCGTTTTTATCAAATGAAACATGAGGGGTGACACTGTCATTTTTCTTTGGTCGTCATAAAAAAACCATAAGGGGTAACACTGTTGTTTTTTATCGGTCGTCATGAAAAAAAACATAAGGGGTAACACTGTCGTTTTTTATCAGTCGTCATGAAAAAAAACATAAGGGGTAACGCTGTTGTTTTTTATTGGTCGTCATGAAAAAAACATAAGGGGTAACACTGTTGTTTTTTATTGGTCGTCATGAAAAAAAACGTAAGGGGTAACACTGTCGTTTTTTATCGGTCGTCATGAAAAAAAACATAAGGGGTAACACTGTAGTTTTTATCATATGAAACATGAGGGGTGACACTGTCGTTTTTCTTTGGTCGTCATGAAAAAAACCATAAGGGGTAACACTGTCGTTTTTTATCGGTCGTCATGAAAAAAAACATAAGGGGTAACGCTGTTGTTTTTTATCGGCCGTCATGAAAAAAACATAAGGGGTAACACTGTCGTTTTTTATCGGTCGTCATGAAAAAAAACATAAGGGGTAACACTGTTGTTTTTTATTGGTCGTCATGAAAAAAAAAAAGGGGTCACACTGTTGTCTTTGCCAAATAAAATATAAGGGGTAACACTGTCGTTTTTATCAAATGAAACATAAGGGGTAGCACTGTCGTTTTTTATCGGTCATCATGAAAAAAACATAAGGGGTAACACTGTAGTTTTTATCAAATTAAACATGAGGGGTGACACTGTTGTTTTTTATTGGTCGTAATGAAAAAAAACGTAAGGGGTTTCACTGTCGTTTTTTATCGGTCGTCATGAAAAAAAACATAAGGGGTAACACTGTCGTTTTTTATCGGTCGTCATGAAAAAAAAAAAAAGGGGTAACGGTGTTGTTTTTTATTGGCCGTCATGAAAAAAACATAAAGGGTAACACTGTCGTTTTTTATCGGTCGTCATGAAAAAAAACATAAGGGGTAACACTGTCGTTTTTTATCGGTCATCATGAAAAAAACATAAGGGGTATCACTGTAGTTTTTATCAAATGAAACATGAGGGGTGACACTGTTGTTTTTTATTGGTCGTCATGAAAAAAAAAGGTAAGGGGTTTCACTGTCGTTTTTTATCGGTCGTCATGAAAAAAAACAGAAGGGGTAACACTGTTGTTTTTTATCGGTCGTCATGAAAAAAAAAAAAAGGGGTAACGCTGTTGTTTTTTATCGGCCGTCATGAAAAAAACATAAGGGGTAACACTGTCGTTCTTTATCGGTCGTCATGAAAAAAAACATAAGGGGTAACACTGTCGTTTTTATCAAATGAAACATGAGGGGTGACACTGTCATTTTTCTTTGGTCGTCATAAAAAAACCATAAGGGGTAACACTGTTGTTTTTTATCGGTCGTCATGAAAAAAAACATAAGGGGTAACACTGTCGTTTTTTATCAGTCGTCATGAAAAAAAACATAAGGGGTAACGCTGTTGTTTTTTATTGGTCGTCATGAAAAAAACATAAGGGGTAACACTGTTGTTTTTTATTGGTCGTCATGAAAAAAAACGTAAGGGGTAACACTGTCGTTTTTTATCGGTCGTCATGAAAAAAAACATAAGGGGTAACACTGTAGTTTTTATCATATGAAACATGAGGGGTGACACTGTCGTTTTTATTTGGTCGTCATGAAAAAAACCATAAGGGGTAACACTGTCGTTTTTTATCGGTCGTCATGAAAAAAAACATAAGGGGTAACGCTGTTGTTTTTTATCGGCCGTCATGAAAAAAACATAAGGGGTAACACTGTCGTTTTTTATCGGTCGTCATGAAAAAAAACATAAGGGGTAACACTGTTGTTTTTTATTGGTCGTCATGAAAAAAAAAAAGGGGTCACACTGTTGTCTTTGCCAAATAAAATATAAGGGGTAACACTGTCGTTTTTATCAAATGAAACATAAGGGGTAGCACTGTCGTTTTTTATCGGTCATCATGAAAAAAACATAAGGGGTAACACTGTAGTTTTTATCAAATTAAACATGAGGGGTGACACTGTTGTTTTTTATTGGTCGTAATGAAAAAAAACGTAAGGGGTTTCACTGTCGTTTTTTATCGGTCGTCATGAAAAAAAACATAAGGGGTAACACTGTCGTTTTTTATCGGTCGTCATGAAAAAAAAAAAAAGGGGTAACGGTGTTGTTTTTTATTGGCCGTCATGAAAAAAACATAAAGGGTAACACTGTCGTTTTTTATCGGTCGTCATGAAAAAAAACATAAGGGGTAACACTGTCGTTTTTTATCGGTCATCATGAAAAAAACATAAGGGGTATCACTGTAGTTTTTATCAAATGAAACATGAGGGGTGACACCGTTGTTTTTTATTGGTCGTCATGAAAAAAAACGTAAGGGGTTTCACTGTCGTTTTTTATCGGTCATCATGAAAAAAAACATAAGGGGTAACACTGTCGTTTTTTATCGGTCATCATGAAAAAAAAAAAAAGGGGTAACGCTGTTGTTTTTTATCGGCCGTCATGAAAAAAACATAAGGGGTAACACTGTCGTTTTTTATCGGTCGTCATGAAAAAAAACATAAGGGGTAACACTGTTGTTTTTTATTGGTCGTCATGAAAAAAAAAAAGGGGTCACACTGTTGTCTTTGCCAAATAAAATATAAGGGGTAACACTGTCGTTTTTATCAAATGAAACATAAGGGGTAGCACTGTCGTTTTTTATCGGTCATCATGAAAAAAACATAAGGGGTAACACTGTAGTTTTTATCAAATTAAACATGAGGGGTGACACTGTTGTTTTTTATTGGTCGTAATGAAAAAAAACGTAAGGGGTTTCACTGTCTTTTTTATCGGTCGTCATGAAAAAAAACATAAGGGGTAACACTGTCGTTTTTTATCGGTCGTCATGAAAAAAAAAAAAAGGGGTAACGGTGTTGTTTTTTATTGGCCGTCATGAAAAAAACATAAGGGGTAACACTGTCGTTTTTTATCGGTCGTCATGAAAAAAAACATAAGGGGTAACACTGTCGTTTTTTATCGGTCATCATGAAAAAAACATAAGGGGTATCACTGTAGTTTTTATCAAATGAAACATGAGGGGTGACACCGTTGTTTTTTATTGGTCGTCATGAAAAAAAACGTAAGGGGTTTCACTGTCGTTTTTTATCGGTCATCATGAAAAAAAACATAAGGGGTAACACTGTCGTTTTTTATCGGTCATCATGAAAAAAAGATTAAGGGGTAACGCTGTTGTTTTTTATCGGCCGTCATGAAAAAAACATAAGGGGTAACACTGTCGTTTTTTATCGGTCGTCATGAAAAAAAAAATAAGGGGTAACACTGTAGTTTTTATCAAATGAAACATGAGGGGTGACACTGTCATTTTTCTTTGGTCGTCATGAAAAAAACCATAAGGGGTAACACTGTTGTTTTTTATCGGTCGTCATGAAAAAAAACATAAGGGGTAACACTGTCGTTTTTTATCGGTCGTCATGAAAAAAAAAAAAAGGGGTAACGCTGTTGTTTTTTATCGGCCGTCATGAAAAAAACATAAGGGGTAACGCTGTTGTTTTTTATCGGTCGTCATGAAAAAAACATAAGGGGTAACACTGTTGTTTTTTATCGGTCGTCATGAAAAAAAACATAAGGGGTAACACTGTCGTTTTTTATCGGTCGTCATGAAAAAAAAAAAAAGGGGTAACGCTGTTGTTTTTTATCGGCCGTCATGAAAAAAACATAAGGGGTAACACTGTTGTTTTTGATTGGTCGTCATGAAAAAAACCACAAGGGGTAACACTGTTGTTTTTTATTGGTCGTCATGAAGAAAAACATAAGGGGTAACACTGTTGTCTTTGTCAAATAAAATATAAGGGGTAACACTGTCGTTTTTTATCAGTCATGAAAAAACCATAAGGGGTAACAATGTCGTTTTTTATTGGTTGTCACACACATACATTTTAATGTCATGTATATCCTCTTTATTGATGATTGATCAGTGTGAATTGTCATCGCCTCAGTGGTGCAGTGGAGTGCACTCTGCCTAACCCACTGGAGACAGCGGCTCAATTTCTGTAGAAAACACAATATCTTTAATTTCAAACGTAATGCTATCATGTCTATTGCATCATCATATATAACCATAGACATATTTAAATTATAAATCTCAGTGGGAAGTCGAGAGAGCTGTGAGCTAACCCCCTGGGGACCGGGGTTCAAGTCTGGTTGATGTCCTTTGTTGGAAGACTC
Source organism: Gadus chalcogrammus (assembly GCF_026213295.1). NCBI lineage: Eukaryota > Metazoa > Chordata > Actinopteri > Gadiformes > Gadidae > Gadus > Gadus chalcogrammus. Next base: position 22,326,839 of record NC_079416.1, read on the forward strand.
TTATCTCTATTTCATGCAAATTATAAAGTCAAGTATAACCATTGTGTTGACTTGATTTGATGTCTTGATGGTGCATTGATAAGTTCGGAGGTTAATACTCCAAACAGCTCAGGTTCGGATCCCTGCAAATACGTCGACAGGGGTACTGCTGTCGTTTTTTATTGGTCAACATGGAAAAAACATGAGGGGTAACACTGTTGTTTTTTATCGGCCGTCATGAAAAAAAAACATAAGGGGTAACACTGTTGTTTTTTATTGGTCTTCATGAAAAACCATATAAGGGGTAACACTGTTGTTTTTTATTGTCATATATAACCACAGACATTTTTTAGTAATAAATCTCAGTGGGAAGTGGAGAGAGCTGTGAGCTAACCCCCTGGGGACCGGGGTTCAAGTCTGGTTGATGTCGTCTGTTGGAAGACACTTATTTCTATTTCATGCAAATTATAAAGTCAAGTATAACCATTGTGTTGACTTTATTCGGTGTCTTGATGGTGCATTGATAACTTCGGAGGTTAATACTCCAAACAGCTCTGGTTCGGATCCCTGCAAAAACGTCGACAGGGGTACCGCTGTCTTTTTTTATTGGTCAACATGGAAAAAACATGAGGGGTAACTCTGTTGTTTTTTATCGGCCGTCATGAAATAAACATAAGGGGTAACACTGTCGATATTCATAAAATAAAACATAGGGGGTAACACTGTTGTTTTTCTTTGGTCGTCATGAAAAAAATACAAGGGGTAACACTGTTGTTTTTTATTGGTCGTCATGAAAAAAAAACATAAGGGGTAACACTGTTGTTTTTTATCGGCCGTCATGAAATAAACATAAGGGGTAACACTGTCGATATTCATAAAATAAAACATAGGGGGTAACACTGTTGTTTTTCTTTGGTCGTCATGAAAAAAATACAAGGGGTAACACTGTTGTTTTTTATCGGTCGTCATGAAAAAAAACATAAGGGGTAACACTGTTGTTTTTTATTGGTCGTCATGAAAAAAAAAAAAGGGGTCACACTGTTGTCTTTGCCAAATAAAATATAAGGGGTAACACTGTCGTTTTTATCAAATGAAACATAAGGGGTAGCACTGTCGTTTTTTATTGGTCATCATGAAAAAAACATAAGGGGTAACACTGTAGTTTTTATCAAATGAAACATAAGGGGTAGCACTGTCGTTTTTCATCGGTCGTCAATGACGACCGATGAAAAACAACAGTGTTACCCCTTATGTTTTTTTTCATGACGACTCGTCATGAAAAAAAACATAAGGGGTAACACTGTTGTTTTTTATTGGTCGTCATGAAAAAAAAAAAGGGTTCACACTGTTGTCTTTGCCAAATAAAATATAAGGGGTAACACTGTCGTTTTTTATCGGTCATCATGAAAAAAACATAAGGGGTAACACTGTAGTTTTTATCAAATGAAACATGAGGGGTGACACTGTTGTTTTTTATTGGTCGTCATGAAAAAAAAACTGAAGGGGTTTCACTGTCGTTTTTTATCGGTCGTCATGAAAAAAAACATAAGGGGTAACACTGTCGTTTTTTATCGGTGGTCATGAAAAAATAAATAAGGGGTAACGCTGTTGTTTTTTATCGGTCGTCATGAAAAAAACATAAGGGGTAACAGTGTCGTTTTTTATCGGTCGTCATGAAAAAAACATAAGGGGTAACACTGTCGTGTTTTTATCGGTCGTCATGAAAAAAAAATAAGGGCTCACACTGTCGTCTTTGTCAAATAAAATATAAGGGGTAACACTGTCATATTTTATTGGTCGTCATGAAAAAAAACATATTTGAAAATAAATAAATAATTGTCCTTGTCAAATAAAATATAAGGGGTAACACTGTTGTTTTTCATCAGTCATCATGGGAAAAAAATACATAAGGGGTAACACTGTTGTTTTTATCAAATGAAACGTAAAGGGTAACACTGTCGTTTTTTATCTGTCGTCATGAAAAATCCATAAGGGGTAACACTGTCAAAATGTATCGAATAAAACAAAGGGTGACACTGTCGTTTTTTATCGGTCGTCATGAAAAAAAACATAAGGGGTATCACTGTCGTTTTTTATTGGTCGTCATGAAAAAAAAAATAAGGGGTAACGCTGTTGTTTTTTATCGGTCGTCATGAAAAAAACATAAGGGGTAACACTGTCGTTTTTTATCGGTCGTCATGAAAAAAACATAAGGGGTAACACTGTCGTTTTTTATCGGTCGTCATGAAAAAAAAATAAGGGGTCACACTGTCGTCTTTGTCAAATAAAATATAAGGGGTAACACTGTCATATTTTATTGGTCGTCATGAAAAAAAACATATTTGAAAATAAATAAATAATTGTCCTTGTCAAATAAAATATAAGGGGTAACACTGTTGTTTTTCATCAGTCATCATGGGAAAAAATACATAAGGGGTAACACTGTTGTTTTTATCAAATGAAACGTAAAGGGTAACACTGTCGTTTTTTATCTGTCGTCATGAAAAATCCATAAGGGGTAACACTGTCAAAATGTATCGAATAAAACAAAGGGTGACACTGTCGTTTTTTATCGGTCGTCATGAAAAAAAACATAAGGGGTATCACTGTCGTTTTTTATTGGTCGTCATGAAAAAAAAAATAAGGGGTAATGCTGTTGTTTTTTATCGGTCGTCATGAAAAAAACCTAAGGGGTAACACTGTCGTTTTTTATCGGTCGTCATGAAAAAAACATAAGGGGTAACACTGTCGTTTTTTATCGGTCGTCATGAAAAAAAAACATAAGGGGTAACACTGTTGTTTTTATCAAATGAAACGTAAAGGGTAACACTGTCGTTTTTTATCTGTCGTCATGAAAAATCCATAAGGGGTAACACTGTCAAAATGTATCGAATAAAACATAGGGGGTAACACTGTCGTTTTTATCAAATGAAACATGAGGGGTGACACTGTTGTTTTTTATCGGTCGTAATGAAAAAAAACATAAGGGGTAACACTCGTTTTTTATCGGCCGTCATGAAAAAAAACACAAGGGGTAACACTGTTGTTTTTTATTGGTCGTCATGAAAAAAACATAAGGGGTAACACTGTTGTTTTTATCAAATGAAACGTAAAGGGTAACACTGTATAGAATAGAATAGAATAGAATAGAATAGAATAGAAACACACACACGCACACCCACACCCACGCGTCGCACAGTTTTATAAATGAGACCCCAGATCACTAGAGATCACGGTTAAAGTCCCCTCATGACAAGCTGAGGGTATGTTGCGTTTAATTTAAAGGTGACATATTATACCACCAGGTGTGAGTGATTAGCCGTTACCAGCCGTTTTGAAAATTGGCCTCTTCTGACATCACAAGTGGGCGTGTCTGCCTAGATGTTTGTTAGACTGATAGATCAGTCTATCAGCCTACCCGGTGGACTTTAGCAAATGTTGCTCATCTACCCAGCACACATCTAGGTGGCCACGCAAGATGTCAGAAGATTTTGAAAACGGCTTGTAATGACTAATAACTCACACCTGGTGGCAGGGGGGAACAGCTTAGCTCAGGAGGTAGAGCAGTTGTCAAGGGTTGCTAGTTCGGTCCCCCTCCTAGTTGAGTGTTGATGTGTCCCTGAGCAAGACACTTAACCCTAACTGCTCCTGACGAGCTGGCTGTCGCCTTGCATGGTTGACTCTGCCTTCGGAGTCAATGTTTGTATTAACCGATGTGAGTCACTATGGATAAACGCTTCTGCTAATTGCCCTAATTGTAATTGGTGGTATAATATGTCACCTTTAAAGAATTGTTCTATTCCCATTATGTTCTCAGTTTAGACCAGGGATTGGCAACTTTCATGATAAAGAGGGCCACATGACTGCGCACTTCAAATAAACGTAAGCTGAGAGAAGCTACAAAATTGAATGAATTTGGTAGATAGGATTTCCTGTATTCTTGTTGCATTTTGGGGATGGCCACTACCTAAAAAAATCATCCAGATTCATAACCTATGCACGGTATGATTGAATTGATTGAATTGAACCAACATACACTAATTTCATGTTTTCCATGCTTAAACAGCCACATGAACGATTAGTATTTTTATCAATGCAAAGGGCTCACATACATCAAACTAGACACATGGGTTTGCCTTTGAATTCCATGAACAGTTACTCAGCTTCCTCTTTCTTGACCGAGTTTTCTGTAACTCGAAAAAAATAAAATAATAAAAAATATATTTTTTAATTATGTGTGGGCCAGTCTGAGTGAGGATGTGGCCGCCCGTCTTCCATCCCTGGTTTGGACTCAATATTTCCCTAAATCTCTGCTCCTTCAGACCCCGGGTCAGTGTATCACATCAAGCTAGGTGTTGTGGTCATTTGTGGCATCTTTTTATTTATTTTTAATACACAAAGGATTGTATTTTCATAACGTCACAGATGATACCGTACTTAAGTCCAGCCCAGCAGCCACTCTTCAGAGTGTGGAAGGAGGTGACCGTTTTCAGCTGAATGGGTTTTAAATCAGGGTTTTGATGAGAACATGAGCGTTTCTGCGGCTGGTTCCTCCAGAGCTCAGAGGAGAAACACCACCACCACCCACTCACGCTCAGCGGGCATACAGAGACCTCTAGGCAGACGAAGGGACACGTGTCGACCTGTAGGTCCTCCTGGAACCCGTCCAGGGTTGGACCAGGACGTGATGTCATCATGCTGACGGACCAATCAGAAGAAGACGAAGACACATTCTTCAAGTGCAGGTGAACATCATCTGCAGCCCGGTACTGGTTCAGCTCTGGACCACGAGGTTCTCCTTAGGGGGGCTGGCCCTGAACCAGGTGGTGCAGAGTCTGGACCAGGAGGTGGTGGAGGGTCTGGACCAGGAGGAGGGTCTGGACCAGGAGGAGGTGGAGGGTCTGGACCAGGAGGAGGTGGAGGGTCTGGACCAGGAGGAGGTGGAGGGTCTAGACCAGGAGGTGGTGTAGGGTCTAGACCAGGAGGAGGTTTGCGGAGGTGGTCAGCGCTGGCCCGTGTAGGCTCTGAACCAGGAGGTGACGGAGGCGGCGGCGGAGGAGATCATTCCCCCGGGGGCCGCGGGCTGGGAGAGCTGGAGGGCAGCGCTCTGGGACATCTCCATGGGCTGGAACCACAACCATCCCCATGGTTACAGCATCAGCATCACACAACACGGAGGAACCACAACCATCCCCCGGGTACAGCATCATTCACACAACACGGAGGAACCACAACCATCCCCATGGTTACAGCATCAGCATCACACAACACGGAGGAACCACAACCATCCCCAGGGTACAGCATCAGCAACACACAACACGGAGGAACCACAACCATCCCAGGGTTACAGCAGCATTCATACAACATGGAGGACATGCAACCATCCTCTCAACACTGGGCATACATATTATGATTAAAGGAATAATATAATATTTTACCAGTCTCTGCGAACCGTGACTCTTAACACAACCAAAAGAGGTCCCGGTTGCTTTTAGAGCTTGGAAGGGGTTTGGGTTAGGGCTGATGATGGTCCCTCGTCACGCAACGCAAGGTCTGCGTCGGGTTTTTGTGAACGGACCAATCACAGCCCTTGCTGCCGCAATTTTTGGGAGGCGCAGTGAACGCAAGGAGGGTCCGCAATTAGGGTCCGCAAGGACGTAAGGGGTCCGTAACCCCCTTGCGTTGCGTGTTAGGTACCTGGGTTAAACCAGGGAGGAACCAGGTTTGGGTCTGGGGGGGGGGGGGGGGGTCTACCAGGTTTGGGTCTGGGTCGGGGGGGGGTCTACCAGGTGGGGGTCTACCTGGGAGGGGATGTCGCAGAAGCGGGGGCTGGGCACCGTCTCCCAGTCCACCCCCAGGTCCGTCTCGTCGTCGGTGACCCCCTCCTCGGCGCTCTCCTCCGCCGGCCCGTCCGCCTCCGGCTCCACGAACTCCATGGACTCCTCCAGGTCCACGGCCACCTCGAACGGCCCCGTCCTGCCACACACAGGTTAACCTACCGCTAACCAACCCGCCCTGCCCACACACAGGTCAACCTACCGCTAACCAACCCGTCCTGCCACACACAGGTCAACCTACCGCTAACCAACCCGTCCTGCCACACACAGGTCAACCTACCGCTAACCAACCCGTCCTGCCACACACAGGTTAACCCACCGCTAACCAACCCGTCCAGCCCACACACAGGTCAACCCACCGCTAACCAACCCGTCCTGCTCACACCCAGGTCAACCTACCGCTAACCAACCCGTCCTGCCCACACACAGGGTTAACCTACAGCTAACCAACCCGTCCTGCTCACACACAGGTTAACCTACCGCTAACCAACCCGTCCTGCCACACACAGGGTTAACCTACCGCTAACCAACCCGTCCTGCCACACACAGGTTAACCTACCGCTAACCAACCCGTCCTGCCACACACAGGTTAACCTACCGCTAACCAACCCGTCCTGCCCACACACAGGTTAACCTACAGCTAACCAACCCGTCCGGCTCACACCCCGGGTTAACCTACAGCTAACCAACCCGTCCTGCTCACACACAGGGTTAACCTACAGCTAACCAACCCGTCCTGCTCACACCCAGGGTTAACCTACAGCTAACCAACCCGTCCTGCCACACACAGGTTAACCTACAGCTAACCAACCCGTCCTGCCACACACAGGTTAACCTACAGCTAACCAACCCGTCCTGCCACACACAGGTTAACCTACAGCTAACCAACCCGTCCTGCTCACACCCAGGGTTAACCTACAGCTAACCAACCCGTCCTGCCACACACAGGTTAACCTACAGCTAACCAACCCGTCCTGCCTCACACAGGTTAACCTACAGCTAACCAACCCGTCCTGCTCACACCCAGGGTTAACCTACAGCTAACCAACCCGTCCTGCTCACACCCAGGGTTAACCTACAGCTAACCAACCCGTCCTGCTCACACACACAGGGTTAACCTACAGCTAACCAACCCGTCCTGCTCACACACAGGGTTAACCTACAGCTAACCAACCCGTCCTGTCACACACAGGGTTAACCTACAGCTAACCAACCCGTCCTGCTCACACACACAGGAAGTGTTGGTTAGCTGGTTACTCTACAGGTGACTCTCACCTGCCCAGTTTCTTGTTGTCGGGGGAGACCAGGAACATGACGTTCCTCAGGGTGTGGTGAGGGTGGAGCTTCTCACTGTCGACGTGCTACACACACACACACACACACACAGTTTTATTCCCAAACAAGGACTTTGGGTGGGTGTGTGTGTGTGTGTGTGTGTGTGTGTGTGTGTGTGTGTGTGTGTGTGTGTGTGTGTGTGTGTGTGTGTGTGTGTGTGTGTGTGTGTGTGTGTGTGTGTGTGTGTGTGTGGACCTGGGAGAAGGACAGGAACAGGATGTTGGTGTTGAGTTTGGCGAGGGCCCGGGTGAAGCGGTACCGGCTCAGATTCTCCCCACAGAACTCACTGCAGATACAAGGGGGGGGGGGGGGGGGGGGGGGGGGGGTCATGTGATAGAGGGGTCATGTGATGGGGGGTAAAGTTATAGGGGGGTCATGTGACAGGGGGGGGGTCATGTGGCAGGGGGGGTCATGCGACAGTGGCCACGTGACGGGGGTCCTGTGAAGGGGGGGGGGGTCATGTGACGGGGGGGGGGGTCATGTGACGGGGGTCCTGTGAAGGGGGGGTCATGTGACAGTGGGGGGGGTCATGCGTTACCTGTTGCAGAGCTTCTTGGGCAGGTTGATGTCCAGGATGTGAGACAGGATGTTAGCTAGCTGGGTGGCGTAGCACAGCGCTGCGCTAATGGTGTGGGCGGGGCTTATGTGCTCCAGCTCTGCAACACACACACACACACACACACACACACACACACACACACACACACACACACACACACACACACACACACACACACACACACACACACACACACACACACACACACACACACACACGTTGAAATCAGAACACAGCCCCCCCCCCCCCCCCCTCAGTTCAGCGACCCTCAGACCCTCTGGCCCCGCCCCACCCCTCCGCTCACCCGGCCCCTGGCTGGCGCCCTTCTCCTCGGCCCAGCTGTAGTAGGCGGAGCAGTCCCCGTTGCTAGGCAGCGTGACGTGGGGCCCGGTGATGCTGATGCTGGTGTCCCCGTTGTGGTCGTCCCACACCCAGCGTCCCGACAGGTAGGTGGTGCGCCGCGCCTCCGCCAGCTCGCTCACCGTGCTGGACGGCAGCGCCGGCTCGCTCTCCAGGGCCACGTCCGCCGGGTCCCTGCTGGGGGGGGGGGGGGGGGGGGGTGAGGGGCCAGGTGCATCGTGGGACTTGGAGTCCAGGCGTGGTTTGAAGGGAGACGACTAACGGAAACCGTGACCTCAGCGGGCTAGACGATAGCGAAGACGACAACACGTCTTCTATAGTGTGTGTGTGTGTGTGTGTGTGTGTGTGTGTGTGTGTGTGTGTGTGTGTGTGTGTGTGTGTGTGTGTGTGTGTGTGTGTGTGTGTGTGTGTGGACCTGCTGGGCAGCTTGTCCTCCCGCGTGGGGAACACGTGGGCGGTGAGGTCCAGGACCTGCTCGCGGCGGACCTGGGCCAGGCTCTCCAGGCGCTGCCCCAGCTCGCGGCCGCGGCGCTCCAGGAGCTCCGCCAGCCGCCGCGTGTGGCGCTCCATCTTGTCCCGCTTCTCCTGGTGCCGGCTCGCCCGCCGCTGCAGCCTGCCGCTCTCCTCCTGGGAGCGAAGGAGCAGCTCCTTACCTGAGGAGGAGGAGGAAGAGGAAGAGGAAGAGGAGGAGGAGGAGGAGGAGGAGGAGGGGAGGGGGGCTGAGGAGGAGGAGGAAGAGGAGGAGGTGAAGGAGGAGGAGGAGGGGGGGGAGGAGGTGGAGGAGGAGGAGGAAGTGGAGGAGGAGGGGGAGGAAGTGGAGGAGGAGGGGGAGGAAGTCAAAAGAAGAAGATCGAGGAGGAGGTGAGGTGATGAAGGAGGTGGGGAGGAGAAGGTGGAGGTAAAGGTGGTGGCGATGAGGTGGAGGAGGAGTTAAAGGAGGTTTAGGAGGAGGAGATGAAGAGGTAAAGGGGGAGGGGAGGAGGCGACAGGGGTCCTACGTCAGGCAAATCTTTGGTTATCAGGGCAACATTCTGGTGGTCCACCAGAATGTTCTCAATCACTGACTATAGTACAATACAGTATAATTCCAACTTTATGTTACTACTACTACTACTAGAATACTATAGTGGTACTTCCATGGTTACAATAGACTTCAGCTACGTTTCTTTTATCGTATGAAACATTGGCTCATCAACAACACTTCTACTTATACGGGGAACGTACCGCTGCAGACCTCCTCGTTGCCCCAGGCAACCGCCTCCTTCAGCTGCTCGATCTTCATCTTACACGCCATGATCTTCCATTTCTGTGGGAGGACCACAGGTGACATTAAGTCGTCACGGCGACAAGCTGCCGACGGCAGGGGGGGGGGGTTGGGAGGGAGTGAGAGAACCCGAGCATGCAGAGAACCCCCCGGAGCCACTCACCATCTGGTCGGCCTGCAGGGTGGGCTCCATCGCTGCGATCACACTGAGAGGGGAGAGACAGAACAGGACGGGGAGAGACAGGTCAACACGGGAGAGACAGGTCAACACGGGGAGAGACAGGTCAGGACGGGGAGAGACAGGTCAGGATGGGGAGAGAAGGGGAGAGACAGGTCAGGACGGGGAGAGACAGGTCAGGATTGGGAGAGAAGGGGAGAGACAGGTCAGGACGGGGAGAGACAGGTCAGGATGGGGAGAGAAGGGGAGAGACAGGTCAGGACGGGGAGAGACAGGTCAAGACGGGGAGAGACAGGTCAGGGCGGGGAGAGACAGTTCAAGACGGGGAGAGACAGGTCAAGACGGGGAGAGACAGGTCAGGACGGGGAGAGACAGGTCAGGACGGGGAGAGACAGGTCAGGACGGGGAGAGACAGTTCAAGACGGGGAGAGACAGGTCAAGACGGGGAGAGACAGGTCAAGACGGGGAGAGACAGGTCAAGACGGGGAGAGACAGGTCAAGACGGGGAGAGACAGGTCAAGACGGGGAGAGACAGGTCAAGACGGGGAGAGACAGGTCAGGACGGGGAGAGACAGGTCAAGACGGGGAGAGACAGGTCAGGATGGGGAGAGACAGGTCAGGACGGGGAGAGACAGGTCAAGACGGGGAGAGACAGGTCAAGACGGGGAGAGACAGGTCAGTCCGCACCAAGGTACACTACACCGGTTGTGCTGATACCTGTATTCTACATCGTTGACATGTCTACCTCCACCTGTCGAGTGTGGAGGTGTCCCTGAGCGAGACGCCTCCCCCTAACTGCTCCTGACCAGCTGGCTGTCACCTTGCATGGTTGACACCGCCGTCGTGTGTGAATGTGTGCATGAATGTGTGACTGTTTGGCAATATTGTTAAGTGCTTTGAGTGAACACTGGTTAGAAAAGCGCTGTATAAATGCGGTCCATTTACCATTTAACCTGTATCCTAAGTTTAGTCTGGCTTTATTCTGGATGTTATTAATAACCTGTAGTTTACCTATACATGATATATAACCTGTAGTGCCTGCAGATAAATGATACCACTGTATACCAATAAAGTATATGTCATTTACCTTCCTTTATCAAGGTGCATCTTACCTCTTCTGCAGCTGGTCCTTCTCTTCTTTAAGCGCTGTCAGTCGCTCCAGCTTCTCTATGTATCTACACAGCAGGGCGAAGGGGAAGTTCAACTAAACACCCGCCAGCTCGACCACATCAAACAAACGCTCCGAGTTTAGCAGTCCAGCAGTAGCTGGGATCCTGTACCATCAGATCAACAACAGCCTGGCCGCTAGATTCTAAGAACCAGACGACACTCAGGACCTCAAATAGATTCTGACATCGGCAGGATTGACAGAATAAAGGGCAAGGCTTATTGCTGTTTCAAGGTAATGTTACTATAAAAGGTTGACTGGAAACCAAAATAACGACTCTCGGAAAACTGGGTCGACAAAAACAACGGGGGCTAACTAGCCTGCGGCTAACGGTTATGTAAATATAGAAGATATCTGCTAATGCTAACCAGCCAGGCTAGCTGTCGTCTCTTCGAACTTCAGATCCGACACAAGCAACGTGTCATGGACCCCCCCCACTTCCCCCTCCTCACACTCACCGTTCAGGGTTCCTCCCGTCGATGTACACGAAGTCCCCGGACTGAACGCAGCGGCTACAGGTGAGCTTCCTCCGAGCGGAGCCACAGAGAGGACAGCGCTCCACGGCCACGGAGAGACCTTCCGCGTCGTCCACCGACTCCACCGTCACGCTCCCCGGGGAGCCGTGCAGGTGGTACGGCCGAAGAGGCGGCCGTCCCGCGGGTTGCGGCCCGGGGACGGCAGCGTCACCTGGGCCGAGCGAGCGGACCCCACATCCCGCTGGGGAGTCCATGGAGCCCCGCTCGATGCTAAGCTAACCACAGCTCGGAGTTTAGAAGGCTTACAGTGCCTCGTTTAGAGGGGCTTTAGGTCCTCATCTCGATCGTAAATATTAATATTCAGAGAACAAACGCGCTCGTTACAGGACAACACCAGGGAAGTGGTTTGTTTTGAACTACGAAACTGCGACTCGCTTTCTGTTTCTCCTGACCACGTGACAGTGTTTGTTTATGTGGTGACGAGGGATGGGGGGGGCGGAGTCACGGCCAGACAGGGGGCGGAGTCAACCACATATGACAATAAGATTTTATTGACCAAGACCGACAAATACATTTTAACCAATATCAGCTGCTTTGTCATCCAAACCAGACACAGATAACACAATCTATAAGTTAAATAAACTAAGCTGAATGCATAATAAGTCAAATTAAGAATTACTTAAACTGTACAGTAAATAAATGCGATGTGAGTGGCCGGCATCAGCAACAACATTCACTGCTTTCTGAATCCTTTAAGGATAGGATAAATATTCTCAAACGCCTCGTAGATCTCCTCTCGTTCCTTAGCACCTGGAAGGAGGAGACACAGCACAGTGTTACCGTGACAACATACAGCGCTACCCTGACAGCAACAACACAACCCTTAGCAACCAACCTGTCAGAACCACCTTCCCCGACACGAAGATGAGCAGGACGATGCGAGGCTTCACCATGCGGTAGATCAGCCCTGGGAACAGCTCCGGCTCGTAGCTACACACACACACACACACACACACACACACACACACACACACACACACACACACACACACACACACACACACACACACACACACACACACACACACACACACACAGAGAGAACCGGGTCAGACAGCCTACCTGCTGGTGGGTGAGACAGCCTACCTGCTGGTGGGTGAGACAGACTACCTGCTGGTGGGTGAGACAGCCTACCTGCTGGTGGGTCAGACCAGTCTACCTGCTGGTGGGTTAGACAGCCTGCTGGTGGGTGAGACAGCCTACCTGCTGGTGGGTGAGACAGCCTACCTGCTGAACTGCTGGTGGGTGAGACAGCCTACCTGCTGGAGGGTGAGACAGCCTACCTGCTGGAGGGTGAGACAGCCTACCTGCTGGTGGGTGAGACAGTCTACCTGCTGGTGGGTCAGACAGCCTACCTGCTGGTGGGTCAGACCAGTCTACCTGCTGGAGGGTGAGACAGCCTACCTGCTGGTGGGTCAGACCAGCCTACCTGCTGGTGGGTCAGACAGCCTGCTGGTGGGTGAGACAGCCTACCTGCTGAACTGCTGGAGGGTGAGACAGCCTACCTGCTGAACTGCTGGTGGGTGAGACAGCCTACCTGCTGGTGGGTGAGACAGCCTACCTGCTGAACTGCTGGTGGGTGAGACAGCCTACCTGCTGGAGGGTGAGACAGCCTACCTGCTGAACTGCTGGTGGGTCAGCACCAGCCCCTCCAGGCGGATGGGGAAGCAGACGTCACAGCTGGCCACCATGTTCTGGATCTTGAAGTCCAGGAAGCGGGCGGAGAAGCCCAGCTTCTGCACCACGCGGGCGTACTTCCTGGCGGCCAGCCGAGAGTGCTCCTCACTGCAACACACACACATAGATGTAGAGCACGTAGAGCAGTAGAGATGGACACCATCATGTAGAGCAGTAGAGATGTAGAGCAGAATAGATGTAGAGCAGTATAGATGTAGAGCACGTAGAGCAGTATAGATGGACACCATGTAGAGCAGTAGAGATGTGGAGCAGAATAGATGTAGAGCAGTATAGATGTAGAGCACGTAGAGCAGTATAGATGGACACCATGTAGAGCAGTAGAGATGTGGAGCAGAATAGATGTAGAGCAGTATAGATGTAGAGCAGTATAGATGGACACCATGTAGAGCAGTAGAGATGTGGAGCAGAATAGATGTAGAGCAGTATAGATGTAGAGCACGTAGAGCAGTATAGATGGACACCATGTAGAGCAGTAGAGATATGGAGCAGAATAGATGTAGAGCAGTATAGATGTAGAGCACGTAGAGCAGTATAGATGGACACCATGTAGAGCAGTATAGATGTAGAGCAGTATAGATGTAGAGCACGTAGAGCAGTATAGATGTAGAGCAGTATAGATGTAGAGCACGTAGAGCAGTATAGATGGACACCATGTAGAGCCATATAGATGTACATTATGAGAGGGCTATAGATGTAGAACATGTAGAGGTGCTACCTCTTGGCTCCGGTACAGACCATCTTCCCAGAGCTGAAGATCAGCGCTGTGGTCCTCGGCTCCCGAATCCTCATGATGACCGCAGCAAAACGCTGACACACACATCGTCATACAACAACAACACATACACACAACATATATGACCAATACCAGACTTGATCGAGTGAGTGAGTGAGTGTGTCTCTGTGTGTGTGTGTGTGTGTGTGTGTGTGTGTGTGTGTGTGTGTGTGTGTGTGTGAGTGTGTGTGTGTATCACTCTCCCTGTCTGTCTCTGTGTGTGTGTGCGTGTGTGTGTGTGTGTCTCAGTGTGTGTGTGTGTATCACTCTCCCTGTCTGTCTCTCTGTGTGTGTGTGTGTGTGTGTGTGTGTGTGTGTGTGTGTGTGTGTGTGTGTGTGTGTGTGTGTGTGTGTGTGTGTGTGTGTGTGTGTACCTTGGGGTTGTATTCTGCATTCCTGGCTTGGAGGGCGATGAACTTCAGGTCCAGGGAACAGCCCAGATTCACCGTGGAGACAATGTTCCTACACACACACACACACACACACACACACACACACACACACACACACACACACACACACACACACACACACACACACACACACACACACACACACACACACACACACACACACACACACAATGTCTTTTGGTTTTAGGGTTTGGGTTGTTTAGACAAGGGCAAGGTAATAATAGGGTTACGATTGGTGAGGACTAGTTCATCTTAAGATATGGGTTGGTCCGGGTTAGTTAATAATAGGGTTAAGGTAAGTTAGGGATAAATCTTAACTGTAGCGTCGGAATGATTCCAGAGCGTTCGGTCACAGGGGTCATGGGGGTCATAGGGGTCATGGGGGTCATGGAGCAGAAGGGAGAAGCCCCCATTCCCGCCATGGACCCTGCTGGCTGCTGGGCCCCAGGTGGGTTCTGGGTACTGTAGTCCGGACAGATGCCGCTGTCCTGGGAGACATTGTGGGCGCCTTCATAATTTCCAACCGACTCACTGGCATCACCCGTCACGTGACCCGTCACATGACCTGTCACATGACCACACCAGACATAAGCACATCAGCACCCTGTCCCTCCATCCTCTCCCATCCTTCAACCGTTGCTAGCCGTGCTAGCAGCATCAGTACCGGCCGAGCTGCGGTTGGCTGCTTCCTGCGAGCTGAGGTCATCAGGCAGGAAGCTGAGGTCCAGGTCTCCCTCACGGCTCTTCTTAGGCTCCGCCCCCCCGAAGGAGCCGTCCGGAGCAGGCCCCTCGGGGCCCTCGTCAATCAAGAAGGCCAAATCCTGGAAACACACCGCTGCAGATCAACACTGAACTACAAGTCAAACATGAAGAACTACAAGTCAAACGTGAAGAACTACAAGTCAAACGTGAAGAACTACAAGTCAAACGCGGAGAACTACAAGTCAAAATTGGACGACAAACCAACACGTAGAACTAAGAATGAAAACAGATTGATGGAGATAGAGAAAATAGAGACAGAAGGATAGAGACAGGGAAAGACCAAATGATTGATTTAGGGTTTCCATTTCATCCGAGTGCAGTTCGTTCCCTCAATGCTGTTAACGATTTTATCTTATGGTTTGAGTTTAAGTTCTGATAGGCCTACTGGATTTGGCACACTTTAATCCAAAGCGTAGCTATATGAAACATACATACACACATACATATGATATAAGGGTAACGGTCAGTTAACCCTTGCATACATGCATACAAATAAGGAGCAGGTAGGGGTGAAACATATATACTCAAGGATGCCTAGTTTGTGGACCAAGCAGCTCATTCTGCTGGCTTACCTGTTCACTAAACTATCCTAACTTCATGTCCGGATCCCAATGTTTGACGTTTATCACAACCAACATCCATTCACAGACAAAATAACGAGACCTTTAAAACCAATTTTGCAACCTTTTTTATTTTACACGGGATAAAACCTCACCCCTTACAAACAAACAAACAAAACAAAGTTGAGTGCAGCCGAGTGACACCGAGTAGGACGGAGTGAGACCGAGGGTGACCGAATACTCCCTCAAACATTGCACTCAGCAGCCATCCTTTCCTACTTACATTTGCAATTGAATCGTCAAAGAACCGCTCCAACGCGCAATCATCCATGCCTGCTCGGGCGGTTAAATAGAGACGATATCATTCCCATGATTACAACCCGCCGGCTCTCTAATGATCGGTTCAGGCTCGATTGGCTGCAGGTGTGATGAAAGTGGACCTCTTTAGTTCTTTCTTTGTATAGGTATTTCAGTTTAATAAACTGCTATTGCAGTACTGCCGGTACATATAGGATTATATGTGGATACATTGAAGTAAGTCTATTGAGTTAAATATCAGATGATATTTAAACTCAACTATTGAACTATTTTAACAATTTTAACAATTTTCTTGCCAATAGAGGGCGACAGTCGGCCTGTTTTTCTTTCCTAGAATCCACACCGGAAGGAAAACCTCACTGCACATGCGCACACCATGTAAACAAAGCAGCATGGCGTGTTGTCAAAATCTTGTCCTCTATTATTTTATACAAACATATATCTAATATATAGTCTAGATTACTAACTTAATCGTTTTTTGATGATCCATGATGGCGGAGAAACCAGAGGGATTGAACAAATGTTTGCGAGACTTTTCTGAAGAAGCGCGAGGCGAGTTTATAGATGGGAATAATAAAGCAGACGACAAGACAAAGTTGTAATAGAGCTGCTTAATGACTATTAACTATCTATTACTGTCTACCACTGGCGACTTTATCAATGGGTTTACAATTTGTAAAGTGAAACAAAGTTAAACGAATACTCGCAGAGCCGTGAGGACATGTGGTCTGTGAATGTTTCTAGAGCACTACTTTACGTTATTATGAATGAGGATGTTTGTTCTGATCACTCAGCAGAGTGCCTGACTTCTGTGAAATAAGAACATCTCATTGGTTGTCTGCAGAACTTTACCTGAACCAATCCGTGCCTTACCTCGAGCTCCCTCCCGCCCCACTGGAGTTCTACCGCGACTGGATTGGTCCAAATAAGCCCTGCATCATCCGCAATGCTTTCAACCATTGGCCAGCCCTGTCCAGATGGAGCCCAGACTACTTCAGGTCAGACACCACTGGAGGTGAACCGTGTCATGCCTCAGACTGATGTGTGCTGAACTCGAAGGGGACGCCCATATATGGTTGTGGTCCAGTGCTAGCAACACGAAACACAGCAAGTGAGTTCGTTTAGAAACGCCTGTGATGGACACGGATGACTTCAGGTCAATGAGCAGGTGCGGGAGTGAAGACTGATTTAGAGGTTGAGAGGTATATAAACCAGACCAGACCATTGGGTCTCTAGACTACCTAGAACCTTGAGTGTATATAAACCAGAGCATGACCAGCGGGTCTATAGAACTATCTAGAACCTTGAGTGTATATAAACCAGAGCAGAGCACCGGGTTTATAGAACTATCTAGAAACCTTGAGTGTATACTGTATTAACCAGACCGGACACCTCTAGATTCTAGATAGTCCATGAGGTCTGGTGTGGTTTATATACAATCCCTAGATTTGAGATTCGAGAACCCAGACCAGAGCTCATGATGTCATCCCACCAGGGAGAAGCTGGGGTCAAAGGTCATCAGCGTGGCGGTGACCCCTGACGGCTACGCGGACGCGGTGAGCGACGGGCGCTTCGTGATGCCGGAGGAGCGGAGCATGACCTTCTCCTCGCTGCTGGACGTCATCGAGGGCAAGGTGGGGCCGCACAGGAAGTGGGAACTCCAGACAGGAAGTAGAACCTCCAGACAGGAAGTAGAACCTCCAGAGAGGAGGTACAACCTCTATACAGGAAGAACCACCTATAGACAGGAGGTACAACCTCTAGACTGGAGGTACAACCTCTAGACAGGAAGTATAACCTCTAGACAGGAAGTATAACCTCTAGACAGGAAGTACAACCTCGAGACAGGAGGTACAACCTCCAGACAGGAAGTACAACCTCTATACAGGAAATATAACATCTTCACAAGAAACAGAAAGACTACCCGGGCAGCAAAATATCGAGGCAGGCAACAGAAAATGTTCACAGGAAGTAGAACATATACATAGGAATCGGAACAGCTACACAGGAAGCAGCGTCTGGACAGGCAGAACATTTTTGCAGGAAGGTGAACATCAGTGTGTGTGTGTGTGTGTGTGTGTGTGTGTGTGTGGTTGTGTGTGTGTGTGTGTGTGTGTGTGGTTGTGTGTGTGTGTGTATGTGCAGGTGGAGCAGCCGGGGGTGTACTACGTCCAGAAGCAGTGCTCCAACCTGACGGAGGAGCTGCCGGAGCTGACAGCGGACATAGAGGAGGACATACCCTGGATGAGCCAGGCCCTGGGTACACACACACACACACACACGGTCCCTATCACACACACACACACACGTCCATGACACACACACACATGACACACAACACTAATCTCTCTCTCTCTCTCTCTCTCTCTCTCTCTCTCTCTCTCTCTCTCTCTCTCTCTCTCTCTCTCTCTCTCTCTCTCTCTCTCTTTCTCTCTCTCTCTCTCTCTCTCTCTCTCTCTCTCTCTCTCTCTAGGGAGGTCACCTGATGCGGTGAACTTTTGGATGGGAGAAGCCAGTGCTGTCACTTCCTGTAAGGACCGTGTCTAGGTTGCCATGGGAACATCACATTGGTCCTAGTAGTCACTAGGCCTGCAGCGGATTCGAATTGTATCCGAATCCGTTCGGTTCGTTTACCACAGTTCGGAGCATTCTGGAGATCCGCGGATTTCGGTTTCATGAAGGCATTGCCTTATGTAGCGTATTTTGCCTACTGTAGCCTACGTCCGATACAAAAGGGTGTTTAGGACCCAGCGGAATGCATTCTCTCCAGTGCTGCCCGAGCCAATGAGACTTTTCCCGCCCCTCCCTTCAGCCTGTCAGCGTTCAAAACAAACTGGGCTTTTCAAGCGCACGATTCCTAAATTTAAAGAAAGTAATTGATACAATTATATTCTAAATATACAGGAGATAAATACAAACGGGTGATAAGCGGGATAACGGCCTTCGAGGTCGACCGGTTCGATGGAAATAATGGACAGGTAGAGGCAACTCTGGCTTCATGCTGCGCTCGTCGCCAGAGTTCTAAGCCTCGTCGGCCGTTATCCCTTACATGTTACACTCAGTGCACCATGTTTTCAAATGCATTTAGGGGAACATTTATTGCACAAAAAAGCCTTGCAAGTTGTCTGATTGCAGTCAATTAACACATTGCAAATAGCCTGTGGGTCTCATTCATTTTTGTGTTTCTCCCCCAAACCCTCCGTCAAAAAAAAGTCCGCCTATTTACTATCACGGACATGATCCTAATCCGAACCGTATCCGAAACCGAGGCCCAAAACGGTTATCTGAACCGAACCGTGGACACACTGATCCGTTTCACCCCTAGTAGTCACACAATAAAAATCTGTGTTTGGGTGTGTGTGTGTGTGTGTGTGTGTGTGTGTGTGTGTGTGTGTGTTTGTGTGTAGTACACAAGGACCACTATGAGAACCTGTACTGCGTGATTTCTGGAGAGAAGACTTTCATCCTCCTCCCGCCGAGCGACCGGCCTTTCATCCCATACGGTAACCGTGACAACCGACCACCGTCACCAGAGTGACACTTCTTAGCGGTAACCGTGGCAACAATGTGAGTGGTGACCGTCGCTACACACTTTACCGCCGGTCATACTCTCACACGGTGTTAGGTAACCACGGTAACAGCCACGAGTGCCTCCGCAGGTACATCTCCCCCGTAACCATGGGAACGCGCGTCACCGAAGGTGGTAACCATGGCAACGTGTTTTCCCCAGGCCTGTACCCGCCGGCGGTCTACAGGCAGGCCGCGGACGGACGCTTTGAGGTGGACGAGCAGACGGACGCCGAGAAGGTTGGAGTCTTCGTCGTCGTCCTCTTCCTCGTCACACTCTTCACACAGCGTCACATGACCAACACCTACCCCCTCCCCCCAGGTGCCCTGGATCCCCCTGGACCCCCTGGACCCGGACCTGGAGCGCTACGGGTCGTACCGCGGGGCCAGACCCCTGCTGTGCCGCGTGGCGGCGGGCGAGATGCTGTACCTCCCCTCCCTCTGGTTCCACCACGTCAGGCAGAGCCAGGGCTGCATCGCTGGTGCTGCCTCACTACTACCTCACTACTACTACATCACTACTACCTCACTAATAATGCTACTACCACGTCAGGCAGAGCCAGGGCTGCATCGCTGGTGCTGCCTCACTACTACCTCACTGCTACTACATCACTACTACCTCACTACTACTGCTACTACCTCACTACTACTGCTACTACATCACTACTACCTCACTACTACTGCTACTACATCACTACTACCTCACCACTACTGCTACTACATCACTACTACCTCACTACTACATCACTACTACCTCACCACTACTGCTACTACATCACTACTACCTCACTAATACTGCTACCCCCTCACCACTACTGCTACTACTTCACTACTACCTCACTACTGCTGCTACTACAACCTCACTACTACTGCTACTACATCACTACTACCTCACTACTACTGCTGCAACGTCATTACTGCTGCTGCACTATCACTACTACGGCTACCTCACTACTACCTCACCACTACTGCTACTACATCACTACTACCTCACCACTACTGCTACTACATCACTAGTACCTCACTACTACTGCTACATCATTACTGCTACCTCACTACGTACTACCTCACTAATACTGCTACTGCATCACTACTACCTCTCTACTACTGCTACTACCTCACTACTACTGCTGCTAACTCACTGCTACTGCTGCTACCTACTGCTAATACTACCGCTATTTCACTACTACTGCTACGTCGCTACTACTACTACTACGTCACTACTGCTGCTGCGTTACTACTATTGCTACTACGTCAGAACTACTGCTGCACTATTACTACTACTATTGCTACGTCACTAATGCTACTGGTACTTCTGCACTATCACTACTGCTATGTCACTACTACTACAGCTACTGCAGCTACATCACTAATGCTACTGCTACGTCCCTCCCTACTACTGATGCTGCTACTACATCACTAGTACCTCACTACTACTGCTACATCATTACTGCTACCTCACTACGTACTACCTCACTAATACTGCTACTGCATCACTACTACCTCACTACTACCTCTCTACTACTGCTACTACCTCACTACTACTGCTGCTAACTCACTGCTACTGCTGCTACCTACTGCTAATACTACAGCTATTTCACTACTACTGCTACGTCGCTACTACTACTACGTCACTACTGCTGCTGCGTTACTACTATTGCTACTACGTCAGAACTACTGCTGCACCATTACTACTACTATTGCTACGTCACTAATGCTACTGGTACTTCTGCACTATCACTACTGCTATGTCACTATTACTACAGCTACTACAGCTACATCACTAATGCTACTGCTACGTCCCTCCCTACTACTGCTGCTGCTACTACTGCACTATTACTGCTCTCCGACTACACACAGCAGTACTGATGCTGTTGTCGTGTGTCGTTAAGGAGCAGGTAGGGGTTAGAGAGTACAGACAGGTCATTAAGGAGCAGGTAGGGGTTAGACAGTACAGAGACAGGTCGTTAAGGAGCAGGTAGGGGTTAGACAGTACAGAGACAGGTCGTTAAGGAGCAGGTAGGGGTTAGACAGTACAGAGACAGGTCGTTAAGGAGCAGGTAGGGGTTAGACAGTACAGAGACAGGTCGTTAAGGAGCAGGTAGGGGTTAGACAGTACAGAGACAGGTCGTTAAGGAGCAGGTAGGGGGTGGACAGTGAATACAGAGAACGGTCATTAACCAACGCACTATCTGACAATGCTCGCGTGTTAGAGGGTCATGGGATGGAGGTGTGAGTGTGTGAAATCTTTAGCCGTCACGCTATGTGTTTAGCAAGAGCTAAAAGAGATTAGCCCTCTGCTATGTTAGGTATGCCAACACCAAATCTCCATTTTTTCCTGTGGTTTGAGTTTAAACTGAATGTTACAAAATAAGTATTTAAATAGGTAGATCTTACTTCGAAGAAAGACACATTGATTAGAATATTCCAGAAGAATCCTCAAACCAACCATGTGTGTCCCTTACTGAGTGCTGCAAACGAGTGTGTGTGTGTGTGTGTGTGTGTGTGTGTGTGTGTACGAGGGTGTGTATAAGTATGTATGTGGGTATAAGTGTGTGTGTGTGAGTATTTAAGTTTGTGTGCGTGTTTGTATACGTGTGTGTGTGTGTGTGTGTGTTCGTGCGTGTATAAGTATGTGTGTATAAGTGTGTATGTGTATAAGTGTGTGTGTGTGTGTGTGTGTGTGTTTGTGAATAAGTGTGTGTGTATAAGTATGTGTGTGTGTGTGTGTGTGTGTGTGTATAAGTGTGTGTGTGTGTGTGTGTGTGTGTGTGTGTGTGTGTGTGTGTGTGTGTGTGTGTGTGTATAAGTGTGTGTGTGTGTACCAGGAGGTGTAATCCTGCCAGACTTGCCAGCAGAATGAGCTGTGTTGGGGTGCTGCTGGTTGTCCTGCTTCTCCTGGCCTCCGGACCAGGTCTAGCCGGGTCCTCGGGTCCTGGTCAGGCCCAGTCTACGCCCGACCCGGGCCCGGTGGGGGTCCAGGGGGAGGGGGTAGACGTGCTGGTCCTCTGGGACCACCTGACGGGTCTGAAGGACCTGGTCCTCCGGCTGAGCGAGCAGGCGGTGTCCCAGCGGCTGGTCCTCAGGGGCCTGGAGACCAGGGTCCAGGACCAGCAGCTGGCCTCCCTGGAGACCTCGGAGCGGGTCCGGGGCCTGGAGGTCCTGCAGGTCCAGGTGAACCTCACCCAGGACCAGGTGCTCGGACTGACCCGGTCCTTGACCAGGATAGAGGATCTGGAGGAGCAGAACTCAGGTAAACTCAGACCCAGGCCTTGACTCTGAGCTGGCCTGGGTCTTTTCCTCGGGAATTAATTAGAACCAAAGTCAACCGGCGGCTGATTTAGCCGGCCGGATTCAGGTCCAACGTGCTTGACCTGGTGCTTGTTCCCACTCGCTTGTTGTACTGCTGACGTAAACGGTCATCTCAAAGGTTTTCCGCTCCGCTCTCTGTGGCGACACTTTCTGGGCTAGGCCATGATTGTTCCATAAGCTCCTCCCCACAGTGTTCCTCGTTCTAGACAGATGGACGGGACAGTTGTTGACAGCCAACCTGTTCAGTGCTATGAAGAACCTGGTGGAGGAAACGACTCCATGCCTCTAGATTACCGGGAGGTGGCCGTAGTAACCTTGAGCAGTAATGGATGTGGGCCACGTGGAAGTGGGACCGGATGTTGGAGGGAGGATGGAGTGATGAGTGATGAAGTGATGAGTGATGGAGTGATGAGTGATGGAGTGATGGAGTGATGAGGCTGGAGTGATGAGTGATGGAGTGATGAGTGATGAAGTGATGAGGCTGGAGTGATGAGTGATGGAGTGATGAGTGATGGAGTGATGAAGTGATGAGTGATGGAGTGATGAGTGATGGAGTGATGGGTGATGAGTGATGAGTGATGAAGTGATGAGTGATGGATGATGGAGTGATGGGTGATGAGTGATGTGGTTTCAGTTCTGGAGCCCCGGCTGGATGCCCAGGAGGCCGAGGTGGATCACCTGAAGAATAAGAACACAGGTGGGTCTTATTACTCTCACCTGTGTAACCTGTCTAACTCATCTGTTACCTGTCTCACTCACCTATTACCAGTCAAACTCAAATGTTACCTGTGTCACTCACCTGGGACCTGCCTCATCCTTACCTCTGTAACTCTGACCTGCTACTTGTCTGACCCTCACTTGTTACCTGTCTGACTCACCTTTTACCGATCTCTCCATCACCTCTCTAACCCTGATCTGTTACCTGTCACCTGTCTAACTCACCTGTGACCTGTGTCACCCTTACTGTTACCTGTCTTACCCTCACGGTTACCTGTCTCACCCTCACCTGTCTCCCTCAGCAGTAACCTGACTGACACCTGACCAGGGTTGCCTTGGTAACCAGGTGTGTGTGTCCTGTCTGCAGAGCTGTTGGAGAAGCTGCCCTTCCTGGTGATGAGGCTAAGAGCGAGCGAGAGCACAGTGGAGCAGCTCAGGAGGACGAACGCAGGTGAGACTCACCTGTCTTTGCCTGGTCCCAGCGTCCCATTAACTATACACTACTACTCACGGCAACTCTGCATTGTGTGTGTGTGTCTGTGTGTAGTGCTGTCGGCCAGGATGTGTTCCGCTGAGAATCAGATGGAGGAACTCAGGAGACAACGTTCAGGTCTGACACACAACTACACGTTTACACACATCGACAAAAGAACACACAAAACCATAAAGAAACCTGATCAGGTAACCTGGTCTCCAGTGTGTAGTTTAGCCGTTAACCAAATGGTTCGTGGTATCTAGTTCAGTAGGTGGCCTGGTCTCTAGTGGTGTGTAGTTTATCTGGTAACATGGTCTCCGGTGGGTAGTTTAGCTGGTAATCTGGTCTCCAGTGGGTAGTTTAGCTGGTAACCTGGTGTCCAGTGGGTAGTTTAGCTGGTAACCTGGTCTCCAGTGTTCTCAGTGGTGCGACCAGGAGATAATTCTGGGACTTCAGAAGGAAGTGCTAAGATGGCAGAGTTGCAGAACCGGATGGACTCCTGCTCTGCCCAGCTGAACATCCTCCAGACACAGAATGACAGTAAGGGTCGTACACCCATACACCTAACCCTAACCCATACGCCTAACCTACTTTATACAACCCAGTGGCGGACTCAGACTGTTTGAAGGGCAGGGGCGAAAAAATCAAAAGGGCACATTCTGCACAACATGGGGCCCAACCAGCCTGCAAAAAGCTATGATGCATCATGTATGGCACTTTCTCTCGTATTCACCACTCGAGGCAATTCTTTTCAACCATGTAGGCACTGTAAGGGCATGAAGAGGGCACTCATTGAGGCACGTTATCGAATTTTCTTGTTCTGGGGCTCATCATCATAATTTGTTGTATGAAGGTGCAGCAGAGGGCACCCAATCATTTTTTTCACATGTAAAGGGGCAGCCAATATGGCACTTTCTCTCGTATTCGCCACTCTTGAGGGCACTATTTCAACCATGGAGGCACGGGGGGGGGGGGGGGGGGGGGGGCGGTTGCCCCTGCCCCTCCCCCTGAGTCCGCCACTGATACAACCTAACCCTACCTGACATACACCCCTATGTGATTAAAAGCATAAGGTGTACAACAGGAAGTGATGAATACAAATATGTGAGGTTGTATCAGAGGCCAGCAGGGGTTTGTGGTTTATGATTTCAGACCATACAGAGACACTGGTATCCATGGAAACCAGACTAGTTTCCGTAGAGATGCATCTGGGTTCGACCTCCATACAGGTGGTGCAGCTGTTGGCAGGAAGTACAGGTGTGTAGCTACCTGGTCGCTTCCATAGGAGCCAGTATTGATGGTCACAAATAAACTAAATAATCTAAAATATAAAACCCTTTAATTTCATTTAATGAAATATAAAAGAACGTCATATAATAAAATCTAGATGTAATATATTAGGCAGTAATTCTCTCTACTCAGTAACGTTCTCTTATGGATCCTAATGTTCTCTAGGGTCCACTGAACTGTCCGATTTAAGGAGAAGGATGAACGAAACCGAGAACCGGTTGGATCTGATGACCAGACTTACCACCAGTACACCCACCTCCACCGGTACACCCACCTATACAGGTACACCCATCTGCACAGGTGCACTCACCTGCAAAGGTAACACACCTGCAGAGATACTTACATGTCTGCAGGTAAAAACGTGTCACTTGGTAGATCCCTTTTGGCTAACCCAAAGTGTTTCAGCTATCCCTAACGGTTAGGGTTAGCTGAAACATGCATAACTTGGGTTAGGGCCTAACCCAACACATGAAAGATAAAGGTCTAATTGGTCCTTTCAGCTGAGCTAGCCGCTGTGAGGGGGCAGCTAAGGGAACTTGACGGCCGGCTAACAGGTAGGACCCCCATCTTGATGCCAGTGCTTGCATGTTCGGGCAGAGCTGTTAAGTCGAGTTTTGTAATGTAATGTGGGGACTCATAGACACCATGGTTTATAACTGTGGATGTGATGGTTTCAAGTTTTGACAGTATTCTAGGTAATGTGATTATTTTTGACAGTAATCATGTGATTGGTTATGGCAGTAACTGAGGGTTTTGATTGGTTGATTCTCAGACCAGGAGAGCTCGCTGTCTGCTCTGGAGGACCGGCTAGATGTCAGTGCGAACGGGACTGAAGGTATGGAGGGATTCGCAGTGGTTTATGTAGTCCAGCAGTGTGTGTAACAATAAACCAATATATTTAATATTAACATAATGAAAGCCTGTGTGTTGGGACTTCCTTCCAGCAATGGAGTCCAAAGCGATGTCCAATGAGAGCACTCTGTTGGAGCTACAGAGGAAGGTATCAGGTACGTTTATCTACTCCCCCTAACGGCATCTCCTGCTTATATCTCCCACAATGTGAGGAGGTGATATGAGGAGGGGCTATTAGGGTATTGACCAGAACAGGAGGTGTGGTCCTCCTCATTGAAGGTCAGTCCATCCTGGTTCCCAGCAGCTGTTCTCTCTGCTTCCAGACCACACCTCCCAGCTGCTGAGGGTGGAGACCAGAGTCAACATCAGCCAATCCCTGATGGAGCACCTGGAGACCCAACTGAACAGAGGTACACCTCTAGACCCAACACTACACAGGAACACCTCTAGACCCAACACAGGAACACCTCTAGACCCAAAACTACACAGGAACACCTCTAGACCCAACACAACACAGAAACACCTCTAGACCCAATACAGGAACACCTCTAGACCCAACACTACACAGGAACACCTCTAGACCCAACACTACACAGGAACTCCTCTAGACCCAACACAGGAACACCTCTAGACCCAACACAGGAACACCTCTAGACCCAACACAACACAGGCAAATCTCTAGACGAGAAACATGAGATTTGCTATCAACTGGACTTGAAGATCCTCTAGATTTCTAACCTAAGATCTAACCTAAGACGTCCTCCAGTGGCCAGAGAAACCTTGAATATCCTCCCTCCAGATGTGATGTCCAGATGAGTCCAGACCTCCTCATGTCCTTCTCTACTCTAGTTTCAGACTTGGAGGCCACAGGGAGCGCCACCAGCAGGCAGGTGGAGGAACTGCAGGAACTGACCAAAGGTATTTACACTCTTATCTCGTCTCACTTGTTTGCTGAGCACGGTCGGAATATTGGAAAGTTCTGGACGTCCAGACTCCAGAAGCGCCTCTGACTCGTCTGTTGCTACGACGACTCTTTCAGCCCAGGAAGCCGAGCGTGTTGCCATGGCAGCCAGAGTGACCACTGGGGAGAGCCAGAGAGAAGGTAACACCAGTACATTTTCACGCCGTTAATCTGCTTGTTTGATTGGAAAATACCTGAAATGTATACTTACAGTTCTGGAGTCCAGGTTAGAGGCTGAGGAGGCCGCTTTGAAGACCCTGAAGACAGAGGGCTCAGGTATAGCCTATGTTAGCTCAGCCACAAACTACATGAGCTTTGCTACAACATAGCTAATTTACACGCTTTACTATCCTAGCTACAGGCTCAGGCCTAGGTTCTATCTATAGCCTACATTAGTACTCAGGTCCAGTCTAGTTATAGTGTGATCATTCCTCAGGGTTGGAGGAAGGACTGAGATCCACACAGATCCTCGTTGAGGAGCTGCACACCCAGAACAACGGTGAGTCTGCTAGAGGTTCTGCTGACTTCCTGTTCCTTAGCTGCTCTCGGGTGGTTCTTCAAGGTTCTCCTCTTCACCCTAAGGCTGCTACTCCTCTTGGTATCTCCTCCAATGTGAGGAAGTGATATGAGGAGGTGCTTTTAGGGTATTGACCAGAACAGGAGGTGTGGTCCTCCTCATTGTAGGTCAGTCTGTCCTGGTTCCCAGCAGCTGTTCTCTCTGCTTCCAGACCACACCTCCCAGCTGCTGAGGGTGGAGACCAGAGTCAACATCAGCCAATCCCTGATGGAGCACCTGGAGACCCAACTGAACAGAGGTACACCTCTAGACCCAACACTACACAGGAACACCTCTAGACCCAACACTACACAGGAACACCTCTAGACCCAACACAGGTAAAACTCTAGACCCAACACAACACTGGAAAAACTCTAGACCCAACACTACACAGGAACTCCTCTAGACGAGAAAGATTAGATTTGCTATCAACTGGACTTGAAGATCCTCTAGATATCTAACCTAAGATCTAAACTAAGACGTCCTCCAGTGGCCAGAGACACCTTGAAGGTCCTTTCCCCAGATGTGATGTCCAGATGAGTCCAGGCCCTTCCTCATGTCATTCTCTACTCTAGTTTCAGACTTGGAGGCTACAGGGAGCGCCACCAGCAGGCAACTGGAGGAACTGCAACTCGACTTGTCTGTTGCTACGACGGGTCTTTCTGCCCAGGAAGCTGAGGGGGTTACCATGGCAGCCAGAGTGACCGCTGGCGAGAGCCAGAGAGAAGGTAACACAACTAAATTTTCATGTCGTTAATCTGCTTGTTTGATTGGATAATTAAAACATATCTGAGATGTATATTTACAGCTCTGGAGTCCAGGTTAAAGGCTGAGGAGGCCGCTTTGAAGATCCTGAAATCAGAGAGCTCAGGTATAGCATACATTAGCATAGCAACGGCCTACATGAGTTTAGCTAATTAGCCTACATTACACACTCAACAGGGTGTATATAGCCTACATTAGTCCTCGGTTCCAGTCTAGTTATAGTGTGATCTTCCCTCAGGGTTGGAGGAAGGACTGAGATCCACACAGATCCTTGTTGAGGAGCTGCACAACCAGAACAACCGTGAGTCTGCT
Organism: Gadus chalcogrammus; assembly: GCF_026213295.1. Lineage (NCBI taxonomy): Eukaryota > Metazoa > Chordata > Actinopteri > Gadiformes > Gadidae > Gadus > Gadus chalcogrammus. Next base: position 22,355,385 of record NC_079416.1, read on the forward strand.
AGAGGTTCTGCTGACTTCCTGTTCCCTAGCTGCTCTCTGGTGTTTCTTCAAGGTTCTCCTCTTCACCCTAAGGCTGCTACTCCTCCTTGTATCTCCTCCAATGTGAGGAGGTGATATGAGGAGGGGCTTTTAGGGTATTGACCAGAACAGGAGGTGTGGTACTCCTCATTGAAGGTCAGTCTGTCCTGGTTCCCAGCAGCTGTTCTCTCTGCTTCCAGGCCACACCTCCCAGCTGCTGAGGGTGGAGACCAGAGTCAACATCAGCCAATCCCTGATGGAGCACCTGGAGACCCAACTGAACAGAGGTAAACCTCTAGACCCAACACAACACAGGAGCACCTCTAGACCCAACACAACACAGGAACACCTCTAGACCCAACACAACACAGGAACACCTCTGGACCCCACACAGTAATACCTGAAGACCCAACAGAGTACTGGTACACCTGACAAGACTGTGGTCAGAGAAGAATAGCACAATAGATTATTCCTCCATCCTTTGCTCCAATGTTTCCACATCTGCGTAAAATATGTGAAAGATGAGATTTGCTGGACTTGAAGATCCTCTAGATATCTAACCTAAGATCTAACCTAAGATCTAACCTAAGACTTCCTTCAGTGGCCAGAGACACCTTGAATATCCTCCCTCCAGAAGTGATGTCCGGATGAGTTCAGATCTCCTCATGTCATTCTCTACTCTAGTTTCAGACTTGGAGGCTACAGGGAGCGCCACCAGCAGGCAGCTGGAGGTACTGCAGGAACTGACCAAAGGTATTTACACTCTTATCTCGTCTCACACGTTTGCTGAGCTACGATCTGAACTTTGGAAAGTTCCGGACATAAAGACTCCAGAAGCACCTCTGACTTGTCTGTTTCCACGTCGACTCCTTCAGCCCAGGAAGCTGAGCGGGTTGCCATGGCAGCCAGAATGACCGCTGGGGAGAGCCAGAGACAAGGTAATGGCAGTACGATTTCATGCCATTAATCTGCTTGTTTGATTCGAAAAATTGAAATATACCTGAGGTCTTATTTACAGCGCTGGAGTCCAGGTTAGAGGCTGAGGAGGCCACTTTGAAGACCATGAAGACAGAGTACCGAGGTATAGCCTACCTTAGTTTAGGGCTATTAGGGTATTGACCAGAACAGGAGGTGTGGTCCTCCTCATTGAAGGTCAGTCTGTCCTGGTTACCAACAGCTGTTCTCTCTGCTTCCAGACCACACCTCCCATCTGCTGAGGGTGGAGACCAGAGTCAACATCAGCCAATCCCTGATGGAGCACCAGGAGACCCAACTGAACAGAGGTACACCTCTAGACCCAACACAGGAGCACCTCTAGACCCAACACAGGAACACCTCTAGACCCAACACAGGAACACCTCTAGACCCAACACAACACAGGAACACCTCTAGACCCAACACAACACAGGAACACCTCTAGACCCAACACAGGAACACCTCTAGACCCAACACAACACAGGAACACCTCTAGACCCAACACAGGAACACCTCTAGACCCAACACAGGAACACCTCAAGACCCGGCTCAAGCCCAAATGAGTTCAGATCTCCTCATGTCCTTCTCGACTCTAGTTTCAGACTTGGAGGCTACAGGGAGCGCCACCAGCAGGCAGCTGGAGGTACTGCAGGAACTGACCAAAGGTATTGACACTCTTATCTCGTCTCACACGTTTGCTGAGCTACGATCAGAACTTTGGAAAGTTCCGGACATCCAGGCTCCAGAAGCACCTCTGACTTGTCTGTTTCCACGACGACTTCTTCAGCCCAGGAAGCTGAGCAGGTTGCCATGGCAGCCAGAGTGACCGCTGGGGAGAGCCAGAGACAAGGTAATGGCAGTATGATTTCACGCCGTTAATCTGCTTGTTTGATTGGAAAAATTGTAATATACCTGAGATCTATATTTACAGCGCTGGAGTCCAGGTTAGAGGCTGAGGAGGCCGCTTTGAAGACACTGAAGACAGAGAGCTCAGGTAAAGCCAACGTCAGCTTAGCGACAGCCTACATGAGCTTAGCTACTTAGCCTACATTAGTACTTGGGTCCAGTCTAGTTATAGTGTGATCTTTCCTCAGGGTTGGAGGAAGGACTGAGATCCACACAGATCCTTGTTGAAGAGCTGCACACCCAGAACAACAGTGAGTCTTCTAGAGGTTCTGCTTACTTCCTGTTCCCTAGCTGCTCTCTGGTGGTTCCTCAAGGTTTCCTATTCACCCTAAAGCTGCATCTCCTCCTAGTATCTCCTCCAATGTGAGGAATTGATATGAGGAGGTGCTTTTTGGGTATTGACCAGAACAGGAGGTGTGGTCCTCCTCATTGTAGGTCAGTCTGTCCTGGTTCCCAGCAGCTGTTCTCTCTGCTTCCAGACCACACCTCCCAGCTGCTGAGGGCGGAGAACAGAGTCAACACCAGCCAATCCCTGATGGAGCACCTGGAGACCCAACTGAACAGAGGTACACCTCAAGACACAACACTACACAGGAACACCTCTAGACACAACACAGGAACACCTCTAGACCCAACACAACACAGGAACACCTCTAGACTCACCATAAGAGGGTCTAGTACACTTCTAGACCAAAAAGAGAACCAGCACACCTGACAAGACTTGGGTCAGAGAATAATACCACTCAAAGATTATTCCGCCATCCTTTGCTCCGATGTTTCCTCATCCGCAAACCATATCTGTGAAAGATGAAATTTGTCATCAACTGCACTGGAAGATCCTCTAGATATCTTATCTATAATCAAACCTAAGATGTCCTCCAGTTGCCAGAGAAACCATTTGTCTCCTCCCTCCAGATGTGATGTCCAGATGAGTCCAGACTTCTCCTCATGTCATTCTATACTCTAGTTTCAGACTTGGAGGCTACAGGGAGCACCACCAGCAGGCAGCTGGAGGAACTGCAGGGACTGACCAAAGGTATTGACACTCTTATCTCGTCTCACACGTTTGCTGAGCTACGGTCGGAATATTGGAAAGTTCTGGACTTCCAGACTCCAGAAGCGCCTCTGACTCGTCTGTTGCTACGACGACTCTTACAGCCCAGGAAGCTGAGCGGGTTGCCATGGCAGCCAGAGTGACCGCTGGGGAGAGCCGGAGAGAAGGTAACACCAGGACATTTTCACACCGTTATTCTGCTTGTTTGATTGGAAAATTGGATAAACTTTGAGATGAATACTTACAGCGCTGGAGTCCAGGTTAGAGGCTGAGGAGGCCGCTTTGAAGACCCTGAAGACAGAGAGCTCAGGTATAGCCTATGTTAGCTTAGTGCTATTAGGGTATTGACCAGAACAGGAGGTGTGGTCCTCCTCATTGAAGGTCAGTCCGTCCTGGTTCCCAGCAGCTGTTCTCTCTGCTTCCAGACCACACCTCCCAGCTGCTGAGGGTGGAGACCAGAGTCAACATCAGCCAATCCCTGATGGAGCACCTGGAGACCCAACTGAACAGAGGTACACCTCTAGACCCAACACTACACAGGAACACCTCTAGACCCAACACTACACAGGAACACCTCTAGACCCAACACAACACAGGAACACCTCTAGACCCAACACAGGAACACCTCTAGACCCAACACAGGAACACCTCTAGACCCAACACAGGAACACCTCTAGACCCAACACAGGAAAACCTCTAGACCCAACACAACACAGGAACACCTCTAGACCAAATACAGGAACACCTCTACACCAAACACAACACAGGAACACCTCTAGACCCAACACAGGAACACCTCTAGACCCAACACAGTAACACCTCTAGACCCAACACAGGAACACCTCTAGACCCAACACAGGAACACCTCTAGACCCAACACAGGAACACCTCTAGACCCAACGCAACACAGGAACACCTCTAGACCCAACACAGGAACACCTCTAGACCCAACACAGGAACACCTCTAGACCCAACACAACACAGGAACACCTCTAGACCCGGCTCAAGCCCAAATTAGTTCAGATCTCCTCATGTCCTTCTCGACTCTAGTTTCAGACTTGGAGGCTACAGGGAGCGCCGCCAGCAGGCAGCTGGAGGAACTGCAGGAACTGACCAAAGGTATTTACACTCTTATCTCGTCTCACAAGTTTGCTGAGCTATGGTCTGAACTTTGGAAAGTTCCGGACATAAAGACTCCAGAAGCACCTCTGACTTGTCTGTTTCCACAACGACTCCTTCAGCCCAGGAAGCTGAGCGGGTTGCCATGGCAGCCAGAGTGACCGCTGGGGAGAGCCAGAGACAAGGTAATGGCAGTATGATTTCACACCGTTAATCTGCTTGTTTGATTGGAAAAATTTAAATATACCCGAGGTCTATATTTACAGCGCTGGAGTCCAGGTTAGAGGCTGAGGAGGCCGCTTTGAAGACCCTGAAGACAGAGAGCTCAGGTAAAGCCAACGTCAGCTTAGCGACAGCCTACATGAGCTTAGCTACTTAGCCTACATTAGTACTTGGGTCCAGTCTAGTTATAGTGTGGTCTTTCCTCAGGGTTGGAGGAAGGACTGAGATCCACACAGATCCTTGTTGAAGAGCTGCACACCCAGAACAACAGTGAGTCTTCTAGAGGTTCTGCTTACTTCCTGTTCCCTAGCTGCTCTCTGGTGGTTCCTCAAGGTTTCCTATTCACCCTAAAGCTGCATCTCCTCCTAGTATCTCCTCCAATGTGAGGAAGTGATATGAGGAGGTGCTTTTAGGGTATTGACCAGAACAGGAGGTGTGGTCCTCCTCATTGTAGGTCAGTCTGTCCTGGTTCCCAGCAGCTGTTCTCTCTGCTTCCAGACCACACCTCCCAGCTGCTGAGGGTGGAGACCAGAGTCAACATCAGCCAATCCCTGATGGAGCAACTGGAGACCCAACTGAACAGAGGTACACTTCTAGACCCAACACAACACAGGAACACCTCTAGACCCAACACAGGAACACCTCTAGACACAACACAACACAGGAACACCTCTAGACCCAACACTGGAACACCTCTAGACCCAACACTACACAGGAACACCTCTAGACCCAACACAGGAACACCTCAAGACCCGGCTCAAGTCCAAATGAGTTCAGATCTCCTCATGTCATTCTCCACTCTAGTTTCAGACTTGGAGGCTACAGGGAGCGCCACCAGCAGGCAGCTGGAGGAACTGCAGGAACTGACCAAAGGTATTTACACTCTTATCTCGTCTCACACGTTTGCTGAGCTACGGTCTGAACTTTGGAAAGTTCCGGACATCCAGACTCCAGAAGCGCCTCTGACATGTCTGTTTCCACGACGACTCCTTCAGCCCAGGAAGCTGAGCGGGTTGCCATGGCAGCCAGAGTGACCGCTGGGGAGAGCCAGAGACAAGGTAATGGCAGTATGATTTCACGCCGTTAATCTGGTTGTTTGATTGGAAAAATTTAAATATACCTGAGGTCTATATTTACAGCGCTGGAGTCCAGGTTAGAGGCTGAGGAGGCCGCTTTGAAGACACTGAAGACAGAGAGCTCAGGTAAAGCCAACGTCAGCTTAGCGACAGCCTACATGAGCTTAGCTACTTAGCCTACATTAGTACTTGGGTCCAGTCTAGTTATAGCGTGATATTTCCTCAGGGTTGGAGGAAGGACTGAGATCCACACAGATCCTTGTTGAAGAGCTGCACACCCAGAACAACAGTGAGTCTTCTAGAGGTTCTGCTTACTTCCTGTTCCCTAGCTGCTCTCTGGTGGTTCCTCAAGGTTTCCTATTCACCCTAAAGCTGCATCTCCTCCTAGTATCTCCTCCAATGTGAGGAAGTGATATGAGGAGGTACTTTTAGGGTATTGACCAGAACAGGAGGTGTGGTCCTCCTCATTGTAGGTCAGTCTGTCCTGGTTCCCAGCAGCTGTTCTCTCTGCTTCCAGACCACACCTCCCAGCTGCTGAGGGCGGAGACCAGAGTCAACATCAGCCAATCCCTGATGGAGCACCTGGAGACCCAACTGAACAGAGGTACACCTCTAGACCAAACACAACACAGGAACACCTCTAGACTCACCATAAAAGGGTCTAGTACACTTCTAGACCAAAAAGAGAACCAGCACACCTGACAAGACTTGGGTCAGAGAATAATACCACTCAAAGATTATTCCGCCATCCTTTGCTCCGATGTTTCCTCATCTGCAAACCATATCTGTGAAAGATGAAATTTGTCATCAACTGCACTTGAAGATCTTCTAGATATCTTATCTAAAATCAAACCTAAGATGTCCTCCAGTTGCCAGAGAAACCATTAGTCTCCTCCCTCCAGAAGTGATGTCCAGATGAGTCCAGACCTCCCCTCATGTCCTTCTCTAATCTAGTTTCAGACTTGGAGGCTACAGGGAGCGCCACCAGCAGGCAGCTGGAGGAACTGCAGGAACTGACCAAAGGTATTTACACTCTTATCCCATCTCACAAGTTTGCTGAGCTATGGTCTGAACTTTGGAAAGTTCCGGACATAAAGACTCCAGAAGCACCTCTGACTTGTCTGTTTCCACGACGACTCCCTTCAGCCCAGGAAGCTGAGCGGGTTGCCATGGCAGCCAGAGTGACCGCTGGGGAGAGCCAGAGACAAGGTAATGACAGTATGATTTCACGCCGTTAATCTGCTTGTTTGATTTGAAATTTTTAAATATACCTGAGGTCTATATTTACAGCGCTGGAGTCCAGGTTAGAGGCTGAGGAGGCCGCTTTGAAGACCCTGAAGACAGAGAGCTCAGGTAAAGCCAACGTCAGCTTAGCGACAGCCTACATGAGCTTAGCTACTTAGCCTACATTAGTACTTGGGTCCAGTCTAGTTATAGTGTGGCCTTTCCTCAGGGTTGGAGGAAGGACTGAGATCCACACAGATCCTTGTTGAAGAGCTGCACACCCAGAACAACAGTGAGTCTTCTAGAGGCTCTGCTTACTTCCTGTTCCCTGAGTGCTCTCTGGTGGTTCCTCAAGGTTTCCTATTCACCCTAAAGCTGCATCTCCTCCTAGTATCTCCGCCAATGTGAGGAAGTGATATGAGGAGGTGATATGAGGAGGTGCTTTTAGGGTATTGACCAGAACAGGAGGTGTGGCCCTCCTCATTGTAGGTCAGTCTGTCCTGGTTCCCAGCAGCTGTTCTCTCTGCTTCCAGACCACACCTCCCAGCTGCTGAGGGTGGAGACCAGAGTCAACATCAGCCAATCCCTGATGGAGCAGCTGGAGACCCAACTGAACAGAGGTACACCTCTAGACCCAACACAACACAGGAACACCTCTAGACCCAACACAGGAACACCTCTAGACCTGGCTCAAGTCCAGATGAGTTCAGATCTCCTCATGTCATTCTCTACTCTAGTTTCAGACTTGGAGGCTACAGGGAGCGCCACCAGCAGGCAGCTGGAGGAACTTCAGGAACTGACCAAAGGTATTTACACTCTTATCTCGCCTCACACGTTTGCTGAGCTACGGTCTGAACTTTGGAAAGTTCCTGACATCCAGGCTCCAGAAGCACGTCTGACTTGTCTGTTTCCACGACAACTCCTTCAGCCCAGGAAGCTGAGTGGGTTGCCATGGCAGCCAGAATGAACGCTGGGGAGAACCTGAGAGAAGGTAAAACCGGTACATTTTCACGCCGTTAATCTGCTTGTTTGATTGGAAAATTGGATAAAATCTGAGATGTATATTTACAGCGCTGGAGTCTAGGTTAGAGGCTGAGGAGGCCGCTTTGAAGGCACTGAAGACAGAGAGCTCAGGTATAGCCTACGTTAGTTTAGTGCTATATGGGTATTGACCAGAACAGGAGGTGTGGTCCTCCTCATTGTAGGTCAGTCTGTCCTGGTTCCCAGCAGCTGTTCTCTCTGCTTCCAGACCACACCTCCCAGCTGCTGAGGGTGGAGACCAGAGTCAACATCAGCCAATCCCTGATGGAGCACCTGGAGACCCAACTGAACAGAGGTACACCTCTAGACCCAACACTACACAGGAACACCTCTAGACCCAACACAACACAGGAACACCTCTAGACGAGAAAGATGAGATTTGCGATCAACTGGACTTGAAGATCCTCTAGACATCTAACCTAAGATCTAAACTAAGACGTCCTCCAGTTGACAGAGACACCTTGAATTTCCTCCCTCCAGATAATAATAATAATAATACATTTAATTTAGAGGCGCCTTTCAAAACACCCAAGGTCACCTTACAGAGCATATAGTCATCATACATTTTTTAAAAAACAAGACATTGTGGAAAAAATAAATAAATAAATAAATAAATAAACATAAGCAATAAGAAATAAATAAAACAAAAACAAGACAAAACAAAACAAAAAAACAAACAAAACAGTGATCAGTTAGACGTTGTGTGCGAGTTTGAAAAATGTGAGTTTGAGATGTGATGTCCAGATGAGTCCGGACCTCCTCATGTCATTCTCTACTCTAGTTTCAGACTTGGAGGCTACAGGGAGCGCCACCAACAGGCAGCTGGAGGAACTGCAACATGACTTGTCTGTTGCTACGACGAGTCTTTATGCCCAGGAAGCTGAGCGTGTTGCCATGGCAGCCAGAGTGACCGCTGGCGAGAGCCAGAGAAAAGGTAACATCACTACATTTTCATGCCGTTAATCTGCTTGCTTGATTGGATCATTGAAATATACCTGAGATCTATATTTACAGCGCTGGAGGCCAGGTTAGAGGCTGAGGAGGCCACTTTGAAGACCCTGAAGACAGAGAGCTCAGGTATAGCATACATTAGCATAGCAACGGCCTACATGAGCTTAGCTACTTAGCCTACATTATAACTCAGGTCCAGGGTGTCTATAGCCTACATTAGTACTCGGGTCCAGTCTAGTTGTAGTGTGATCATTCCTCAGGGTTGGAGGAAGGACTGAGATCCACACAGATCCTCGTTGAGGAGCTGCACATCCAGAACAACAGTGAGTCTGCTAGAGGTTCTGCTGACTTCCTGTTCCCAAGCTGATCTCTGGTGGTTCTTCAAGGTTCTCCTCTTCACCCTAAGGCTACTACTCCTCTTGGTATCTCCTCCAATGTGAGGAGGTGATATGAGGAGGTGCTGTTAGGGTATTGACCAGAACAGGAGGTGTGGTCCTCCTCATTGTAGGTCAGTCTGTCCTGGTTCCCAGCAGCTGTTCTCTCTGCTTCCAGACCACACCTCCCAGCTGCTGAGGGTGGAGACCAGAGTCAACATCAGCCAATCCCTGATGGAGCACCTGGAGACCCAACTGAACAGAGGTACACCTCTAGACCCAACACAAAACAGGAAAACCTCTAGACCCAACACAGGAACACCTCTAGACCCAACACAGGAACACCTCTAGACCCAACACAACACAGGAGCACCTCTAGACCCAACACAACACAGGAACACCTCTAGACCCAACACAACACAGGAACACCTCTAGACCCAACACAACACAGGAACACCTCTAGACCCAACACAACACAGGTACACCTCTAGACCCTCTGGATCCCACACAGTAATACCTGAAGACCCAACAGAGTACTGGTACACCTGACAAGACTGTGGTCAAAGAAGAATAGCACAATAGATTATTCCTCCATCCTTTGCTCCCATGTTTCCACATCTGCGTAAAATATGTGAAAGATGAGATTGTCTGGACTTGAAGATCCTCTAGATATCTAACCTAAGACTTCCTTCAGTGGCCAGAGACACCTTGAATGTCCTCCCTCCAGAAGTGATGACCATGCGAGTCCAGACCTCCTCATGTCGTTCTCCACTCTAGTTTCAGACTTGGAGGCTACGGGGAGCGCCACCAGCAGGCAGCTGGAGGAACTGCAGGAACTGACCAAAGGTATTTACACTCTTATCTCGTCTCACACGTTTGCTGAGCTACGGTCTGAACTTTGGAAAGTTACGGACTTCCAGACTCCAGAAGCACCTCTTACTTGTCTGTTTCCACGACGACTCCTTCAGCCCAGGAAGCTGAGCGGGTTGCCATGGCAGCCAGAATGACCGCTGGGGAGAGCCAGAGACAAGGTAATGGCAGTATGATTTCACTCCGTTAATCTGCTTGTTTGATTGGATCATTGAAATATACCTGAGATCTATATTTACAGCGCTGGAGGCCAGGTTAGAGGCTGAGGAGGCCGCTTTGAAGACCATGAAGACAGAGAGCTCAGGTATAGCCTACATTAGCATAGCAACGGCCTACATGAGCTTAGCTACTTAGCCTATATTAGTACTTTGGTCCAGTCTAGTTATAGTGTGATCTTTCCTCAGGGTTGGAGAAAGGACTGAGATCCACACAGATCCTCGTTGAGGAGCTGCACACCCAGAACAACAGTGAGTCTTCTAGAGGTTCTGCTTACTTCCTGTTCCCTAGCTGCTCTCCGGTGGTTCCTTAAGGTTTCCTATTCACCCTAAAGCTGCATCTCCTCCTAGTATCTCCTCCAATGTGAGGAGGTGATATGAGGAGGTGCTTTTTGGGTATTGACCAGAACAGGAGGTGTGGTCCTCCTCATTGTAGGTCAGTCTGTCCTGGTTCCCAGCAAATGTTCTCTCTGCTTCCAGACCACACCTCCCAGCTGCTGAGGGTGGAGACCAGAGTCAACATCAGCCAATCCCTGATTGAGCACCTGGAGACCCAACTGAACAAAGGTACACCTCTAGACCCAACACAACACAGGAACACCTTTAGACTCACCATAATAGGGTCTAGTACACTTCTAGACCAAAATGAGAACCAGCACACCTGACAAGACTTGGGTCAGACAATAATACCACTCAAAGATTATTCCGGCATCCTTTGCTCCGATGTTTCCTCATCTGCAAACCATATCTGTGAAAGATGAAATTTGTCATCAACTGCACTTGAAGATCCTCTAGATATCTTATCTAAAATCAAACCTAAGATGTCCTCCAGTTGCCAGAGAAACCATTAGTCTCCTCCCTCCAGATGTGATGACCATGTGAGTCCAGACCTCTCCTCATGTCATTCTCTACTCTAGTTTCAGACTTGGAGGCTACAGGGAGCGCCACCAGCAGGCAGCTGGAGGAACTGCAGGAACTGACCAAAGGTATTGACACTCTTATCTCGTCTCACACGTTTGCTGAGCTACGGTCTGAACATTGGAAAGTTCTGGACTTCCAGACTCCAGAAGCGCCTCTGACTCGTCTGTTGCTATGACGACTCTTACAGCCCAGGAAGTTGAGCGGGTTGCCATGGCAGCCAGAGTGACAACTGGGGAGAGCCAGAGAGAAGGTAACACCAGTGCATTTTCACTCTGTTAATCTGCTTGCTTGATTGGATAATTTCTATATATCTGAGATCTATATTTACAGCGCTGGAGTCCAGGTTAGAGGCTGAAGAGGCCGCATTGAAGATCCTGAAGACAGAGAGCTCAGGTATAGCCTACTTTAGATTAGCGAAAGCTTACATAAGCATAGCTACTTAGCGTACATTAGTACTCTGGTCAAGGGTGTGTCGATAGCCTACATTAGTACTCAGGTTCAGGGTGTGTCTATAGCCTACATTAGTACTCAGGTTCAGGGTGTGTCTATAGCCTACATTAGTACTCAGGTTCAGGGTGTGTCTATAGCATACATTAGTACTCAGGTTCAGGGTGTGTCTATAGCCTACATTAGTATGTGGGTCCAGTCTAGTTATAGTGTGATCTTTCCTCAGGGTTGGAAGAAGGATTGAGATCCACACAGATCCTCGTGGAGGTGCTACACACCCAGAACAACAGTGAGTCTGCTAGAGGTTCTGCTGACTTCCTGTTCCCTAGCTGCTCTCTGGTGGTTCTTCAAGGTTCTCCTCTTCACCCTTATGCTGCTTCTCCTCCTGGTATCTCCTCCAATGTGAGGAGGTGATAAGAGGAGGTGCTTTTAGGGTATTGACCAGAACAGGAGGTGTGGTCCTCCTCATTGAAGGTCAGTCTGTCCTGGTTCCCAGCAGCTGTTTTCTATGCTTCCAGACCACACCTCCCAGCTGCTGAGGGTGGAGACCAGAGTCAACATCAGCCAATCCCTGATGGAGCACCTGGAGACCCAACTGAACAGAGGTACACCTCTAGACCCAACACAACACAGGAGCACCTCTAGACCCAACACAGGAACACCTCTAGACCCAACACAACACGTGAACACCTCTAGACCCAACACAACACAGGAACACCTCTAGACCCAACACTACACAGGAACACCTCTAGACCCAACACAACACAGGAACACCTCTAGACCCGGCTCAAGTCCAGATGAGTCCAGACCTCCTCATGTCATTCTCTACTCTAGTTTCAGACTTGGAGGCTACAGGGAGCGCCACCAGCAGGCAGCTGGAGGAACTGCAGGAACTGACCAAAGGTATTGACACTCTTATCTCGTCTCACACGTTTGCTGAGCTACGGTCGGAATATTGGAAAGTTCTGGACTTCCAGACTCCAGAAGCGCCTCTGACTTGTCTGTTTCCACGACGACTCCTTCAGCCCAGGAAGCTGAGCGGGTTGCCATGGCAGCCAGAATGACCGCTGGGGAGAGCCAGAGACAAGGTAATGGCAGTACGATTTCATGCCGTTAATCTGCTTGTTTGATTCGAAAAATTGAAATATACCTGAGGTCTTATTTACAGCGCTGGAGTCCAGGTTAGAGGCTGAGGAGGCCGCTTTGAAGACCCTGAAGACAGAGAGCTCAGGTATAGCCTACCTTAGTTTAGGGCTATTAGGGTATTGACCAGAACAGGAGGTGTGGTCCTCCTCATTGAAGGTCAGTCTGTCCTGGTTCCCAGCAGCTGTTCTCTCTGCTTCCAGACCACACCTCCCAGCTGCTGAGGGTGGATACCAGAGTCAACATCAGCCAATCCCTGATGGAGCACCTGGAGACCCAACTGAACAGAGGTACACCTCTAGACCCAACACAACACAGGAACACCTCTAGACCCAACACAGGAACACCTCTGGACCCAACACAGGAACACCTCTGGACCCAACACAACACAGGAACACCTCTAGACTCACCATAACAGGGTCTAGTACACTTCTAGACCAAAAAGAGAACCAGCACACCTGACAAGACTTGGGTCAGAGAATAAAACCACTTAAAGATTATTCCGGCATCCTTTGCTCCGATGTTTCCTCATCTGCAAACCATATCTGTGAAAGATGAAATTTGTCATCAACTGCACTTGAAGATCCTCTAGATATCTTATCTAAAATCAAACCTAAGATGTCCTCCAGTTGCCAGAGAAACCATTAGTCTCCTCCCTCCAGATGTGATGACCATGTGAGTCCAGACCTCTCCTCATGTCATTCTCTACTCTAGTTTCAGGCTTGGAGGCTACAGGGAGCGCCACCAGCAGGCAGCTGGAGGAACTGCAGGAACTGACCAAAGGTATTTACACTCTTATCTTGTCTCACACGTTTGCTGAGCTACGGTCTGAACATTGGAAAGTTCTGGACTTCCAGACTCCAGAAGCGCCTCTGACTCGTCTGTTGCTATGACGACTCTTACAGCCCAGGAAGCTGAGCGGGTTGCCATGGCAGCCAGAGTGACCACTGGGGCGAGCCAGAGAGAAGGTAACACCAGGACATTTTCACTCTGTTAATCTGCTTGCTTGATTGGATAATTTTTATATATCTGAGATTCATATTTACAGCGCTGGAGTCCAGGTTAGAGGCTGAAGAGGCTGCATTGAAGATCCTGAAGACAGAGAGCTCAGGTATAGCCTACTTTAGATTAGCGAAAGCCTACATAAGCATAGCTACTTAGCGTTCATTAGTACTCTGGTCAAGGGTGTGTCGATAGCCTACATTAGTACTCAGGTAGAGGGTGTGTCTATAGCCTACATTAGTACTCAGGTTCAGGGTGTGTCTATAGCCTACATTAGTACTCAGGTTCAGGGTGTGTCTATAGCCTACATTAGTACATGGCTCCAGTCTAGTTATAGTGTGATCTTTCCTCAGGGTTGGAGGAAGGACTGAGATCCACACAAATCCTGGTTGAGGAGCTGCACACCCAGAACAACAGTGAGTCTGCTAGAGGTTCTGCTCACTTCCTGTTCCCTAGCTGCTCTCTGGTGGTTCTTCAAGGTTCTCCTCTTCACCCTAAGGCTGCTACTCCTCCTTGTATCTCCTCGAATGTGAGGAGGGGGTATGAGGAGGTGCTTCTAGGGTATTGGCCAGAACAGGAGGTGTGGTCCTCCTCATTGTAGGTCAGACTGTCCTGGTTCCCAGCAGCTGTTCTCTCTGCTTCCAGACCACACCTCCCAGCTGCTGAGGGTGGAGACCAGAGTCAACATCAGCCAATCCCTGATGGAGCACCTGGAGACCCAACTGAACAGAGGTACACCTCTAGACCCATCACAGAAACACCTCTAGACCCAACACTATACAGGAACACCTCTGGACCCAACACAGGAACACCTCTGGACCCAACAGAGTACTGGTACACCTGACAAGACTGTGGTCAGAGAAGAATAGCACAATAGATTATTCCTCCATCCTTTGCTCCCATGTTTCCACATCTGCATAAAATATGTGAAAGATGAGATTTGCTGGACTTGAAGATCCTCTAGATATCTAACCTAAGATCTAAACTAAGACGTCCTCCAGTGGCCAGAGAAACCTTGAATGTCCTCCCTCCAGATGTGATGTCCAGATGAGTCCGGACCTCCTCATGTCATTCTATGCTCTAGTTTCAGACTTGGAGGCTACAGGGAGCGCCACCAGCAGGCAGCTGGAGGAACTGCAACATGACTTGTCTGTTGCTACGACGACTCTTTCTGCCCAGGAAGCTGAGCGGGTTGCCATGGCAGCCAGAGTGACCGCTGGCGAGAGCCAGAGAAAAGGTAACATTTTCACACCGTTAATCTGCTTGCATGATTGGATAATTGAAATATATCTGAGATGTATATTTACAGCGCTGGAGGCCAGGTTAGAGGCTGAGGAGGCCGCTTTGAAGACCCTGAAGACAGAGAGCTCAGGTATAGCATACATTAGCATAGCAACGGCCTACAGGAGCTTAGCTACTTAGCCTACATTAGTACTCAGGTTCAGGGTGTGTCTATAGCCTACATTAGTACTCGGCTCCAGTCTAGTTATAGTGTGATCTTTCCTCAGGGTTGGAGGAAGGACTGAGATCCACACAGATCCTCGTTGAGGAGCTGCACATCCAGAACAACAGTGAGTCTGCTACAGGTTCTGCTCACTTCCTGTTCCCTAGCTGCTCTCTGATGGTTCTTCAAGGTTCTCCTCTTCCCCTTATGGTGCTTCTCCTCCTGGTATCTCCTCCAATGTGAGGTGATATGAGGAGGGGCTTTTAGGGTATTGACCAGAACAGGAGGTGTGGTCCTCCTCATTGAAGGTCAGTCTGTCCTGGTTCCCAGCAGCTGTTCTCTCTGCTTCCAGACCACACCTCCCAGCTGCTGAGGGTGGAGACCAGAGTCAACATCAGCCAATCCCTGATGGAGCACCTGGAGACCCAACTGAACAGAGGTACACCTCTAGACCCAACACAACACAGGAACACCTCTAGACCCAACACAGGAACACCTCTAGACCCAACACAACACAGGAACACCTCTAGACCCAACACAACACAGGAACACCTCTAGACCCAACACAACACAGAAACACCTCTAGACCCAACACAACACAGGAACACCTCTGGACCCAACACAGTAATACCTGAAGACCCAACAGAGTACTGGTACACCTGACAAGACTGTGGTCAGAGAAGAATAGCACAATAGATTATTCCTCCTTCCTTTGCTCCCATGTTTCCAAATCTGCATAAAATATGTGAAAGATGAGATTTGCTGCACTTGAAGATCCTCTAGATATCTAACCTAAGATCTAAACTAAGACGTCCTCCAGTGGCCAGAGAAACCTTGAATGTCCTCCCTCCAGATGTGATGTCCAGTTGAGTCCAGACCTCTCTTCATGTCATTCTCTACTCTAATTTCAGACTTGGAGGCTACAGGGAGCGCCACCAGCAGGCAGCTGGAGGAACTGCAACATGACTTGTCTGTTGCTACGACAAGTCTTTCTGCCCAGGAAGCTGAGGGAGTTACCATGGCAGCCAGAGTGACCGCTGGCGAGAGCCAGAGAGAAGGTAACACCACTACATTTTCATGCCGTTGATCTGCTTGTTTGATTGGATGATTAAAACATGTCTGAGATGTATATTTACAGCTCTGGTGTCCAGGTTAGAGGCTAAGGAGGCCGCTTTGAAGATCCTGAAGACAGAGAGCTCAGGTACAGCCTACATTACTATAGCAACGGCCTACATGAGCTTAGCTACTTAGCCTACATTATAACTCAGGTCCAGGGTGTCTATAGCCTACATTAGTACTCGGGTCCAGTCTAGTTATAGTGTGATCTTTCCTCAGGGTTGGAGGAAGGACTGAGATCAACACAGATCCTCGTTGAAAAGCTGCACACCCAGAACAACAGTGAGTCTGCTAGAGGTTCTGCTGACTTCCTGTTCCCTAGCTGCTTTCTGGTGGTTCTTCAAGGTTCTCCTCTTCACCCTAAGGCTGCTACTTCTCCTTGTATCTCCTCCAATGTGAGGAGGGGGTATGAGGAGGTGCTTCTAGGGTATTGGCCAGAACAGGAGGTGTGGTCCTCCTCATTGTAGGTCAGTCTGTCCTGGTTCCCAGCAGCTGTTCTCTCTGCCTCCAGACCACACCTCCCAGCTGCTGAGGTTGGAGACCAGAGTCAACATCAGCCAATCCCTGATGGAGCACCTGGAGACCCAACTGAACAGAGGTACACCTCTAGACCCAACACTACACAGGAACACCTCTAGACACAACACCGGAACACCTCTAGACCCAACACAACACAGGAACACCTCTAGACCCAACACAACACAGGAACAACTCTAGACCTAATATAGGAACACCTCTAGACCCAACGCTACACAGGAACACCTGTAGACCCAACACAACACAGGAACACCTCTGGACCCCACACAGTAATACCTGAAGACCCAACAGAGTACTGGTACACCTGACAAGAATGTGTTCAGAGAAGAATAGCACAATAGATTATTCCTCCATCCTTTGCTCCCATGTTTCCACATCTGCGTAAAATATGTGAAAAATTAGATTTGCTGGACTTGAAGATCCTCTAGATATCTAAGATCTAAACTAAGACGTCCTCCATTGGCCAGAGAAACCTTGAATGTCCTCCCTCCAGATGTGATGTCCAGATGAATCCAGACCTCGTCATGTCATTCTCTACTCTAGTTTCAGACTTGGAGGCCACAGGGAGCGCCACCAACAGGCAGCTGGAGGAACTGCAGGAACTGACCAAAGGTATTTCACTTCTTAACTGGTCCCATACATTTGCTGAGCTACTGTCTGAACGCTGGAAAGTTCTGGACTTCCAGACTCGAGAAGCGCCTCTGACTCTTCTGTTGCTATGACGACTCTCTCAGTCCAGGAAGGTGAGCGGGTTGCCATGGCAGCCAGAGTGACCGCTGGGGAGAACCTGAGAGAAGGTAAAACCGGTACATTTCCACACCGTTAATCAAATAGTTTGATTGGATAGTTCGGATATATTGTATCAGAGATGTATATTTACAGCACTGGAGTCCAGGTTGGAGGCTGAGGAGGACTCTTTGAAGACCCTGAAGACAGAGAGCTCAGGTATAGCCTACGTTGTTGTAGCGACAGTCAACATGATCGTAGGTACTTAGCCTACATTAGACTCAGGTCGAGGGTGTGTCTATCGCCTACATTGGTATTCAGGTCCTGTCTAGTTGTAGTGTTATCATTCCTCAGGGTTGGAGGAAGAACTGAGATCCACACAGATCCTTGTTGAGGAGCTGCACACCCAGAACAACGGTGAGACTAGCTACTACCTACTTTAGTTAGGCTACAGCAAACAGTAGCCTAGCTACAGCCTACATTAGCCTGGCTACAGCCTACAAGAACCTAACTGTAGCCTAAATTTGCCTGTTTCCAGTGTAATCACTGACATTATTAATTTCTGATTGAGGTCACTCAGCTGAACTGTCTACCCTGGAGGCCAGGATGAACGCCAGCGAGAATACAACAGCAAGTATGGAGGACTTGCTGTAATGTTTTCGCCCCCTTTATACCCTTTCAAGAGATACATCTCTTTGTACGTAAGGGATCATGTATAGAACGCCGGTCATTATCGGGAAAATAAGCCCCGACAGGGCGAACAGGACACCGACGCGAAGCGGAGGTGTCTTTCCTCGCCCTGAAGGGGCCTATTTTCGTTTTTGACCGGCGATGTTCTATACATTATCCCGTTTATTACACGGCTACTTGCCAAAACGAAAAAATAACTTCACAACGGTGTCTTTTTACATTTACCATAGTGTTGATCAGCAGAGAAATAGTCCGCCCAAAACTGACTATTTGACGTCGCTTAGCAACCGTGGTATCACTCCGCAACCTTGCGGAGTGATACCAAAGACGTAAATCAGAGGCAAAAAATTCTCTTTCCTTGACAGCGGTTACTATATGCTTAGAAACGGTCAATTATTGAAAAATTATTCACCGCCAGAAGTCGGGAAGGACCATGCAAGTGAACGGAGCATTCCACCGCATTGAGAAGAGCCGTGTCATACATTTCAGTAGTCCCCTCCTACTACAGAATCAGCTCTAGGAACACCGTGGCTCCATACAGATTTGTTTTGAATTGTTAAAACATCCTATATTGATTGCTATTAACATAATGACAAAAATGTCCTGGTATTTCTTCTCCTCCTCCTCCTCGAGGTGTGGCTGACAGGGCCGGGGTTCTGAGCCGGCTCTTGGCGGAGCTCCACGCCAACGCCTCAGGTCTGCCGTCTACCTGCACCACATCGCCCTCTAGTGGCCACATGTAGTAACTTATCTAAAAACCTGTTATCCACGATGCGTGTTGCTCTGGACCCGTCTGTCTGTAGTCATGGAGATCCGGACGGACAGAACCGAGCGGCGTTTGGACCAGTGGATGAGTCAGAACCGAGGTTGGGCTCCTGCTGTTATATACGATGAACGAGAATCTCTCAGATAGACTTCGGGTTTGAGATGGCCATCTCATGACGTATAATCCGAAACGTCAGAATACATCGCATTGAGCTGTAGGGTTCCACCCATGCTGCCTTGCGTGCGAATTAATTTCGCGCTGCTAGGCAGCATGGTCCATGGATCCGATTTTCGCCTGAGGGAACCAATCACAGAACGGGGAGGGACGGCAAGAAGATGACAACGTCTATGCGACACACCGAAGCTTACGGATCCAAAATGGCAACAGACGCGTTACCTTTCGATGCAGCCTTAGATAGTGTTCTAAGTAGTTTAGAACGCAAATTTATTTTGAAAAATAACAACTTTCGGCGTTAAACTCTTATTACCAAGAAGGATGTCTTTGCCGTGCTACCAACCGGCTTTGATTGGCTATGAGCTGCGTACAGACTCATATGATAGACATTCGTAGCGCCCATAAACGACTCCGGGCAATCGTAAACCACGCCTCAAATACGAGAAAATGAATGTGCGGTTCCCAGACCTGTCCAGGTAGAGCGCCAGCGCCCCCGGGTGGCCTGCAGCGGTACCTCACCCTAAAACCTCCCTCCCCTCCCAGAACGGCCCCGAGTGGCCTTCTCCGCCGGACTCAGCGACTCCGGAGCCATCGGACCCTTCGGCATGGAGACCACCCTGGTGTTCACCAAGACCCTCGCCAACGTCGGCCAGGCCTACAACCAGACCACGGGTACTAACTAGTGCTAACTACTACAGCCAACACTAACTCGTACTCAGTGGGGTGTTGAGGTAGCATTCTATCGTTTGTACCTTCTGTAAATGGACAGAAAGGGGAGTGTCTATCTCTCGTAACTTCCTGATTACCTCTGGGTTGGCCAATCCGGTTCCTGTGTGTTTGGATCCTCTGCCGAAGTGTGCGGAAACCGCGGTTCGGGTCAGCCTATAGCGTGCTCACGTTCATCCGTGTGTCATGATGACTTCCTGCAGGCATCTTCAGGGCTCCGCTGAGAGGCCTCTACTGCTTCCTGTTCACGGTGGCGGACTTCCTGAAGGGCTACCGGGGGGTGTACCTGTACCGGAACGAGGAGCGGGTTCTGTTCAGCCTGGAGCTCAACGGCCACGGCGGCTACGCTAGCAGCTCGGCCGCCACGCCCCTCCTCCTGGAGGCCGGGGAAACCGTCAGCCTCCGTCTCCCTGGGAGCTACCGTCTCTATGACGACAACCGCAACTTCAGCCTCTTCTCAGGATTCCTGCTCTTCCCTCTGTGATCCAGAGATCAATAGACTGAAGGACTGATCGATCTATAGATGGACCCATGGTCTATAGATCAATAGACTGATCGATCTATAGATGGACCCATGGTCTATACATCGATAGACCGATCGATCTATAGCTCGACCCATGGTTTATAGATCAATAGACTGATCGATCTATAGATGGACCCATGGTCTATAGATCAATAGACTGATCGATCTATAGATGGACCCATGGTCTATACATCGATAGACCGATGGACCGATCGATCTATAGCTCGACCCATGGTTTATAGATCAATAGACTGAAGGAATGATCAATCTATAGATGGACCCATGGTCTATAGATCCATAGACTGATGGACAGATCGATCTATAGATTGACCCATGGTCTATAGATCAATAGACTGATCGATCTATAGATAGATTCATGGTCTATAGATCGATGCATCAATTGATCAATAGAGACCTTGCAATCGATCAATCAATATGCAGATCTATGGAACCTGGACTCAAGATGAATGGTCAGATGTATTGATTAGTGATTGGTTTCTAAACAAGGTCATCACGGTCTGAACAGGAAACAACTTTTTGCCTCATCCATCCATTGTTATATAGCCCATCATTTTAGGCCTGATAAAGTTCTGATGAAGCCTGTTATAGTCCTGATAAAGTCCCGTTATAGCCTGATAAAGTCCTGTTATGGTTATAGTCAATAGTTACGGTCATGTTATAGTCCATAGTTACGTCATGTTGTAATCCATAATTATGGACTACACATGTTATGCGTCTCCATGGTGATACTGATGGAGCCTGAGAAGCTCTTAAAACGTGTCACCAAATCTTTTATTGTCTTTCAGGGGAGAGGAGAACAAACAGTAGGAAGAATACGTTGACGCCAGCAGTGCAAAGACAAGCAGTAATTTAACCCATTTATATACATTTGGTCTTTAAAAACACATTATTAAGATCTGTTTTATTAAAATCAAAGCGGTGTGACCCTTAACCCTTTACAAAAGCCATCTGTTAGTCATCTCTAACAGAGAAATGGAGCGTCGTCTGCACTACAAATCCGTTATATTATAAAACACCAATAGGGGGCGCCACTGACCATGCATGACGGCTCCGTGTGGCCGTGGTTTGCTTAAACAACCTTATTTAAAGTATTAATCTCGAAAATGCATGTTAATAAATGTCTGTTAAAAGACCGAATGAGGTAACACCCAGCAGTGCTCTCTTGCCAGGCCATTATTGTAACTAAGAATTAGTTCTTAATTAAAGGTGCTATAAAACATGGACCCAGAGTGTTCAAAATGATTACTGCAGTGAAGCCCAAACGTACAACAGTGGAGAGTTGTCTCCACCCAGACTCCAAGCTCATGTTGGTTGCCAGGTTGAGGACACTGAACAAACATGAGCAAAGATGAGCCGAGCAAAACACAATATCTCTTTCGATAAGCCCAGTTATTCCATTACGACACTGAAAAGCGACATCAAGTCCTTCTGGCTCTAAGCAGTCTCGTGTTTCTCTGTGTGTGGTTCTTTGTGTGTTTCTTTGTGTGTGTGAGCCGGCGTAGGGTTTTTTCGTGTCTGCTAGCGATTAAACGGAAACTAAGGCCGAACAAAGCCAGAAAGATCCATCACTACAGACAATGAAACTTAAGAAACAAGTGCAAATCCAAAGCCAACCGAACCCAACTGGTTTAGTTATTGAGGCGTGGCCAAGGGGCCAATGCCAACTGAGACTTCAGAGGGCTCTCTGGGAGGCCATGGAACTGAGGTCCAAAAACACCTGAAATTACCACTTATCGCCATAGGGGTCGCCAAAAGGAACTAAACGGAAATCTTCGAGATCATCATATTAAATAGGACATATTAAATAGACAAGGTTATTAAAAAAAAACGTTATTCAAATAAGACTCAATTATTTAAGAATGTACAGTGATGGAAAAAGAGGAATTTAAGTTCTATCTTGTGCACATAGGAGTTATAAACCACGGGTCATGTAAACGGCGTTAAGGGGGAAAAGTTCACCTGATTTTGTTCATGATTATTCACAGGCTCAGAACCAGGGTTCTGCAGGAAGACAACGTTAAGTTAACACTGTAAGGAATAAAATGTACCTGGTTAAACGCCCGAACAACGGAATGCCTACTGTACAACATGACCTCTGGTCATTGGATAAATACAACTGGTGATGGTGACTCTTACAGGAAGACGAAAGGTCGAGCTGGATTATTAAATGCAGACTTGCTAATCTATCTTTGACAACAGCAGAGTACTTTCTTTTGGGTACCTTGTGTCGATTTAGCGATCAGTAGCCTTTTTTTTAAAAACCAGTTCAAGTTCCAGCTTGAACTCCAGTAGACTGCTGGTTGTCATTCAAGGCACTGGTCCTATGTAGCGCATGGCTGTAGTGTCGACCTCGTAGTGTAGGTCAGGGTTCGTCAGCAAGCTAACATGATAGCAACAAGCTAACAGACTAGCTTCAACTGCAGCTAGCGCAGCGTCACTACCATATATGGGCAGTCCCATACATGGTCTATTGTAACTGTTTCCTGTCTGTGGTGATAGGAAGGGTGTCTGGACCAATCAGATTTGGTCTGTCCAACCAGTCTTCCACATCATTTTCAATATATTATCATAATATAATCATTATTATTAGTATAACACGGTTTGAGTGCAAACAATGGTAACATTATGTTACAGCTCAAAAGTTACTGTGCTGAAAAATAAGAAACTGTTAATAAATAATGAACTAGGTCCCGAAACGTAGTGGAGTGGACTTTACTCGGGTCTCTAGTGTAGTAGCAGTATTAGTATTTTAGCATAGTATCAGTATTAGTACTCTAGTTTAGTAGCAGTGCTCTGTGTGCAGTGCGTTGCACACAAAGGACTGCGCTGTGCCGGCGGGAATACACACGGAGCGCGTGTTCACGCCGTCGCCATAGCGACTGACTAAGGAAGGTCCGACGACAAAGCGACTGTCGGTCTGGTTGTCGTAGCAACGGAGGGGAGGCTGCTTCACTTCGGCTCCCATAAACTACATGTATGTACCACACGCGCGCGCATGCACGCACGCACACACTGTAGTCCTCTCGCCCAGATGGTCTAGACTGAACACTGTTCTAAAGGACGCGTCCTGAGGTCCTGAGGTCCACGGAGAGCATAGCGTTCTTTGAAGATCCGCACAGTAACCCAGAGGAACCGGAGACACCAGGAGGAACGTCAGCACGGGCCTCAGTACAGGGGGGGGGGCCAGGTGGTCCAGGACCGGAAGGGGAGGGGGTCCAGTGGTCCAGGACCAGGACCAGAAGGTGAGGGGGGTCTAGTGGTCCAGGAGGTGATGGGGGTCTCGTGGGGGGGGGGGGGGGGGGGGGTCCAGTGGTCCAGGAGGTGATGGGGGTCTCGTGGGTTGGGGGTCCAGTGGTCCAGGAGGTGATGGGGGTCTCGTGGGGGGGGGTCCAGTGGTCCAGGAGGTGATGGGGGTCTCGTGGGGGGGGGGGGGGGGGGGGTCCAGTGGTCCAGGAGGTGGGGGGGGTCCAGTGGTCCAGGAGGTGATGGGGGTCTCGTGGGGGGGGGGGTCCAGTGGTCCAGGAGGTGATGGGGGTCTCGTGGGGGGGGTCCAGTGGTCCAGGAGGTGATGGGGGTCTCGTGGGGGGGGTCCAGTGGTCCAGGAGGTGATGGGGGTCTCGTGGGGGAGAGGGGGGTCCAGTGGTCCAGGAGGTGATGGGGGTCTCGTGGGGGGGGTCCAGTGGTCCAGGAGGTGATGGGGGTCTCGTGGGGGGGGGGGGGGGTCCAGTGGTCCAGTAGGTGATGGGGGTCTCGTGGGGGGGGGTCCAGTGGTCCAGGAGGTGATGGGGGTCTCGTGGGGGGGGGTCCAGTGGTCCAGTAGGTGATGGGGGTCTCGTGGGGGGGGGTCCAGTGGTCCAGGAAGTGATGGGGGTCCCGTGGGGGGGGGGGGGGTCCAGTGGTCCAGGAGGTGATGGGGGTCTCGTGGGGGGTGTCTAGTGGGGCTCCAGCTTCTTCTCCACAGCCTGCAGGAGGAGCTGGGAGTAGCGCTCCAGCAGGTCCAGGGCCCGCTCCTCTCCTCCCAGCATGCATTGCGGGTCCAGCCTTCCCAGGGTTGGGGTGTTTAGCTCCGCCCTCAGGCTGCCAAAGGCCTCTGATAGGACCTTGTTCATCTCATCTTTATCAGGGGCTGAGGCGGGGGCGGAGCTACTGCTCACCTGGAGGTAAAACACACACACACACACAAACATGTAACCTATGTGGTGTGTGTGTGTTTGTGTGTTTGTGTGTGTGTGTGTGTGTGTGTGTGTGTGTGTGTGTGTGTACAAGGCTGTGGAGGTGTGTGTGTGTGTGTGTGTGTGTGTGTGTGTGTGACTGTGTGTGTGTGTGTACAAGGCTGTGGAGGTGTGTGTGTGTGTGTGTGTGTGTGTGTGTGTGTGTGTGTGTGTGTGTGTGTGTGTGTACAAGGCTGTGGAGGTGTGTGTGTGTGTGTGTGTGTGTGTGTGTGTGTACAAGGCTGTGGAGGTGTGTGTGTGTGTGTGTGTGTGTGTGTGTGTGTGTGTGTGTGTGTGTGTGACTGTGTGTGTGTGTGTACAAGGCTGTGTGTGTGTGTGTGTGTGTGTGTGTGTGTGTGTGTGTGTGTGTGTGTGTGTGTGTGTGTGTGTGTGTGTGTGTGTGTGTGTGTGTGTGTGTGTGTGTGTGTGTGTGTGTGTGTGTGTGTACCAGGCTGTGGAGGTGCGCTGCCCTCCTGAAGGTCCTCTGGAGCTCAGCAGCCGCCTCTCTGCAGACCTCCAGGCTCACTGAGGGCAGAGAGACAGGTCAGAGAGACAGGTCAGAGAGACGGGTCAGAGAGACGGGTCAGAGAGACGGGTCAGAGAGACAGGTCAGAGAGACAGGTCAGGGAGACAGGTCAGAGAGACAGGTCAGGGAGACAGGTCAGGGTGGGAGGTCAGAGAGACAGGTCAGAGAGACAGGTCAGAGAGACGGGTCAGAGAGACAGGTCAGAGAGACAGGTCAGGGAGACAGGTCAGAGAGACGGGTCAGGGAGACGGGTCAGAGAGACGGGTCAGAGAGACGGGTCAGGGAGACGGGTCAGAGAGACAGGTCAGAGAGACAGGTCAGGGAGACAGGTCAGGGAGACGGGTCAGAGAGACGGGTCAGAGAGACAGGTCAGGGAGACGGGTCAGAGAGACGGGTCAGAGAGACGGGTCAGAGAGACAGGTCAGGGAGACAGGTCAGAGAGACAGGGCAGAGAGACAGGGCAGAGAGACAGGGCAGAGAGACGGGCCGGAGAGACAGGTCAGGGAGACAGGTCAGGGTGGGAGGTCAGAGAGACAGGTCAGGGTGGGAGGTCAGAGAGACAGGTCAGAGAGACAGGTCAGGGAGACAGGTCAGAGAGACAGGTCAGAGAGACAGGTCAGGGAGACAGGTTAGAGAGACAGGTCAGAGAGACAGGTCAGAGAGACAGGTCAGAGAGACAGGTCAGAGAGACGGGTCAGGGAGAAAGGTCAGGGAGACAGGCAGCCACCTCAGACAGGTGAGACAGGGGCACCACAGACAGGTCACAAGGTGTGGGAGAGACAGATGGTGAGGTAAGACAGGTGATAGTTTGTGGAGGTTCACCTGAAGACTCGTCATCGCCTCTTTTCTCGTCCTGGCTGGTGTCTAGGGCCTGGACGTGCAGCTCCGCGGTGGGGACCACTCTCTCCCTCCAGGGATCTGGAGTTGAGCCCTGCGCTGGGTCCTTGTGGTGCAGCTCCGTTGTGGAGACCCCTCCTTCTGGCCAGGATTCTGAGGTAGAGCTCTGTGCTTGGGTCTGGTGGTGCAGCTCCAAAGTGGGGACCACTTCCACACTCGAGGGCTCTGAGGTGGAGCTCTGCCCTGGGGCCTGGGAGGTCTGGTGGTTCAGCTCCGCGGTGGGGACCACGTCCTCACTCCAGGCCTCTGAGGTGGAGCTCTGCACTGGGGCCTGGGGGATCTGGTGGTGCAGCTCAACGGTGGGGACCACTTCCACACTCGAGGGCCCTGAGGTGGAGCTCTGCACTGGGGCCTGGGAGGTCTGGTGGTGCAGCTCCGCGGTGGGGACCACCCCTTCGTTCCAGGTCTCTGAGGTGGAGCTCTGCACTGGGGCCTGGGGGCCCTGGGGGGTCCGCAGGGGCGCTGGTGAGGAAGAGGAGGAGCCAGGGGCCGTCCTGGCGGCCGGCGAGAACGCCGCCAGGCTGGGCTTGTCGGGGAGGGCGTGGCCAAACTCCACGCTGAGCTTCGCCTGCAGGTTGCCGTGGTTACCAAAGGAGGAGGCGGCGACGACGGATGGGCCGGAGATGAGGGTGGGGACCACGCTGGCGCTGGGGGGCGCGGGCATAGCACAGGCCCCGCCCCCTGGCGGGCGGTCCTCGGCGAGGGTGTCCAGGCCGTCCCCCAGCGAGGCGGAGCGGGACATCTTGGCCATGGAGCTGGTGGTCGGGCTCATGTAGGAGCGGGACGCGCGCCGCAGGCCGCTAGCCGCCGCGTCGCTAGCAGGGAAGCTAACGTACGCATCGCTGCTGGCCACGCTGCTAGCCACGCTGCTAGCCACGGGGCTGCTAGGGATGTTGCTAGCGGTGACGTTGCTAGCGGCGAGGCTGCTAGCGACGACGCCAGCAGGGATGCTAGCGCTGACGGGGCTGAGTTTAGCGCTGCTGCTGTGGTTGTTGATGGCGACGGGGCAGACCGCCAGCGGGTATGGGCGTGGCCGGGGGGAGGTGGGCAGGGTAGAGGGGGCGGGGCGTCGGGGGGAGGAGGGGAGGGTCGTGGGGCGCTGGGGAAGGGGGGCCACCTCCCTGGAGGGGCGAGAGATGGGCTTCTCTGCTGGAGAGAGAGAGAGAAGGTAAGGAAAGTGTGTGTG
>NC_079416.1:22387485-22392485 GCF_026213295.1 Gadus chalcogrammus
CTGAGGTCGAAGGTCAGCCAGTCGCTGCAGCATGCTGATGGTCAGGTCAGCACTCAGCCGCCAGACGAATATACAGCTAGAACATAACATGACATCATATTATATATAGCTAGAATATAACATGACAGTATTATACATAACATGACATCATATAATATACAGCTAGAACATAACATGACAATATTACACATAACATGACATCATATTATATACAGCTAGAACATGACATGACATCATATTATATACAGCTAGAACATAACATGACAATATTACACATAACATGACATCATATTATATACAGCTAGAACATAACATGACAATATTACACATAACATGACATCATATTATATACAGCTAGAATATAACATGACATCCTATCACATACAGTGAGGATATAAAATCACTTTATATTCATCTTATAAAACCTTAGATTGAACAAACAAATGCTGTGTAAGTATGACTTCCTAATTACTGTAGCAATGTCATAATGATGTCATCGGTACTGTAGCGATGTTGGTATGACGTCATCATCAGTGGTGTATATGATGTCATCATTACTGTAGTGATGTGAGTGTGATGTCATCAGTACTGTAGTGATGTGAGTGTGATGTCATCATTACTGTAGTGATGTGAGTGTGATGTCATCAGTACTGTAGTGATGTGAGTGTGATGTCATCAGTACTGTAGTGATGTGGGTGTGATGTCATCGGTACTGTAGCGATGTTAGTGTGATGTCATCGGTACTGTAGTGATGTGAGTGTGATGTCATCGGTACTGTAGTGATGTGGGTGTGATGTCATCGGTACTGTAGCGATGTTAGTGTGATGTCATCGGTACTGTAGTGATGTGAGTGTGATGTCATCGGTACTGTAGCAGCTCATTACCTATCTCCAGAGACGGTGATGAGATGTTTACAGTCATTAGTGAACTTCATCCCTGTTACGATCTCTGTTAGACAGACAGGCAGCCAGGCAGGGCGACAGGCAGCCAAACAGGGCGACAGGCAGGCAGGCAGGCAGGCAGACACATAGGGAGACAAGACAGACAGACATAGTGAACCATGATTGGAGGGTTTCAATAATCTGGAAGGTTTTATTAGGAGAATGTTCTAGCAGTAAGAGGTTCTAGAAGAATGAGGGTCTAGCAGTAAGAAGTTCTTATATCAGAGGTTCTGGCAGAAGAAGTTCTTGTATAAGAGGTTCTAGCAGTACAAGGTTCCACAAGATTCTAACAGTATTGAGGTTCCACAATATTCTAACAGTATTGAGGTTCCACAATATTCTAACAGTATTGAGGTTCTACCAGTATTGAGGTTTCACCAGGTTAGTATGGGGGTTCCACCAGGTTCTGACAGTATTGAGGTTCCCCCAGGTTAGTATGGGGGTTCCACCAGGTTCCGACAGTATGAGGGTTCCCCCAGGTTCTAACAGTATTGAGGTTCCACCAGGTTCTGACAGTATTGAGGTTCTAAC
Source organism: Gadus chalcogrammus (assembly GCF_026213295.1). NCBI lineage: Eukaryota > Metazoa > Chordata > Actinopteri > Gadiformes > Gadidae > Gadus > Gadus chalcogrammus. The sequence goes on from NC_079416.1 coordinate 22,388,958, forward strand.
AGTATGGGGGTTCCCCCAGGTTCTAACAGTATTGAGGTTCCCCCAGGTTCTGACAGTATGGGGGTTCCCCCAGGTTCTAACAGTATGGGGGTTCCACCAGGTTCTAACAGTATTGAGGTTCCCCCAGGTTCTGACAGTATGGGGGTTCCCCCAGGTTCTAACAGTATGGGGGTTCCCCCAGGTTCTAACAGTATTGAGGTTCCCCCAGGTTCTGACAGTATGGGGGTTCCCCCAGGTTCTGACAGTATGGGGGTTCCCCCAGGTTCTGACAGTATGGGGGCTCCCCCAGGTTCTGACAGTATGGGGGTTCCCCCAGGTTCTGACAGTATGGGGGTCCACCAGGTTCTGACAGTACGGGGGTCCTAGCAGCAGAACCCACCTGAGTGGCCGTACATGGTGGCCACACATTCTCCTGAGTAGAAGTTGAAGATGCTGATGTTCTTATCGGAACAGCTGGTGGCGATGTAGAGCCCCGAGGGATCCGTCTGCACCTGCAGGGGGACGACAGTAGAGTAGGTTAGAGTAGAGTAGGTTAGAGTGGAGAAGGTTAGAGTATAGTAGAGTAGAGTATGGTAGAGTATAGTAGCTTAGAGTATAGTACAGTAGAGTATGTTAGAGTATAGTACAGTAGAGTATGTCAGAGTAGAGTAGGTAAGAGTATAGTACAGTAGAGTATGTTAGAGTATAGTAGAGTAGAGTAGGTTAGAGAGTTCTATAGAATATAGTACAGTAGAGTATGTTAGAGTAGAATAGGTTAGAGTATAGTAGAGTAGAGTATGTTAGAGTAGAGTTCTATAGAGCACAGAAGAAGAGTATAATATATCCATAGATATAGATATATATTATAGTACAGTAATGTAGAGTATAGTAGAGTATAATAGAGTCTAGTAGAGCATGTCAGAGTAGAGTTTCAGACCTTGATGAGCGTTCCATCTTCTCCTTGAGAACCTTTATACATCTTCTTCTGTTTACCATTGCTGATGTTAAATATCCTGGAGGAGGAGAGGAATACAAAATCTATTAATCTTCATTCTGTGGGCATGTGTGTGTGTGTGTGTGTGTGTGTGTGTGTGTGTGTGTGTGTGTGTGTGTGTGTGTGTGTGTGTGTGTGTGTGTGTGTGTGTGTGTACCTGATGCTGCGGTCTTGACAGCCAATAGCGGCATACTTCCTGGTTGAGTCGATGTCCATGTCATAGAGGGTGGTCTTCCGGACCACATGGTGAGTCCTGGAGAACTCCATGCCCTCCTCTGTCTACACACACGCACACACACACACACACACACACACACACACACACACACACACACACACACACACACACACACACACACACACACACACACACACACACACACACACACACACACACACACACACACACACACAGGTCAGACAGCCTCTAGCATCATGTTGTATATGAGGTTAGCCTCTAGCATCCTGTTGTATATGAGGTTAGCCTCTAGCATCCTGTTGTATATGAGGTAAGTCTCAGCCTCTAGCATCCTGTTGTATATGAGGTTAGCCTCTAGCATCATGTTGTATACTAGCTTAGCCTCTAGCCTCTAGCATCATGTTGTGTATGAGGTTAGCCTCTAGCCTCTAGCATAATGTTGTGTATGAGGTTAGCCTCTAGCCTCTAGCATCATGTTGTGTATGAGGTTAGCCTCTAGCCTCTAGCATCCTGTTGTGTATGAGGTTAGCCTCTAGCATCATGTTGTGTATGAGGTTAGCCTCTAGCCTCTAGCATCCTGTTGTGTATGAGGTTAGCCTCTCGAGCATCATGTTGTATACTAGCTTAGCCTCTAGCCTCTAGCATCATGTTGTGTATGAGGTTAGCCTCTAGCCTCTAGCATCATGTTGTATATGAGGTTAGCCTCTAGCCTCTAGCATCATGTTGTGTATGAGGTTAGCCTCTAGCCTCCACGGTGTTCACCTTGTGCGCGGTGCGGAAGTAGATGCTCTTATCAGCTCCACAGCTGACCATCCTCACCTTCCCCTCATTGGCTGGTGGACAGAGGAGATCACATGACCGTTCATTCACTCAGCGCTCTACATGATAGATTTAACTTTATTACCATCGCACAAGTAAGGACAACCAGTACAGCGAAATGTGGTATACATCTAACCAGTAGTGCAATCATTAAAAAGTGTTTTTCCTTATAGCATCTATTTAGATCTGTTGGACTAGTCAGAGTGTTGGTTAGTTAGTTACTCTACAGGTAACCAACCATCGTATGGAGGTCCTGTTGTAAACATCTAGTCTGATGTGGTAGAACAGTCAGAGTGTTGGTTAGTTAGTGTACACCAGGTAACCAGGTGACCAGGTAACCAGGTGACCAGGTAACCAAGGGACCAGGTGACCAGGTGACCAGGTAACCAGGTGACCATGTGACCAGGTGACCAGGTGACCAGGTGACCAGGTGACCAGGTGACCAGGTGACCAGGTGACCAGGTGACAAGGTGACAAGGTGACCAGGTGACCAGGTGACCAGGTAACCAAGGGACCAGGTAACCAGGTGACCAGCCGGCGGCTCACCGGCGAAGCGCACGGCGGTGATGGAGGACGAGTGCTCGTCCAGCGTCTGCAGGAGGCTGTAGTCCCGCGCCGCGTCCAACACGTGGATCAGACGGTCTCTACTGGCCGTCGCCAGCAGCCTCAGACCTGGAGAGACCGGGGGAGAGACAGGGAGAGAGACCGGGAGAGAGACAGGGGGAGAGACCGGGGGAGAGACCGGGAGAGAGACCGGGAGAGAGACCAAGAGAGAGATGAAGAACAAGTCTCTCACTTCATTTACACAAACAAGCTTGAGTGTGAGTGAGTAAGTGAGTGAGTGAGTGAGTAAGTAGTGAGCGAGTAGTGAGTGAGTGAGTGAGTGATGAGGTCTCACCTGTGTCCGGTTGAGAGTACTCCAGACAAAGGATCTCAGAGTCATGAGCCTGAACGTTCAGAATCTCCTCCATGTTCTCAGTGTCATGTATCCTACACACACACACACACACACACACACACACACACACACACACACACACACACACACACACACACACACACACACACACACACACACACACACACACACACACACACACACACACACACAAACAGAGTATGTTTCTTGCTCTACCGACTAAGCTACACAGGGATTATGTGTAGGGAATCAAACCCCCAACCGTGCAGTGTTAACGATACAATCCCGTTAACGATCCCGTTAACGATCCCGTTACGTCCTTGCGGGACCCCTCCTTGCGTCCACCACAAGGCCCTGACGTGCGCTTCCCAAAAATGTTAACCGTCCGTCGAGGCGACGCAGCAGCAAGGGCTGTGATTGGTCCGCTCACTAAAACCCAACACAGAACCAAGACAGGTTCACCACTGCGTCGAAGCGTCTGCGTGGTCCTCGCCCTGCGTCAACGTGGAACCATAATCAGCCCTTTAGTGCCTTGCTCTCTTACTCTGGCTCCGCCCGCCTAAGAACTTCCGCTCAATTTTAATTTCTCTTCAGTACTACGTCTGGGTCTGCGGTATG
>NC_079416.1:22397485-22439985 GCF_026213295.1 Gadus chalcogrammus
CAGACAGACAGACAGACAGACAGACAGACAGACAGACAGGCAGACAGACAGACAGATAGACAGACCTTCCAGCTCCACACGTTGATGATCATGTCGTGGTGGTAGCCCACGCTGACGATGTACTTGCTGTTGGGGGAGAAGGCCACGCAGGAGACGCCGTACTTATGCTCCTGCAGCGCCACCACCTGGACACACTCAGACACGTCCCACACACGCACTGCTGGCATGTGGCCGCTCTGAGGGGAGATGGGGGGGGGGGGGGGGGGGGGGAGAGAGAGGGGGGGGAGAGGGGGGGGGGAGAGGAGAGGAGAGAGGAGAGGAGAGGAGAGAGGAGAGAGGAGGGGAGGGGAGGAGGGGAGAGGAGGGGGGGAGGGGAGGGGAGGGGGGGAGGGGAGGGGAGAGGAGGAGAGGAGAGAGGAGGGGAGGGGAGGAGGGGGGGAGAGGAGAGGAGGGGGGGAGGAGAGGGGAGGAGAGGAGAGGAGAGGAGAGAGGAGGGGAGGAGGGGGGAGAGGAGAGGAGGGGAGAGGAGAGGGGAGGGGAGGAGAGGAGAGGAGGGGAGGGATATAATCAGATGAGTATGAAACCGTTATACAACCTGTGTGTGTGTGTGTGTGTGTGTGTGTGTGTGTGTGTGTGTGTGTGTGTGTGTGTGTGTGTGTGTGTGTGTGTGTGTGTGTGTGTGTGTGTGTGTGTGTGTGTGTGTGTGTGTGTGTGTGTGTGTGTGTGTGTGCGTGCGTACCTCTCCTGTGACGATGTATTTTCCATCAGGGGAGAAGGCCAGGGTGGTGATGGTCTTCCTGTGAGGTGAGAGAGACAGCGGATTGGCTGCTGAGCTGGATAGCAGCCATGTGATTGGCTGGTTAGGGGGTGAGCATGGATGTGATTGGCTGTCGGGTCGTACCTGGAATGGTTGAAGATATGATGCTGCTTGTTCTTCTTTGGATTCAGCAGAACCACCACACACCTGAACACACACACACACACACACACACACACACACACACACACACACACACACACACACACACACACACACACACACACACACACACACACACACACACACACACACATTATTGAATCAGGTATTGTATGGTATATAATGGTCAGTGTATATAAAGAGGAGAGGGGAGGGGGGAGAAGGGGGGAGGAGAGGTCTGCGGTCCCCCCTCAAAGGAACATACATGGAGTGTGACGCCCCCCCCCCCCCCACCCCCCTCTCCCTTCAGATAGAGGGGGAGGAGGGGGGGAGAAACCAGAGAGAGGGAGAGAGAGAGAGGGTTCCATTCACCCAGATTGCTGCAGTGCAGTAAACCAGTTACCCAGAATGCACCTCTCCCATCCACTTCTAGTGAAAGTTCTAACCAGTTACCCAGAATGCATCTCTCCCATCCTGTATCGACTGTGTGTGTTTGTTCTTATCTTATCTATCTTATATCTTATCTTATATGTGTTTATATATCTTTATATGTGTGTATATGTGTGTTTATGTGTGAGTGAGTAAGTCAGTGAATGATTGCGTGCGTGTGTGCGTGCGTGCGTGTATGCGTGCGTGCATGTGTGTGCGTCTCGTGTGTGCGTGCGTGCGTCTCGTGCGTGCGTCTCGTGCGTGCGTGCGTGCGTGCGTGCGTGCGTCTCACCCAGCAGGGTAGGCCACCAGTCCGCTCCGCGGGTCGCAGGCCAGGGCTCGGTTCCCCGGTGCTGTGATGCCCAGAACCTTCTCCAGAACCACCTGACAAGCACACACACATTATATTACTGGGTCATACTGGTCATACTGGTTATACTGGTTCTATGAAAATCATTACTGTACCGACCATATTGTTGTTTCTCTTTCTTCAGACAGATGTTCTTATTGTAATGAGTGCGATTGGATAAAAGCGTCTGATAAATGCCCTGAATGTAAAGGAATACACCTGTCAATCAGACAGAGGAGCTGTAGTAGAGAGAGGAGTGAGAGGAGGAGTGAGAGGAGTGAGAGGAGGAGGAGTGAGAGGAGGAGGAGTGAGAGGAGCTGTAGAGAGAGGAGGAGTGAGAGGAGGAGTGAGAGGAGGAGTGAGAGGAGTGAGAGGAGGAGGAGTGAGAGGAGGAGTGAGAGGAGGAGGAGTGAGAGGAGCTGTAGAGAGAGGAGGAGTGAGAGGAGGAGTGAGAGGAGGAGGAGTGAGAGGAGGAGAAGTGAGAGGAGGAGTGAGAGGAGCTGTAGAGAGAAGAGGAGTGAGAGGAGGAGTGAGAAGAGGAGGAGTGAGAGGAGCTGTAGAGAGGAGGAGTGAGAGGAGGAGTGAGAAGAGGAGGAGTGAGAGGAGGAGGAGTGAGAGGAGCTGTAGAGAGGAGGAGTGAGAGGAGGAGTGAGAGGAGGAGGAGTGAGAGGAGCTGTAGAGAGAGGAGGAGTGAGAGGAGGAGTGAGAGGAGGAGGAGTGAGAGGAGGAGAAGTGAGAGGAGGAGTGAGAGGAGCTGTAGAGAGAAGAGGAGTGAGAGGAGGAGTGAGAAGAGGAGGAGTGAGAGGAGCTGTAGAGAGGAGGAGTGAGAGGAGGAGTGAGAAGAGGAGGAGTGAGAGGAGGAGGAGTGAGAGGAGCTGTAGAGAGGAGGAGGCCCAATAGGAGGAGTGAGAGGAGCTGTAGAGAGGAGGAGGAGTGAGAGGAGGAGTGAGAGGAGGAGTGAGAAGAGGAGGAGTGAGAGGAGGAGGAGTGAGAGGAGGAGTGGTTGCTGAGCTGACTTTGAGATGCTTCCCATGGAACCCAACCACAGCTAATTGGATCAACTTGAATCTAATTGATTGGACTTTAATCAGCAGCCAACTGCAGCATGTAGCACGTCGCCTGGTGACCTGGCGAAGGCGGAGCCTGTCCTAGCAGCTGGTGGCGAGCACAGCGCTCGGCTAGAGGTGTACCGACCGCGCTGCACGTGGGAAGCAACACTGTTTGGAGACGCGTCCGTCCGTGAAGTATCACAGCTTAGACCATGTGATTCTTACTGCTGCACAAGCACACACACATACACACGCATGCACACACACACACACACACACACACACACACACACACACACACACACACACACACACACACACACACACACACACACCCACAGACAGACAGACACTTCATACCGTGTTAAAGGACATTCTTCCTTGAAATCTTCTCCTTCCTGTTTTCCCTTTGTTCCAATGTCAGCTCACTAAGTTCTGCAGCTATACTGTAATAGCATTATACTACACGCTAATAGCTAGCTAGTAGCCGGTTGCGTTAGCCGCCATGGTTAACTGGGATCACTTTGTTGGTTCTCTAAAGTGAAGAGAGGTCTTGAAACACAAACTGTAACCACTCCCATAACAGAAGGTCTGTGTGCATCTCTCTCTCTCTCTCTCTCTCTCTCTCTCTCTCTCTCTCTCTCTCTCTCTCTCTCTCTCTCCCCCTCCCTCCCCCTCTCTCTCTCTCTCTCTCTCCCTCTCTCTCTCCCTCTCTCTCCCCCTCTCTCTCTCTCTCACATCACTCTCTCTCTCTCTCTCTCTCTCTCTCTCTCTCTCTCTCTCTCTCTCTCTCTCTCTCTCTCTCTCTCTCTCTCTCTCTCTCTCTCTCTCTCTCTCTCTCTCTCTCTCTCTCTCCCCCATCTCTCTCTCACTGTTAAATATTATATAGAGATTATAAGTGAATAACAGCCCTATAATAACAAACCAGCAGCCCTTGATACTAATAGTGTTTAATATGTGGAGCAACAGTGTTGTGTAAACATTTACAAAGTACATCTTGGTGTCTCGCTCTCTCTCTCTCTCTCTCCCTCTCAAGTCAAAACAATCCCTAGCTCCCTCTGTACAGTATAGTATTGGTGCCCCCCCCCCCCCCATTTGCTCCATCAGCAGAACTCTGAGGTCACATGACAGATCACAGGATAGGGCTTATGAGCCTATTGGCTCTGCAGCTGTCAATCACAGCGTGGACCAGTGAGGGACCAGAGGGAGGGGCTTGCTACAGCTAGTGGTCTGGATGGCTGCACACCATTAGGCTTGCTAACCCTTACTGTCTGTCTGCCCATCTGTCTGTTTCTGTGTGTGTGTGTGTGTGTGTGTGTGTGTGTGTGTGTGTGTGTGTGTGTGTGTGTGTGTGTGTGTGTGTGTGTGTGTTTGTCGGTCTCTCTTCATTGGTCAGTTTCTCTCTGTCTACATTCAACATACATGTATTTACATGTACTGTTTCACACGTGGACAGTACAGGTAAAAACTAAACAAGTCAAACCAGACAGACCAGGATATATATATGTGTGTGTGTGTGTGTGTGTGTGTGTGTGTGTGTGTGTGTGTGTGTGTGTGTGTGTGTGTGTGTGTATAAACACCACATGGGGGTTTAGGAAGGTTTACTTTAGACACATGACACGATTAACATGAGAGAGAGAAAAACATGTTTACACCATGTACTGTGTAAATGTTAACACAACTGCACATTGTTGCATATCGTAGCTCTGCATATTAAACCATATTATTATCTAGTGGTGGTTTATTATTATAGGGCTGAGGGAGACAGAGAGAGAGAGAGAGAGAGAGAGAGAGAGAGAGAGAGAGAGAGAGAGAGAGAGAGAGAGAGAGAGAGAGAGAGAGAGAGAGAGAGAGATGCTGACGTCGTGGATCTTCTTGGTTCATCCCTGGGGTCCCCCAGTACTGTTGCCCCGCTATCCAACCTCCAGACCCCAGTGTGTGTCCCACCTTGCTCCCGAGGTTCTCCTTGTGTTGCGCCTTGCTCCTCCTCAGTTTGATGGACGGAGATCGGAGGAGGCTCCGGATCCGACTCTTAATTGTAGCTCCGTCTGCGGCCATCCTGAGATAGATCCGCACCAACTAGACTGGACAGACTGAAGACCTCCGTCGCCGAGCTCACAGTCCCCCCAACATGTTCTGTACGTGTCGCCGTCCGCGTCGTCCGTAGGTGTCCAGGTTTTTTTTCGTCCTGGTGGTAGAAGGATACTAAACACACTCCCTGGTTCCCGACGTTGCGGTCAGAGCCGACCGAACCTCGGTCCGATCGCACCGGCACTGAGACCCTGCTTCCCGGCAGCTCTACCGGTGTACGGCAGCACGACGGGGGCGGTTGGTCGCGACTACTGGACCTCCCCCAAACCGGGAATCACACAAACCCAACCTAAGCCACCGCAGCAAAACCGAAGTCCAATTGAAGTCCCATTCAATAGGAATCCATGCCGTTCCGTGTTGGTTGTGAAATAGGCGACACACCATAGCTACATACTGACAGCCATATGTCATGAGAAGACACACTGACCCCAATCCGCTGGAACCCCGCCTGCAGCGGCCCCCAGCGGCCACAGCCCGCCGCTACACCTGAAGGACGCACACTGAAGCATGAAAACAACCAACACCACAACGCAAAAGCACATGTCGGTGTCATTGAATGAGACTTATGTGACGTGTTAACAGTTTCCAGCTCTATTACGATCAGGTCTATATACACCAGCTATATGAATCAGCTCAATATACAACCAAACTCGATCTCTAATAGTGCTTTATCTATTTGCTCTATATCTACTAGCTCTATCAAACTCTACATAAACTACCTTTATCTCTACCAGTTGTACATATACTAGCTCTATCTCTATCAGCTCTACATAAACTAGCTCCATCTCTACATCCACCAGCTCTTCATATACTCACTCTATCTCTACCAGCTCTACATAAACTTCTCTATCTCTACATAAACTATCTCTATCTCTACCAGCTCTCCATATACTAGCTCTCAGCTCTACATCTGCTAGGTCTATGTTAAGCAGCTCAGTACTTTCTAGGTAAAACAAGAATTGAGAATGAGGATATTTATAAACGTTGTTTATTGGAGTAATATTAGTGCAAGGTTTAGTTTACCACAAACATACTTACATATTAACATCAACATCGGTACAAAAATACAAGATGTTCCTCAAATGCACAACAAAGGAAATCCCAAAACGTGGGAAAACTGTACAGAATATACAAAGTAAACATATGCATAAATATATACATGGTAAAGGTTCACAGGCTAAAGGACTCCACTCTTACTCATGGTTCCTCACTTCCTGGTTGACCCTCCCTGGGGGCGGGGTCTGTGTAAAGGGGCGTGGCATGTGTGTAGGGGCTAGCGAGGTGTTGCCACGTCGCTCAGCCAGAGGTCAGAAGGTTGACCAGAGGACTTGAGGACAGAGGGCTTCGTGGTTCAGAAGGCCTCCTTTGAGGAGTGACCAGTCAGTGGGTCTGAAGCGGCCGTAGAACCAGAGTTCTCCACCGTAGAACCGTTCCGTTAAGTGGAACCGCTGTCGGAACGCGCCAGTGTAGCGGATCAACGTGAAGAAACCAAGTTCTACAGCTAAGTGTCTCTCACACACACACTTTGGCTTGTAAGAAGGCACTCAGTCTCCGTTGCCCCCGGGAAACCTCAGACATCCCTCCTAAACTCACTCAGCCGTTGGTCCCGTCGGTACCCTGTCGTCATAGCAACGTTTATCTCCCCTCAAATGTGGGACACATCGCGTTAAATAAGGAAAACCGGCTTTTCTGTCCAGTCGGCTTGGATAAGAACACTAGCGACTTGTGCTAGCTGGGAGTGTTAGCCTAGCAGGGAGCGTTAGCCTAGCCGGGAGTGTACCACGGCAGGGGACAGACCAGACATCTGTGTCCTCCGGGGTAAGATCGGACACAAGATCAGGGGGCAGAGGTCAGATGGGGGGTCCCCCCCTTCACCCCCATAGCAGCGAGGCGGGGCATAGGCTTCCACGCACCCACTGCTCTCTTATTGGTGGACTCGCTCACTTTGGTTCCGCCCACATTCATCTGCAGCAGCGGGGGCAGTGTCAGCGTACCACTCGTTGAACTGCATTGTGGGTAGTGTAGTGCGTGGCAACCGTTGGGCTCCGGGCCAGCTGCATTCTGCAGGTGAGCGTCGACCTGTGTGGCCTCCGTCAGGTCCTCAGTGGACAGGGAGGGTCCGAGGGGTCCGTCTTTGTGGGGCTCACGGCCCAGGGATGAGAACGGGTGTCCGGGCACAGACGAGAGCGCGGTCCGGTCTGCCGGCGGGCCAATGTTCGCTTTGAGGAAGGAGAGCTGGTTCAGGGGAGGGAAGAGGGCCTTACCCCCGTCCGGGATCAGCAGTGCGGGCCGGGTCTCCGAGGGGGGGGCGGCCGCGGGCAGGGGGGGGCCCAGGGGCCTGGGCCCACACTCTTCAAGTTTGGCCCCAGGCACCCCAGAGGGGAGGGTCTGGGGGTGGGGTATCGATCCAGCAGGGAAGGTCTGGTGGGGTGGTGGTGCCCCAGCAGAGAAGAGGGTCTGGGGGTGGGGTAGGGACCCAGCCTGGAGGGTCTGGGGCTGGGGTAGGGACCCAGCCTGGAGGGTCTGGGGCTGGGGTAGGGACCCAGGTTCCTCGACTGCCGGTCCCTGCAGTTGTTGCAGGGCTGTGTTTGAGGGCACCAGGTACAAGAGGGTGGTGAAAGGACCATCTGTGGAGCAAACCAATTAGCATCGGCGTTAGCAGAGGCTATGAATGTGACCAACTGGGTGTCCTCGCTACAGCTAACATTCAAACCTCGCTACAGCTAACTAGCGTATCACGCTACAGCCACCCTCGCTACAGCTGACAAGCTAACCCCTCACAGACAATCTTGCCCCGGCTAACGAGCCAAGATCACTGCAGCTATCCTGGCTACAGCCAACGAGCCGACCGTCCTACAGGTAACAAGCTATCCTCCTCAGAGAGGATCCAGTTGTTGTTTTTTTTACCTTTGTAAAAACCCGTTTTCCCAAAGGTGATTTCAGAATGCCGATTTGAGAACGTTATTATCCAACTATGTTGAACAGGTGTTGAGTTCTAGAAGTGATCGTTCTGAAGGGTTGGGCGTTGGCAGAGTACTCGTAACCTCGGAAGATTAAAGAAACAGTCTGCGCATGTCAACATGGGCTACACACTCAAATCTATTATTTATTTTTTTATTGCCACTATATGAATCTGATGCTTGGTCAGCTACTGGTTGGTTACTCGGTTAATATGTTCACGGGTAAGTGGGTTTTCTAGCGGAGGGATGCACCGATATAACGCTGCTACATACTGAGTGCTATAGCAGCAGATACCGAGGGGAGCTACGGTGAACCTCACAGTAGGAGTACATCGGCGCGTCCCTCCTCTCTTAGTTAGTGACGTGGGGTTAGCAGCAGGCAGGGTTAGCAACGTTGCGGCGCTGTACATACTGCTGCTGGAGGGGCGGGACACGCCGGGGTGAGGTATGTTTTCATTGGCTGGGTAAGCGATATCTAGGCTGACTGAAGCCACACCTGAGGAAACAAAGGTAGAATCAGACCCTGGAAGGAGGGGCCAGAACGGGGTCCCATAACGAGCTGCCCGTTATAAGTGAACCCTAACGATCCACCTGCAACAAGCTTTCTTAAAGGAGACCTATCATGGCGTTTTCCAAACAATGAAATGTAGTATTTGAGTTCCAGAAAACATGTTTTTGAAGCTGTTTGCTGGAAACTTTTAAGAAAAAAAATCTTGTGTACCGCTATTCCCCTCTGTTTCAGTCTCTTCAGAATGCGCTGTTTCTGGTGTCTGTAGCTTTAATGCAAATGAGCTGCTGACCATTGACCAATGAGCAGTCAGACTGAACCACAGCATGGAGGAGAAGGGATTGTTGCCGTTTGCAGAGTCATGGAGCTCTATATATATAATAATAATATTATAAATGGTTTTATATAGTTTTATATCTAATATCACAGCCAAAAACATGCGCCTCGGATGATATTATGAATCATAAAGACTGCGTCTGACGTCTCTGGTACTTCCACAATAATGCCGCTTTTCCACCGCACATGTAGCTCGACTCAACACGACACGACTCGACACGACTCGACACGGTAGCAGCGCGGGTGCTTTTCCACCGCAAATAGTACCTCCGGGACGTGGGCGGGGTCGTCTGCGCGAAAGGGCCGTGACGTATTTTTGTACGCGACGCAAACAACACCTACGTAACCCACACATGGACAGAACCCACATTACAACAATGGAGAACATCGATGCGATGGTATTCGTGTTCGTATTATTAGCTGGCATGTTGAAGAAGTGGAATATGTTGGCTGCGGCGCTACTATGGCTGTTCTATCGTTACCAGCATGGTTGCCATGTCGCTGTCGTGACTTCGTCACACTCTCTGGCCAATCAGTGGCCGGCCGTCTGCCGACGTCACCTTTTAGCATCGGCTCAGCCGCTTGGAACCTAGAGCGAGGCGGTACTAGAAAAAGCAGCCACTTGAGGTACTAGATCGCGGTGGAAACGCAAAAAAGGCGAGCTGAGTCGAGTCGAGTCGTGTCGAGCTGGTACCATGCAGTGGAAAAGCGGCATTAGTAAAGACTCATAGTGGGGGATATCTCGGCCATGGTTGAAAAGAATTGGGGGAAAGGAACTTTGGTCGTGACTCTCTGAAGTCCATGAACCGCGACATGGAAGACAAAGTGATTGTACCCCGGGAGCTGAGCCGCCGAAGCTTTCCGGCTGCTCCGGCGGGTGTACTCCGGGAGCTGAACTACCTCTGGAGCTTCGGCGGCAGGCCGGCGGGGGTAGCTTGGCGGCAGTCCGGCAGCTGAGCTCCGGGAGTACAATCCCTTTCTCCTCCATGTCTCCTCCTCCGGACTGCCGCCGAAGCTTCGGCGGCAGTCCGGAGGAGGAAGGGATTGTACTCCCGGAGCTCAGCTGTGCAGGGCTGCTGCCAAGTTCCCCCCGCCGGAGCTGCTCGTCCGCTGGTCCCATGGACCTGCCACAAAATCTTAGCTATGCTCTGATTGGAGGGGAGTGGGGAAGTGGGAGGTAATATTCAACTGTGCCCCCTTCCTACGTAGGAGGGGGCGCCGAAACTGACTCACTCGTTTGGTAACTGTAGGCGGGGTACATTCAGAAATGCATGTCTCAGTCAGATATTTGTATGTGTATGAGACCCAAAACAACACCCCAAATCCCAGGAAAAGTGTTTTCATAATATGTCCCCTTTAACGAGGAACGTGTACCAAGCTCCCTGTAATCAGCTGCCTGCAACAAACTACATATAACCAACTACCTGTAATCAGCTGCCTGTATTGAGGTACATGTAACTAGGGGCGTACCTGTAGGAGTTACCTGTAACGAGGGGAGAATCTGTTAGAGCTTCCTGTAAGAGCTACCTGTAACGAGGGGCGTACCTGTAGAGCTACCTGTACCGAGGGGCGTACCTGTAAGAGCTACCTGTACTGAGGGGCGTACCTGTAAGAGCTACCTGTAACGAGGGGCGTACCTGTAAGAGCTACCTGTAACGAGGGGCGTACCTGTAGAGCTACCTGTAACGAGGGGCGTACCTGTAAGAGCTACCTGTAACGAGGTGCGTACCTGTAGAGCTACCTGTAACGAGGGGCGTACCTGTAAGAGCTACCTGTAAGAGCTACCTGTAACGAGGGGCGTACCTGTAAGAGCTACCTGTAACGAGGGGCGTACCTGTAAGAGCTACCTGTACCAAGGTGCGTACCTGTAGAGCTACCTGTAACGAGGGGCGTACCTGTAAGAGCTACCTGTAAGAGCTACCTGTACCGAGGGGTGTACCTGTAAGAGCTACCTGTACCGAGGTGCGTACCTGTAGAGCTACCTGTAATGAGGGGCGTACCTGTAAGAGCTACCAGTAAGAGCTACATGTACCGAGGGGTGTACCTGTAAGAGCTACCTGTACCGAGGGGCGTACCTGTAAGAGCTACCTGTAACGAGGGGCGTACCTGTAGAGCTACCTGTAACGAGGGGCGTACCTGTAAGAGCTACCTGTAACGAGGGGCGTACCTGTAGAGCTACCTGTAACGAGGGGCGTACCTGTAGAGCTACCTGTAACGAGGGGCGTACCTGTAGAGCTACTTGTAACGAGGGGCATACCTGTACCGAGGAGCGTACCTGTAGAGCTACCTGTAACGAGGGGCGTACCTGTAAGAGCTACCTGTACCGAGGGGCGTACCTGTAAGAGCTACCTGTAACGAGGGGCGTACCTCTAGAGCTACCTGTACCGAGGGGCGTACCTGTAAGAGCTACCTGTAACTAGGGGCGTACCTGTAAGAGCTACCTGTAACGAGGGGCGTACCTGTAGAGCTACCTGTAACGAGGGGCGTACCTGTAAGAGCTACTTGTTAAGTACCTGGGTTTGGAGGCGGGGCTCCCGGTTCATACGCCATGTGCTTCAGTGTGAGGACCTGTTGTCCTGGTAACGGACACAGGAAGGAAACAAGGCCGGCTGGCATCATGGAGGTGTGGAAGGCCGGAGCTGGAGAAACGAGGATCAGATGATCATCTCCGCAGAACACCCCCCGAGACCAGAACCACTAGAGCCCGAGATCCTGACGGAGCTATTTACCTTCTCTACTCTCGCTCCACCCGACGGGAGGGGACGGCGAGGGGGACAAAGGCGGAGAGGGCGGCTTCCTTCGGGTCAGGATGTTGGGCACGGTCTTCAGCCTGGACGCACTGTGGGGGGACCTGGCTGTAGGAGGGGGGGGCTGCGGATCCAGCTGTGCAGCACAGGGTGGAGCTGGGAGCTGGCTCCGTGGTCTGGCGGTGGATGAGAGGTCCAGCGGCGTGGCGGTCTCTGCTGGCCGGAATCTGGGTCGCCTCTCCTCCAGCTGCCGCTGCTTGGCTGTGATGCTCTGAAGCTTCTCCAGGATCTTCCTGGTTGACCTCCCTGAGAGCGAGAGCGAGAGAGAACCAGAAGAGCTGACCACACCGCACAGCAGCCAATCACACGGCATCTACCAAGCCCCAGACCAAGACACACAACTATACTACAAACAAAAATACACTGATCCAGTAACAGTATTGATATTAATACGCAGTACACTGATCCAGTATCAGCATTGATGTTAATACACAGTATACATAGTGTATACTGGGCTCTCTAGTGGTCTTTCTGGTTCCTTAGTGTTGTACCATGTCCTACTTGGTTCTCCCTGGTTATTTAGTGTTCCAACAGGTTCTACTGGGTTCTTCCTGCTTCTCCAGTGTTCACCCTAACCAGGTTCTCACCAGATCTAACAGAGATGGTGTTGATGAGCCGGGCTCGCTGGCGTCTCAGGGCCGCCATAACCTTCTCACAGAGCTTCTCCTCGTCCTTCAGATCACAGATCACGCTGTAGGCCTGCAGAACGAACACAAACAGAACAATAGTCATACCAGAAGTACTAGTAGCAGTACAAGTACAATTACTAGAAGCAGCACAAGTAGTACTTTTGTTTTCGTACCGAGGCCACGAGTTCCGTTTTGGTTGCGGTCATACTGTTGAGTTCAGAGCGTAGAGACTTGTAGGCCGTGACCAGACACCTAGAAAGAGACACCGGGTTAGCATCTAACCATCAGATAGCCGCCTGGTTAGCTGCTAACGATCAACGCGTGTCGATCGTTATGTGTGTGTCAGGTTCATACTTCTTGTCACCCGCGGTATTTGATACGTCATCCGCCAATGCCTCAATGTCGACCTTGCCGTCCTGCAACAGATCGAAATGTCAACAATCCGCACACAATCTAAGTTGGATGCACCCACGGTATGGACGGTGGTGGTGTGTTACACCAGGGCCGGAGCGGTGTTCTTACACCACGGATGCTGCTGCCGATGTAGTCGTGCGCGTCTGAGGGAAGGTTCTCCTCATCGGAGTCCGTCTCTTCCATCCGAGCCACGACCTCGGGAGCCAACGGGGGATCACTTCCTGTCCATCCCGGTTGCGTGTTCCCAATGGACAGCAGCAGCAGTTCTCTGGAGACGGACGCCTCTGACCTCCCTGGAACCGGAGCACGGGTGGTGTGTGAGGGGAGGGGAGGTGAGGTGGGAGGAGGTGAAGTGCGAGGGGTTTAGGGGTGTGTGAGGGTGTGAGAGGGTGTGAGAGGGCTGCTGGATCACCTGTCCTGAGGGCCAGAGCCCTGATGTGTTCCCCTCGCTGCCTCCTCAGTGAGGCCGCGACATTGAGTCGCGCCAGCTTGCCCTCCGAGCTCCTCAGCTCCAGCAACTCCTCACGGGCCTGGGCACGGGGACACGTAGCGTTACCTTCCTGTTCTGCTACCGGAACCCTCAACTGCTGCGCAACAGACACCTTTGTGAGGGTAACCGTGAGGACCGACCTGCTTGGTGGTTGTGACTTTGGGAGTCTTTTCTCCGAGCCCCATCTCCTTCTGCAGTCTGGCTACCCCCACATTGATGGCCTTTCTACGTTCCGCCTCCAAGAGCCTGAAACGGCTGTTACGCTGTGGGACACAACACAAACCCTGTAGCGCACTGACAACACAACACACCACACACAACCGCACACACTACTGCTCCCTAGGGCTGGGCGATGAATCAAATTTCGATTACTGATTTTTTTTTAAAATGTTTTATAGAAAGTTGATAGAACAGCTGGATACATATCTGTACCTTATTTTAGATTTCAACATTTTCTTTTTGACCATTTTGTGTATTTTTTTAAGGCGAAATGTTCTCAGCCACTAAGTGTTTTGGGGAGAGACATGCTGAATAAATACATCATGTTTCCAAACTCAATAAAAATTATCCTATGAATAATCGTGATTTCAACATTGACCAAAATAATCGTGATTATGATTTCTTTCCATAACCGAGCAACCCTACTACTCGCCCTACTTACCCTGTCTCGCCTAGCGCCGTCGCCCGGCCCGTCCTCCCGCTTGCTGTCCAAGGACGAATCGCTCAGATCACTGGACGACAAAACCACCACGTCATGCTCTGCCCTCGGCACAACAGCCGACGAGGCCCTGGAGGATGTCCTAGCCACGCCCACATGCCCTTCATTCGTCAGGACATCGGACTCGTTGTCCACACAGATGATGTTCAGGTCCGTTCCGCTGTAAGCGATTTGTCGGATGTCGCCGTTCTGGTTGGTTCCACTGGAACCAGCAGCTCGGACGCTCTGGTTGGTTCCACTAGAACCAGCAGCTCGGACGCTCTGGTTGGTTCCACTAGAACCAGCAGCTCTGACGCTCTGGTTGGTTCCACTGGAACCAGCAGCTCGGACGCTCTGGTCGGTTCCACTAGAACCAGCAGCTCTGACGCTCTGGTCGGTTCCATTAGAACCAGCAGCTCGGACGCTCTGGTCGGTTCCACTAGAACCAGCAGCTCTGACGCTCTGGTCGGTTCCATTAGAACCAGCAGCTCTGACGCTCTGGTTGGTTCCACTAGAACCAGCAGCTCTGACGCTCTGGTTGGTTCCACTAGAACCAGCAGCTCTGACGTTCTGGTTGGTTCCACTGGAACCAGCAGCTCGGACGTTCTGGTTGGTTCCACTGGAACCAGCAGCTCTGACGCTCTGGTTGGTTCCACTGGAACCAGCAGCTCTGACGTTCTGGTCGGTTCCACTAGAACCAGCAGCTCTGACGCTCTGGTCGGTTCCATTAGAACCAGCAGCTCTGACGTTCTGGTTGGTTCCACTAGAACCAGCAGCTCTGACGTTCTGGTCGGTTCCACTGGAACCAGCAGGTGTGAGCGGGGGAAGCTTGGGCAGGGGCAGACTGAGCGACGCTTTGCTGCGGTCGCCGGCTGGGACGAGCCGAAACCTGCAGGTTCCCGCTGACGGGGCCGGCTCCACAGAGAGCACCCGAATCACCTTCCTGGATCCGGTCGCGGTGATGAAGATGCTTTTGCGGTCCTCGTTGTTCCCGGGAGTCCCGTCACGGCCCTTCGGATTCCTGAGCTGGCTCAGCGGAACCAACCGGATCATCCGCCCGCCGGTCCTCTGAGAGGAGAGGCCCGATCCCGTGGTCCCGACCCGCGGACTCTGCAGGTCTGAAGGAGGAGACGGCGTCACAGTTCAAACACGGCACACACACACACACACACACACACACACACACACACACACACCCACACCCCCCCCCCCCCCCCCCCTCCCGGGCCGACGTGGCACCACATGCTGCTCACCGGAGGCTGGAGGGGTGGTAGCCGTGGAGACCGTAGCAGTGCTGGAGGCGGGGGGTGCTGGGGGCTGGGTGGGG
The DNA here is from genome assembly GCF_026213295.1 of Gadus chalcogrammus. NCBI lineage: Eukaryota > Metazoa > Chordata > Actinopteri > Gadiformes > Gadidae > Gadus > Gadus chalcogrammus. Next base: position 22,412,491 of record NC_079416.1, read on the forward strand.
CACACCCGCCCGGTGAGGTAGGCTGCCAGCCGGTTGGCCGGGTGCAAGGCTCCCATGCGCCCCAGCTGGACCATAGCGTTGGGGTAGGGCTTTCCGTTGACCTGTCCCGGGACACCAGCAGGAAGGACACATGAGTGACAGGGCAGATATGTCCCGCCCCCTCTTGCATGGGTTTACGAAGAGTGCTCAAATGCTTTGAATGATATTGTTTGATTTAAGAGAGATTAAACCGTTTTTATCCTGTTTTTTTTATTTTGGCATAATTTTAAGAATTCGCCTATTTTAATATTTTCCCTCCTATCACCCCAGGTGTCTAAAGAAGTTAATAGATAGATATATACCCTGCCATTTAGATGTGCATGGTATATATCTGCTATACCCAAGACCAAGGACATACTGCAAGCACAGAACACAGCTAGATGAAGAGCTGCTCGCGGTCCCAAAGGTCTCCCACGAGTTTCTGCTCTTCACATTTCCTGGTAATCTGCAGGAGTATTTACACAATTTGCCGAAGGACATTGTGCATGTCACTCATGATGTCCTCCAATGTGTCCTTGTGTCCATGCTAGAGCACGGCTGCTAGTCGATATCAGACAGGAGCTTTCCTGCATTTGTGCATCTGACAGCCGATACCAATTGAAATGTTTGAGGAATCCAGGAGTGCAGTGCCTTAGCTGAGACCTGCCGGACAGCTGATAAAGCCGTGATTAATCAGAATCAGAAAACTTTATTGATCCCCGGGGGGGAATTGTTTAGTTTCAGGTGCGCCGCACAAAAGAGAAATTACAAGCATAGAAGATAAGATTGTAAAATAGAAAATTATAAATAAAATACAATAAATAAAAGTAAGAATAAAGTAAGAAGTGGACATCTCTTAGTGAAAGTGGACATCTCTTAGTGGGTTATAATACAATCTTTAAATTCTGTTGTATGTCAGATTATCAGAGGGAGGAGTTATTGATTTTAGTGACAGGGCATGGGTTAGCAAGTACGATGTTCCTATGAGCTTTGATCATCTATGGTCTTCTTACCTGCACCAGTAGGCTGCCTCCCCCCGCCGCCTTCAGGTTGGCTGAGAGGAAGCCTGCGTGGGAGAGTCCAGAGAGGAAGGGCAGAGCCATCTTCATCATCCTTTTTTTAACCTCCTTCAGGTCCTCTTTGTCCGTCTCCATCTCCTTCTGAGGGTCCTCCTCAGCTTCCTCTTCCTCCACCTCCTTCTGCCAGGGCTCCAGAGCCTCCTCTTCCTCCACCTCCTTCTGAGGGTCCTCCTCAGCTTCCTCTTCCTCCACCTCCTTCTGAGGGTCCTCCTCAGCTTCCTCTTCCTCCATCTCCTTCTGCCAGGGCTCCAGAGCCTCCTCTTCCTCCACCTCCTTCTGAGGGTCCTCCTCAGCTTCCTCTTCCTCCACCTCCTTCTGAGGGTCCTCCTCAGCTTCCTCTTCCTCCATCTCCTTCTGCCAGGGCTCCAGAGCCTCCTCTTCCTCCACCTCCTTCTGAGGGTCCTCCTCCGTCTCCTCTCCCTCCACCTCCTTCTGCCAGGGCTCCAGAGCCTCCTCTCCCTCCACCTCCTTCTGAGCGTCCTCCTCAGCTTCCTCTTCCTCCACCTCCTTCTGCCAGGGCTCCAGAGCCTCCTGTTCCTCCACCTCCTTCTGAGCGTCCTCCTCCGTCTCCTCTCCCTCCACCTCCCTCTGCCAGTACTCTACATCCTCCTCTCCCTCCACCTCCTTCTGCCAGTACTCCACAGCGCTCTCTCCCCGAACCTCCTCCTGATAGTCCTGCACAGTTTCCCCTCCCTCCGTCTCCTCGCCTCCTGTCTTACTCGGGCCCGTGGGACCTGGTCTAGTGGTGGACTGCAGGGTTTTGGAGGGGTCTGCTTTGCCTTCGGATATGTGGACCTTGTAGTGGACGATGCCTTCTCTGATGTTGAAGCTCAGGAGTTTGACATGGTATTTGCCGATCCGGAATGGCTTGTGGAGTTTCTCCTGGGCCATGGCCTGGCAAACAGCCTTCAGAACCTGGTTCTGAACTTCCGTACTGGGCCATCGGCACTCGGCCACGATCACCAGGTGCTTGCTCCGATCTGGGGGAGATTCTGGAGATTAGAGTCGGGAGAGATGCGAAACCAAAACAGTGATTCGCTAAAGGAAGGTCGACACCTGGTTATAGACGTTATACACCTGGTTACACCTGACATACGCCCATCTACACCTGGTGTAGAGAGGTGAATCCAGGTGTATGACAGGTGAAGAGCAGTGTTATATCAGTCTTCACCAGGTCTAAAATAACATCATACATCAGTGTTACACCTGGTCACACCTGTCTACACCTGGTCACACCTGGTCTCACCTGGTTACACATGTCTACGCCTGGTTATTCCTGTCTAAACCAGCCTACAACTGGATAAACTTGAGTACACCATCTGTCTACACATGGATATACCGCTCAACCACTCGTTTCACGAGTCCACACAAGCCCATACCTGTCCGAACCTAGTTTCCCTTGTCCATACCTGATCATACTGATCTACACCTGGTTGGACCAGGTTATACCCGGTCCCACTTGTGTACACCTGGTTATATGAGGTACCTGTCCCTTTGGACGTCGTCTTCTTCAAGATCTGCGTGTGTTCTTCCTCCGTTTCCTGGACACCTTCCAACTTCTGAAACACAAATAAAGCTGGTTACCAAACCAGCCAATCCAGACTACCCAAGCTTCCCAGTAGCCAATCAGAGTCCTTACCCGGGCGTGGTTGAGCGTCTTCCTCCCTGTGTAACCTCGGACCCGGGCACAGGTCTTCCCCTTCTTCCCAGCCCCGCGTCGCACCTGGAAACACAGACTAGCTTAGCCCACGACAGACTCCTTCCCACATGGGAAGGAGTCTGTCGCTTTATCCTGAGGGCTCAGATAAAGGATAAAGCCCTGTGAGGAGCATCTCTGCTCCTAGTGTCGGAGGACGTGTAGACATCATGAGGCATGCAGACGGTAATGCAGTCGTGTTCTGTACCGGATGTGGTTCTTTTGACCTTCGATCAGAACAGGATGAATTGATTCTGCTGGTGCCCTAAACTTTTGAGGCTATGGCAAACCCACAATTGATTCCAACTATTTGTGACAGGACAATTGTGCGTAACAATTGTGTTCAACTATGACCAGCAAACACTGTTGGGGGTGTGACTCGAAAATGTTTTGACTTGCTCACTCCGTCGCTGCGACCTACATCGGAAACATGCACCAAATCCCCCAAAAGGCAGGTTTAGGGTTATTCACCCAAATGGGATCGACCGATTCAGATCATTGTTGCGGTTCGGTGGACACTGTTCCAGGGTTATGTTCCAGGAGATCTAGACTGTTCCGGTGAATGGGCTCGTACCTGTTTCTTGGGGGGTATGAGGTGTTCTGGGGTGAACATGGGTTCAGGGTCCACGTCGCCACCCTTCCACAAGGTGCGTACCGGCTGGGCTGGCTGGGCCACGCTCTCCGTCTCCTTCAGAACTACACCAAAGAGAGACGAGAAGGATGGACCCAGTACAACATGTACACCTGATCCATAAACCCCCTGTACACCTGATCATAAACACCCTGTATACCTGATCCATAAACCCCCTGTACACCTGATCATAAACACCCTGTATACCTGATCAATTAACACCCTGTACAACTGATATCAACACCCTGTACCCCTGATCATAAAGACCCTGTATACCTGATCCATTAACACCCTTTACACCGATCAGTAAACCCCCGCTACACCTGATCAATAAACACTCTAAAGCATATCAAATCATTTCATAAAGCTTAATAAATAATTAGCAGGTAGATCTGGTGGACCTCCTATGCAGGCTTCTACAGAACCTAGACAGGACTAGAAGTACGCAGGCTGCTACCCACCATAGGCCATCTTCATCCTCCTCTTCCTCTTTCTCCTGGAGGGGTCAATTTCCGAGGAGCCGGAGTCTGACCCGTCCAGGTTCTTCAGCAGGACCACCTTCTGCCTCAGACAGCTGCAACCCAGCATGCAATCCATCTTGCCGCAGTGGGTGATGAGCCGGGATTGGGCCAGGCTGGAGCAGACACAGCCCAGCAGGCAGAAGTCCTTGAGACAGGCCGGGGTAGGTCGCTTCACCAGCTGGATCGGAGCAGTAGGGTCTTCGCGTACGAAGCCCTAGGGGGAGAGGAACACCGTGTCTTGGTCAGTGCTTCACATCCAAAAACCAAAACAAACTTTAAGCTAGCTAGCTGAGCGGTACTGGAAACTAATCACAGAAACAAAGTAAACTCTTAAGTGAGATAAAGTATCTGTGAGAAGACTCCAACAGCTCATTTCCGACCCTTCAGGAAAGCCCTTCCTTGAGTCGGTGGATGCATCCGTCTTGCGTTTCAATCATGTCAACGCGAAACAACGGCGCCACCACAGGTGGTGAACGCAGCCCGGCTCACTGCTGGGAGGGGCTATCTGTATCGAACCGAGGCCTTACCGCTAGGGCCTAAAAAAATTTTTTGTTTGGTTCCAGTTTCCGACCGACCCTGTCAATTTATGTGCGACCCAAATTATTTTATGAGCTTTATAAAAAAAAATAAAAAAAAAACTTTTTTTTTTTGATGCAAACTATAATTACGTTTTGGTACAGCACCTCTTCATTCTGTACAAGGATGAGCGAATTTTCTCGTTTTTAAATGAAAACACCCTACCTATCATTCGCTGCCGCTGGAAAAAATAAAATAAATTCCCTACCTACCCATGACCTCAACTGACAACCAACAGGAACCAAACTTTTTTTTTTTTTTTTTTAGGCCTAGGGCTGCTGGGAGGGGCCATCTGTATCGAACCGAGGCCTTACCGCTAGGGCTGGGTAAAAATATATAAATTCATCAGTTCTCGATTCAATTTCGATTCAGAACTTTTTTGAACAAAAAAAAGTTTTTTTTCCATAAAAAAAATAAAGAAAAAAAAGAAGCATACTCAGTCATTGTAATCTAGAAGCGAGTATTCCTAAATGTACATGCCCTTTTACATTTGTCCACGTTATGATTATTACTTTTATGCTGCAAGTTTAGCTCAGGAACAATACTGTACATGGTGTATTCCCTTATTGCTAGTTAAAGCACAATGAAATGGTGCTTGGTGCTTTAAATAATATTTAGGTATTTCCGTGATCTGCACGTATTATTTAATCGATATCGAAGCAATTGGATCAATATCGAATCGAAATCGAATCGAACGAAGACCTAAAGAATCTAATCTAATCGAATTGTGAGGTGCCCGGCAACACCCAGCCCTACTTACGGCTGAGGTGAAGAGCGACGTGAGGGCGACGGAGGCCCTCTCCTCGGTGACGCAGGTCCGGGGCCGCCCCTCCCACACCGCTGCCTCCTCCAGGTCCCTCTGCTTTAGCAGCGTGACGGAGACCAGGACTCTGGGCGGCGGTGGCGGCAGTGGCGGTGGCGGCGGCGGCGGCCGGCCCGGGGACTCGTCCTTGGCCGGGCCGAGCTCAGAGTCCGACTCCAGCGGAGCCAGGTTCTGAACGCCCCAAGCGAGGTCCTTCGACGCGGGCGTCTTTGGCGTCGGGAGAGGGGAGGGCGACGACTTCAGTTTCTTTGTCTTCTTCGGTGGGGCATTGGCCGGCGTGGAGACGGGAGGGGGTGCCGTCTTGGCTGGGGGTGGGGGTGCCTCAGGTTTGTCTTGCGTCTGGGACGGGACTTTTGGGGGCGTGGCCAGCGAGGCTTGAGACGTGGCGGGGGCCGGGGGCTGGGCGAGGGACACTACAGCGCTGTTGGTCGGCGCCGGGTCCCCAGTGCCTGCTGCTGGTTTCGCTTTCAGTTTGAGCCCCGCGGTCTTCTGCCTCCCGTCTCGCCTGAGCTTCTTGGTGGGGGTGGGCGGCAGCCTGGGCCTCTTGGAGGGGGGTACGAAGCTGGAGATGAGGGCGGAGGTGGGCGCGCTGAGGCGCTGCTTCTTCACGACGCTGCCGAGGGTCCGGACGTAGCTGGAGCTCTGGACGGGGAGCTTGTAGGCCACGGGCTCGGGCGGGGCCTGGGAGAAGCTGGAGGCGTGCTGGTCGAGGAACTTGCCCTCATTCTCCAGGTACTCATCCAGCATGTCGCTGCAGAACGCCGACAAGTTCTTACTGGGATGCTCGGCCGAGACAGCAGCTACGACATGAGACACACCCCGATTAAATGGTTGCTGCAATTCTCCAGCATGCCAAGATTCGAAACGTTTATCGAGAGCGTGTGTTTAAAATCGGTGAGTTACAAACCTTCGGGCCTGGAGGACGAAGAGGATGTAGACGACTCTGAAGGAGGGAACTTCTCTCTCCAACCCTTGATTTGGGTAATGTCTGAGGTCTTACCTGTCCTAGAAACAAAGTCCAAGCACACACCTGCAGAAACAATATGGGTATGTTATTATAATAGGGCGCTTCAAATATTACAAGACATCATTGTTCATTGTTTTGAATGCATCCAGCACAATATAGGGAAAGGCTAACCACAAGCAAGCTAACATCCCACCATAGGCTAGGCTAACCCATTGCAAAACCTTTTCATCTTATTGCTAACCATCTACCACAGGCTATCCCCTAGCAGGCCAAGTACCCACCACTGGCTGAGCTAGCGCTTAGCACACTAACCCTTCACCACTGGCTAGGCTTTGAAAGCAAGCCTCCCACCAGAGGTTTAACTGACCCCTAGCAAGTTAGCCACCGACGTAGGCTTGGTTAATCAGTAGCGAGCTAACCACCAACCAAAGGCTGGGCAAAACCATAGCAAGGCAACAACCCATCAAAATATAGGCTAACGGCTACAAAGCTAACCACCCACCAAAGGCTAGGCAAACCCATAGCAACCTAAAAAGCCACCCAAGGCTAGGCTATCCTATAACTTAAAGAGGTGTAGCCTAGCAACACTTTATATGTCACTGCTAAAACATTAGTGGATTCTCACTCAGACGAGGTGATGTTTGCGGTGATGCTGCCCGCGCCGTTGGAGCCTGCGCTTCCAAGGAGAAAGGATGAGGAGGGATGGGTAGACGCACCCCTAGGTACTGCAGGTCTATAGCGAGCGCAGAATCCAGTAAATGCATCTTCAATCCGACTGGAGTTCACACAAATTGGAAAAAATGAAAAGTTATAGGATGAGACTCAAAGGTAAACAATGGAACCCATTCTCCTCTTATTTTGAGTCTAGGGGACTAATGCAGGTCACAATTTGTATAATTGTCTCAGTTAGGGTTGCCGCATATACCGCAGGTATATGGTATTACCGGTGTTGAGGCCAACACCGAGTAACCGGTGTTGAGGCCAACACCGAGTAACCGGTGTTGAGGCCAACACCGAGTAACCGGTGTTGAGGCCAACACCGAGTAATCGGTGTTGGCCTCAACACCGAGATTATTATTTATTTTTTTCCAGTAATAAAAGAAATATTCGCCGTCTAAACAGGCCTACTTGATTAAAAAAATAAGTATTATTATTGATGTGTTTTTTCATTTAAAAAAAATTATATATATATACAAACCTAATAGATAGGCTACCTAATAAAGCGTTCGAACGCACAAGACCGGTAACCATAGCAACGCCGGTAAACAAACCCCGCGAAACCCAATCCCTACGAGAGCTCCCGGCGCTACGGCCACCCGGAGGCCCCCAGAGCTTTTGGCCGTGATATTATGTATACAATTATATTATACTATTATATAAAGAACTTTATAAGACGCTTTCACCGAGAATTGGCGCGCTGCCAATTCTCCTGTCACCGAGTGTGAGTGTGATCTGCCAGTGTGAGTGTGGCCAGTCTGGCCAGGCCCGGCCAACTTGGCCACTTGGGAGAGGTGTGCTGCTACGTTACGGGCCGCCACGGTACAGATGCTAATGAACCGACACGCACACGCACGGCTACACAACCTGAGCTGGATGACGTATAGTCCATGCGATGACCATGGACATAATAAAGGCGACGAGCCTTCTTTCCCATTAAACGGTAAACATGGCGTCAAGCAGTTCAACTGTTGGTTCACGTTGGTCCCACAGAGAGGTCGAGTGTCTGTTAGCCATTTGGGCAGACGATGCTATTCAGGCACAGTTGGAGAAGACCCACAAGAATTCCGAACTCTGACTGGCGGCAGACTTAATTATGGTCCATGCAGCGGACGCTTGGTGATGACGTGTTAGGACGTGATGACGTATGTACAAGAGCCTACCGTGGCCAGGCCACAGTTTCGACGGCCAACGGCCACGGCCAGATGGCCTAGTGTGAGTGCACCCTCAGTCTCAGTATTGAGCGAGAACGCCTAAAACGATTACGACGAGTCAGACAGGCCACAACCTCGGGGGAGGAATAATCCCGGCCTGGATAAAATAAACTAGGATATGACTATGGAACGCCCTCCCTGACCACCTGAAGGCCCCACAGACTACAGCTGACTTATCTTTTTAAAAAAGCCTTTTGCTAATTTCCCTTTCACTGTTTATGCATTATATGTTTAAACAACCCGTTATATTTTTTTTCCTCTCTTAAACTCTGTAGCACTTTGAGATTTCTGAATGTAAAGTGCTCTACAAATTAAGTATATTATTATTATTATTAGGATGATGATGATAGTCCCGTATACCATAAATGATCAGAAAATAAAAGGTCCAGGTTGAGAAAACGCAGTTTGTCTTTAAGGATGAAGACCATCAGGGCTGAAGGATGCGAGGAGGACCCATGCTAGGTAATTAAACGTGGCTGTTGTATGCAAATGTCTTAAATAAGAAAAATAAATATTTAATAAATCATACCCTCTTGCAACACAGGGTGGATGACCTGTCTGTTCTTCATGAGCTTCAGTTCCAATAGGAGAACCTTCTGAAAGGCAGCGATGCTCTCCTGGTAATCCTTTACCACATCACCCGAAGAAGCATGTTCTCCAGTTGCAGTAGCCCCAATCTCTCCCGTGTCTAGCGGAGGTGTGCTTTGTGGACAAGGTTCTCCCTCCGATGAGGGTGCATTTGGTTGAGGATCTTCTCTGGAGCTCTCGAGAGGCTGGGTCCCTGGGCCGTCATGTGGTTCCTGAATGTGGAGCTTCAGTGCTTCCTAAAACGAGTGGCAGAGGTTTTGCTCTAATTCAAATGGTAATATAAAAATAATACGATTAAGAGATAGAGATTTCTAAAGCCTTGCCTGTGAAACTAATGAATTTGTTTGTTACTCGTGTTATCAAATATTAGAGAGGGAATTGTTTGTTTGATATTATGAATGGACCAAGATATTCTGAAAAAACTCCACTGTATAACCCATCGAATACATCAGAACTTAAAAACAGAAATACTTGAACTGAGATTCAGCTCATTAATCACCAAGTGGTTCAATTTGGAACAAACTTAACACCAGCTAATGTAAGGGCAGCATTAGGGATCTTTACCTTGGAGGTAAAGGAGACGAAGAGCTGCTCCTCCACTTCCTCCAAGCTCGGCTGCATCTTGGTGTACACGGGGTCGGAGTCGCTGGGAGCCGTTTCGGACGGTTCCTTCCTACCCTTCTTCCTACCCTTCATCGGCTTGGTGGTTGGTTCCGGTTCTGGTTCTACTGGAGGGACGGGATCCGGCCTCGGTATTGGGACCGCGAGGGGAGGCGGCGGGCAGGGAACCAGAACAGGCTCCGCCCTTACGACTTCGGCCTCCAAGAGAAGGTTGTTGTGGTCGTTGGAGATAAAGGACAGGATGTCGGAGAGAGACGGGCTAGGCGACAAGGCGCCACCATCCAGCGATGAGAAGCTTGGAGACATCGAGAGCTGGAGATTAAGGGGAGACAACTCTCCCGGGAATGGTAAGGACTGGTATTCATCTTCAGGCAGCAAGGGGTCAGGGGTTACAGAGGGTGCTTCTTGGCTGGGCTGATGCTGCAGGCTTAGTGTAGGAGAATGGGTTGTGGGGTAAAAGTGTGCATACGAGGTCAAAAATGGGTCAGGCTGGGGAAACAGCGAGTGCCATTTCAGGGTAGTGTCGACGGCTGATGGAGACGGTAAGGTTTCTAATCCGAGAGACACATGTAGGGGGGGTAACGGTTCTGGTGAGGAGACGGGAGATAGTGATTCAAAACCTATGGGGGAAGAGTCTGGTAGGAGGGAGGCAGGTTGATTGGTCGACACACATGGAGCTATGGTACTGGAGTCTGTAATGTCAGCCAGGATTGAGTCAATGGCTGTTGGCAACCCTTCAGGGGCAGAAGTGGAGAAATCTATTTGCTCAGAAGTAGATAATGGCAGATCGATGCTTGGTAACACAAGTGTACAATCCGGTACCTTAGGTTTAGGAACCACAATTTGAGGAGCCAATACTTGACCCTCTTGTGTTGGTTCCGGGTGATGCAGGGTTGACCGAGGTTGGGAACCAACAGTGGACCGGTCACAAGGTGCCGTTTTAGAGGGAGGTGTTGCCTCAGGGGGTGGTTTATTTAAGGACTCTTGTCTGGACCCCACATTCTTGTGTTTCGACTGATGTTTTGACAGGAAGCGGGCGAGAGCTGGAAGAGGAACAAGCGCCGGTCGCTTGTGTGGCCTCGCATTTACTTCTGGTTGAGGTTCAGAGTTATTCTTGCTGTCCAATGGAGACATAACCGCCTTTATTGGGGATTTAGGGGCAGGACAAGCAGCCGTTGTTGACTTTTCATCGACTGCAGGGCAAACTGTCGGAACCGGGAGCTCAAACTCAGGCACCTTTACTTTGCACGTAGATTGCATACTGGTGACCATTTTGTCCAAATTGCATCTTCGCAGGGAGACGTGGGCCTCTCGGATCAGTTCAGAAAACAACTTCCGAGAGGGCTTTGCCTGACTGAGGAAAGAAATGAGTGAACATTAAACTTCCCACTCCAGACTTTTCAGTGAAATAATAAACTAGCATTATATAGTTGCAGTCTGTGTTTTAAAACAAACAGGACGATGCAGGGAAGATTGTTTGCATGTCAAAAGCTTTCTCCAAGAAAAACACACCAATAAATAGATGGAAATGGCATGAAAATGATATGCTAAGTGCTTTAGTCAGATCCGTAGGAGTCCCCGTTAAATGTAAAGCAGTGTGAAATACAGCACCGTCTGAAATGTTGAATTTTTCGTTAACCCATTCCGGTGCAGAACTATTACAGTCAGTACTTACAGGAAAGCCCATAAACATGCATTAATTAGTGTATGGATTTTCCTAAAAAAGTACTGCCAAATGGAAATTACTGCGGTGAATTAAATAAACCATGATACGAGAACCCTCTGTTGCAGTTGAGTGGCTGTGAGCCTACTAGCTACCATATTACAGCAGACCCTCCAGGATTTCGCAATGTTGCGATTTGCAACTTCAACGCAACAACCAATCACAGCGAATTCAGGTCGGTGTCGCGATTTTAACCAATTCTAACCAATCAGTGGCGTCATCTTGAACTGATGACGACAAACTACCTACCGCCTTACTTCCGTGTTTGCTACTTCAAGTGATTCAAGCATTCATGCAGCATGTGCGTGTCCAACGTTTCACACTTGCAGACCAAAAAAACTGCGGATCCCGAAAAGGGGTCGGCTTACCTCAGGAGGTAGAGCAGTTGTCTTGTAACCGAAAGGTTGTTAGTTCAATCCCCAGCTCCTCCTAGCTGAGTGTTGATGTGTCCCTGAGCAAGACACTTAACCCTAACTGCTCCTGACGAGCTGACGGTCGCCTTGCATGGTTGACTCTGCTGTCTGTGTGTCAATGTGTGTATTAAATGATGTAAGACGCTTTGCACGGTAATCGCAACAAAAACATTAAAAACACTGCAACTGTTTCGAAAAGCTCACGCAACATCAGGCATTTCGGGCCGCAACAATCTCAAAAAAGGCCCGCGAAATCCTGGAGGGACTGATATAGCCTACATCTTGGCTACGGTTCAAAGGATTGTGGTCTGAGCGATTTAGCTAGTTTGGTAACTGGGCTAAAAAGTGGTTTATGTGTGTAACGAGAACTACATTTTCCACTTAGCATCATCTTACCTAGACAGTTCTTCAGTGGAGCTGGTAGCTGCAGGTATCAAGGTATCTGAATGCTGGTGGTCTGCTACTGGGGAGCTTCTAGGCTTATGGTTTGCCAGCAAGCACTTTAAACTCTTCTTCACAAGAGGAGTTTGATTATTGGACGGGTCTGGCTCATTGTTCAAGTCTTTGCTAGCAACTGATTTGGGCTTCAGGGCCAGGAAGCTTGATCGTTCATCGTTAAGCCCTTTAGCAAATGGGTTATAGTTTACCTTCAATTGTGTAAACCTTGAGTTCTGGTAAGCAGTGACTGCAAAAAACTCAGTCTGTGGAAAAGTGAAAGTAGCAACCCGAGGTCCATTGAGCTTGAGGTCCTTCTTGCCGTTGGCAGAAAAAGGGACGACAAGTAAACGAGGTATGTAGCGATGCTGTGGATGCAGGACAAGGTTTCCCTGGCCGGGGATCACGTTAGTGAGCTTGAGTTTATAAAAAGACACCGGCTGCTCCATCCAGTGCTGCCCTGTGGACGGCGAATCAGGGTGAGAGAATGCCTGACTCTTCAAATGGCGTGACGCCTTCCCAGCGACCTGCCATTGGTGTCCAGTCCATTCGTACCGGCTGCTGTCCAGGGGCTGGATGTCCACCAACAGAGAGTACTTCTGAGACGCGTCCAGGCCTGAGATGCGAAAGCGGCAGTAGGGAAACATCCGGCTGCCATCTTTAGTGAGGATCATCTCCGTCTGGCACCTGAAGAACTTGTTCCACATGACGTTGTTGTCCAGGGTGACACTCACGCCGTGGCAGCTGATCATGGCAGGCAGATTCTCCAGGGCCGCTGTAGTGGGGGGGGACTCGCCTGTCGAGGGCATCTTTATGCAGTCTTCCACTTTGTCCGCGACAATAGTTCCATCTCCTTCTTCGGCCTTCCCAGGTTTAAGGAGAACCAACGACGGAGCAGGAAGGGGAGGCTTTGAGGCTTTTCTATAGCCATTAGTACATTCCTTTTGAAACACCATCTCCTTACGCTTCTTCTTGGTGGCCATGAATGAAATGCAGACATTCAAAGAATGGCGAATTCTGATTCACAAAAAGCCTGCAGCCTGAGACCCCAAGAGAACAAGAAGGTTAATCAGTATGTATCCCGAAATACACTTTATTCATACAAACTATTATTAGCAAGTCTGGTTTTATACAAATAAACACCATCCATGGTATAGGACTGTTAAGAACAGGAAGGTAAGGAGACCCTCATGGATGGTATATCGTTGTGTTGAGGTTGTGAGTAGCTGTAGTGGGCGTAGTTAGTGTAATGTTGAGGTGGATGGTGGTTGTGCACAGGGTTACAGGGTAATGTTGGTGGTTATTGCAGTTGAACAATATTATGTTTTCATTTGCTGGATATGCCACTATCGATGACATCAAGGTGATGCATCACATATACCAGTTATGAAGATCACACATATTACAAGAAGCCCAGTTCATGTTAAATCTGATTATCATTCTAGTTTACTACTTGACCATTCAATCTAAAATCTGCTAGCTTATTCCTGCAACAACCGCTGATGCTAAGCTAGCTAGATATTCCTTTCCATGAACCAGTCAAGCCATTAACCTTCCCATCAACACAGCGGGAATAATGGCTATTACAGCCTGTAGATCGTGACATCACAGATGACTTACTTCCTCAGTTTCAAAAGGAGAGGAGCACAGTAATGTTATTGAAAGTAATTGTGTTTTGGTAATTTTAATTACTATTATTAAACGGCTCTCCTCAATGCTGTGGAACGTCCCGTTCACCTGCATGGGCCTTCCCGACTTCCGGCTGCGAATTATTTTTAGATAATTGACCGTTGCTAAGCATATAATGACCGCTGTCAAGGAAAGCTAATTATTTTGCCTCCGATTCACGTCTTTGTGCCTACTCCGCAAATAGTCCGGTAACTTATCAACCCCAGCCCCCTCACAGTAAAGAGACACACTTTGCGAAATAATTTTTTCATTTTGGCAAGTAGCTGTGTAATAAGCGGGATAATGTATAATATCAAAAATAAGACCCGTCAGGGCAAAGCAAGACATCTCCGCTTCGTGTCGGTGTCCTGTTCATCCTTATTTTCCCGATAGTGACTGACGTTCTATACTAGGGATGTGAATAACTCAAGTTTTTCATGGACTGTTTTCAGAAAACGCTTTTATATGCTATAGACCCTATAGTATCTGTGGTATAAAGGCCTGGACAAATTTCAAATATGTACACTTTATGATGAAAGTAAAGACTGTCGCGATTCCCATTAAAACGAATGGCGCGGTGATTCGGTCTTCAAAACGAAGGCTGGCAAATTTTAAAAAATGAATTAAACTGTAATCGGACAAAGCGGTTACATGCTATAGTCCCTAGAGTATCTGTGGTATAAAGGCTGGTACGAATTTCAAATTATAAATATTTACAATGCATAACGCTAGCTCTCTGGCTCATAGCTGAGCTGACTAGAATACCTCCCGTTACCAAGTCGTAGCCAAGTTGCGTCCTATTTACTGGAGGAGTGAACGTTTCCGTTGCACAAGAACCTTACGGGAGGTTAATGATTGTTCCAAGTAATGCCCTTCGAGGTGTCCAACATTAGTACCGCCGGTTAATTAGTGTTAATTTGAATCGGAAAAAATTGTACCGGTCCAAATCTTAAAAATCGGCTTTGACCCTTGGAAAGAATAATCGAATAATCAAATATTCTGAACCATCCCTATTCTATACATTAGCCCTTACATATTTGACATTATGAGGAGACGTTGTGTTTGAGACTGCCACTGTGCTTCTAATCCGGGAGTTGGCAAAATCAAGTTTTGATATAGGATTGGTAATGGTAGAATTATGTTTACTTGGGATTGTTAATTACGGCACTACACTTCTTTCATCTCGAAATGGCGAAGTGTTGTCATCCAAAACTCCCATGGTGCATTGTGATGTACAAGCCCCAAACATCAAGTTAGCACCTTTAGCATTTACTCATGCCGGGCCTTAACGTCTGAATTAATTTAAAGCATCCAGTTCAGGTCAAAACTGAAGTAGGCCTAAATTGAAGCCTAATAAAAAAAAAAGAAGTTTTTTTTCCTATTCCCGTACGACGTGGCGGCCATGAAATGCGCTCCCGCCTAGCTGTGACTAGCATGTTTATGTTTAACTATGTTTCTTATGCAGTAAAATTACAGTCATATATAGTTATGTTATATCCAACACACAAGTTTAGTTATATATATATCCAACACACAACTGTAGTAATATCCTGGATAAGTAAAAAATAAATAAAATAATAATAAGACAAGAAGAAACCCATCCTGCTGATGCTGGCTAACACGATCGTCCGTCCAACACACACCACACGGCTCAGGTCGTGTACGTCGGCCCGGGTCGTGTATGTCGGCCCGGGTCGCATGTCGGCCGACGACAAACCAAACCGACGGCTCGACACGATCACGGACCTCCATCACTAATCACCGCGTGTTTTCGAAAACATGGCGGACTCCGGCCCAGAATGGAAGCCGTCTTTCAACCCCAAGCCGCAATGGCTGCCGTCTGCCCCCTCAACCCAGCAAGGCTCCCCTTTCCTCGTCTCTCCCCGTCCATGTGCTGGGCCATGCACAAGGATTACCTTCTGCATCGTCGCATAGATCGAGTGCTTCGACGGGGCGGTTTACGTTCCGCTGTGGTCTTCGAATGGTCTCCAGTCGGAAGGAGCAACATCTTCTCACTGAGGGCAGAACGGCAGAAACGTGTTTGTTTCCAAACCTACGTCACCAAACTCCCCTCCATCGGGGATGCGCAGTAGCCCTTGCGCAGGCCCGTTCGTTCGCCATTTTGACGCACGGTTCAAAACAGGCCGCTCGACAATCCAGGCGACTCCTCGTGTTTCATTGGTTATATCGATTGTTCTGATCGACGAGAGGCGCGGTTGGGCGTGGTGGCAGTCTGGGTCGACGGTACAACTGTCCACCGGGCCGCGGTGTGTCGGGGCTGAGGAACCGGAGGATCCTGATGGACAGACCTCGCCAGCGATGGACGGAGCCCCGGTCTATCGACCAGGCCCCGTGGCGTGTCGCGGCTGAGAAGCCGGGGGATCCCGGTGGACAGACCGGGGCTCCGTCCATTGCTGTCCACCGAGGACGTCGCGGATTCACCGGACACGCCGCGGGGCCTGGTGCACAGACCGGGGCACCGTCCATCGCTGGAGCGATATGCATAGAAGTGTTCATATGAGCTGGAGTAACAATGTCCTTCACTACTGATGCATGTAGGAGGACAAGTCTGAAGTGGAGCGATAGGAAAGAGCATCTCCAGAGTCCAGAATGGAGATGAAACCATTTTTAGGAAAGAATGCAGTGCCCATGAGAACTGGTTTGAGAAAGGTTTGTATGAACAATATAGCCGTGTGAACAATAGGTTGTTAATCGAATAGAGCCGCGTGTAGTGACGGCTGAGGGTTTATACGGAGGTTACTTAGTATGGGAATAGAGCCATGTGTAACGTTAGTAATAGTCGAGGTCTTAGTTTAGGAATAGAGCCACGTATAACGTTAGTTATAGTCGAGGTTAGTGTTTGAAAAGAGCCATGTGTATGTAACGTTAGTAATGGTGTTGGAATAGAGCCATCTGTAACCTTAGTAATAGTGTTGGAATAGAGCCATCTGTAACGTTAGTAATAGTGTTGGAGTAGAGGCACGAGTAACGTTAGTAATGGTCGGGGTAATAGTAGAGGTTGGTGTTGAGCCGTAGTGGAGCTTTGTACCCACAGAGTCAGGCGGACTCCATCTTGAGACTACGGGTTCTTCACTCGGAAACGCCTTGTGGTTTCACTGGAAATGGCGGAGACACCTGGCCGTGTCACACATCGCAAAATCCGCCCAAGAGCCAAACTACAAGACAATAACTCACCGGAGATCGAGTGCCGAATTAAACCCATGGAGCGTTATTGCGCTTCCCTTAGTATAACGGGACTATAGTAAACGTGGAGCTCGATCACCAATCTAATGATCTCGGTGTTCTGGTCCTTCATGTGGGTGTGGTGCTGAGGAACGAGCCTTTATATGAAGTGGTCGGTTGTGTGTCGGAATGTGGTAATTTGTGTATGAATATGGTCAGTTTTGTGTCTGTCTGAATGTGGTCAGTTGTCTGAATGTGGTCAGTTGTGTGTCGGAATGTGGTCAGTTGTGTCTCTGAATGTGGTCAGTTGTGTGTCTGAATATGGCCAGTTGTGTGCCTGAATAAGGCCAGTTGTGTCTGAATGTTGTCAGTTGTGTGTCTGAATATGGCCAGTTGTGTGTCTGAATGAGGTCAGTTGTGTTTGTGTCTGAATGTTGTCGTTTAATATGGAAGGTTCTGAATAAAATGCGCCACGGTGTCTCACAGATCGACTTCATCTTTATTCATTCAAAGCGTTTTCTGTAAACATTTCCAATACTGGTAAGGGAATGGTGTTACTTTATGATGTGCAGGTTCTATATTCAAAACAGTTTCAAGACGATCCTGGCACAAGGAATGTCTGAAATAAGACCAGGCTTCGATACACATCAGACCGGTCTGATACACATCAAACCGGTCCGATACCGGTCAGACCTGTCCCGTCTAAGTATTAAAATTGTCAAACTCTCCCAACGCTGTCGATGGTGGGTCAAACCTGAGGTCCTTTAGCTAAAAGCATAATATACACCATTGATTGAGTGTATTTAAATACTTTAATATCTGATTATAATATATTAGCTAGATTAATTCTAATAAAATGCCCAATGTGCAGAATAAGTCACTATTGGTAGAATTATTGAATTCACAGCAGCAAAACATATTTCATCAGGAAATGCTACATTCCTACCCTGAATGTGGAGGTAAGTTTTATGAAACTATTGAGGAGCACACAATGGAATGACTGTTAAATGATTTAGATTGGCACAGTAAAAAAATAAATCAAACCATATCGCTAATATCCCATGAGGTCCACCCCTAGTCTCCTTAACATTCCAAGTTAAGAATAATACACAGATTGGCGTTGGTCCAGTGTGGTAGATGATGTCCATAATGTAAACCAAAGGTCAAGGCAGAGGGCGACAGGTGACCAAGAAAAGGTACTGAAACCCAGCGTTCCATGTTCTACTGAGCATGTGCAGAATCCCAGGCGTCAGAGTGAGGAGCCCAGCCTAGAACCATAGGGGGGGACTGCCAGCCATAACAACCAATCAGAAACCAGCTGAATCCGGGTGGTCCATGATCCAGGATGTTTCATTTTGATCTTCACGCTCTTCATCGTCCTTTCTCAGTCTGTCGATAGCAAACATCCCATAAACCGGAAGTAGCAGTATGTGTGGCGGGGGGGGGGGGATTAGTCCAGGCTGATCTCAGACATGAATGACGGCGTCATCCTCTTCGTCCCGGAGGTCCCGCGGGGGGCCTCGGCCCCCCTCCTCCTCCCCACACGGACCCATGATGTAGCGGCAGTCTCCTCCGATCGCCATGGCAGCGCTGCTGGCCATCAGCCACTCGGACCCCGGCCCCGGCTCCCCCTCCAGGTTGACGTAGAGCTGGGGTGGTCTCGGGGGGGGCGGGGAGGCCGCGGCCCCCAGCCCCTCCAGCTGCTCCACTAGCCTCTGGAAGCTGGGCCGGCACTTGGGGACGGGGCTCCAGCAGCTGTGCATCAACTCGTAGCTGGGGGGGGGGGGTGGGGGGGAGGATGAGGGCAGTTACCATGGACACCATTCATGTGAGGACGTCCTCGTTCCATGTGATGCCATCTTGACATATTGGATGATGTCATGTGATCATGTCGTCACGTAACTCCACGTCAATGCAAGGTTTAAAAGATGGAACTATGGACTCAAAACATCTTAAAGGAGACATATAATGGTGTTTTCCCAACAAGTAAACATAGTATTTGAGTTCTAAAAAGCTGTTTACTGGAAATAGCTTTTAGGAAAAAATATCTCGCCTACCGCTATTCCCCTCTGGTTCAGTCCCTCAGAATGTGCTGTTTCTGGTGTCTGTAGCTTTAATGCAAATGAGCTGCTGCCCATTGACCAATGAGCTGTCAGACTGAACCACAGCACGGTTTGCGGACTCCTGGAGCTCTATCTATATCATCTTATATAATGTGGACCAGCGGCCAAGCAGCTCCAGCTGAGCTCTGGGAGTACATTCCCTTTCTCCTCCATGTCTCCTCCTGGAGGGGATTGTACTACCGGAGCTGAGCTGTGTAGGGCTGCCGCCGAGTTCCCCCCGCTGGAGCTGCTCGTCCGCAAAATCGTAGCTATGCTCTGATTGGAGGGGAGTAGGGAAGTGGGAGGTAATATTCAACTGTGCCCACTTTCTACGTAGGAGGGGGCGCCAAAACTGACTCGCCTGTTTGGTAACTGTAGGCGGGTTACTTTAAGAAATGCATATCCCACTCAAAAAATCATGTACGGACTTTGATTAAGTATTCACATGAACAGTTTGTCTTGTAGTTGAATGTGTAGTTTAATAAGGAACTCATGTACAGTATGGCATGTAGTTTAATTAAGTACTCGCATGTACAGTATGGCTTGTAGTTGAATGTGTAGTTTAATAAAGTACTCGCATGTTCAGTATGGCTCGTAGTTTAATAAAGTACTCACATGTACAGTATGTCTTGTAGTTGAATGTGTAGTTTACTGAAGTACTCACATGTACAGTATGTCTTGTAGTTGAATGTGTAGTTTAATAAAGTACTCACATGTTCAGTATGGCTCGTAGTTTAATAAAGTACTCACATCTACAGTATGTCTTGTAGTTGAATGTGTAGTTTAATAAAGTACTCACATGTCCAGTATGTCTTGTAGTTTAGTGTGTAGTTTAATCAAGTACTTGCATGACCACTATGGCTTTTAGTTTGGTAATCACAGATATAATATGATCCAACAGGCTTGTAATTTGTTGTTGTTCAGTATTGTACTGACATGTAAAGTGTAGTAGTTTGGTGTGTAGTTTAATACTCACATGTCGTCTCGACAGTCCGGAGGCTGTTTGAGCCTCTCTCCTTTGATGAGGTACTCGTAGACCTCAGAGTTCTCCACCCCAGGGTAGGGAGTCTGGCCGCGGGTCAGCACCTCCCACATGGTCACCCCAAACGCCCACTAGAGGGCAGCACACAGCACAAGGGCTCGTTAATTCAGTCAGCCACAGGCCACAGGGGATCGTGTGGTGGATATCATCAAGTGACGACGTCTCAGACAGACAGACGGACCCCCAAAGAGGCAGTACAGACGAGCAGCTAGAGACAGACAGGCAGTACAGACAAGCAGCTAGAGACAGACAGGCAGTACAGACGAGCAGCTAGAGACAGACAGGCAGTACAGATGAGCAGCTAGAGACAGACAGGTAGTACAGGCCAGCAGCTAGAGACAGACAGGCAGTACAGACGGTCAGTAGGCAGTACCACGTCGCTCTGACTGGTGTACACGTTGTCAGCGAGGCTCTCCAGGGCGATCCACTTGACGGGCAGCTTGGAGGCGGAGCCCTGGCGGTAGTAGTCCCCGCTGTAGATCTTCTTAGAGAGGCCGAAGTCCGCCACACACACCGTCATGTCTTCATTCAGCCTGCAACACACACACAGACGCACACCGAAACACACACACGTCTTCATTCAGCCTGCAACACATGCTGTTATGCTAGTAACAGACAGAAAGAAAAGTGTAACAGGCAAATAGACAGCCAGCCAGACAGACAGGCAGACAGACAGACAGGCAGACTGACAGGCAGACAGCCAGCCAGACTGATAGCCAGACAGACAGACAGACAGGCAGGCAGGCAGACAGACAGACAGGCAGACAGACAGACAGACAGACAGGCGGACTGACATGCAGTTGCGCGCGGCCAGGTCCCTGTGGAGGATGTTCTTGGTGCTGAGGTAGTCCATCCCCCGGGCGACGTCGACCAGGAAGCCCAGCAGGGTCTGGACACACAGCTCCTGGACACACAGACAGGTTCATCAGACAGACAGCTCCATGAGACACACAGAACGGTTCGTCAGACAGACAGCTCCATGAGATACACAGACAGGTTCGTCAGACAGACAGCTCCTGGACACACAGACAGGTTCGTCAGACAGACAGCTCCTGGACACACAGACAGGTTCATCAGACAGACAGCTCCACGAGACACACAGACAGGTTCATCAGACAGACAGCTCCTGGACACACAGACAGGTTCATCAGACAGACAGCTCCTGGACACACAGACAGGTTCATCAGACAGACAGCTCCTGGACACACAGACAGGTTCGTCAGAAAGACAGCTCCTGGACACACAGAAAGGTTCATCAGACAGACAGCTCCACGAGACACACAGACAGGTTCATCAGACAGACAGCTCCTGGACACACAGACAGGTTCATCAGACAGACAGCTCCATGAGACACACAGACAGGTTAATCAGACAGACAGCTCCCGGACCCACAGAGTGTGTGTGTGTGTGTGTGTGTCTTACGTAAGGCTCCTCCCCCAGCCGTGACAGCAGCAGGAATGTGTGCAGGTCCCCGTGCTTCATGAAGGGCAGGATCACCATGGGAACGGGCAGCCGCTGGCCCGCCCGCCGCTGGAGGCTCACGCCTGTTGGAGCAACAGCGTGTCAATCACACTCCTCGGCCAATCAATGAGGACCTCTGTCCCTCTGTCAGGGACCTTAAATCTAACCCACAAGAAAAGGTCCCCACAATGACTGCGTGTGTGCATGAGTGAGTTTGTGTTTGAGCATGTGATCTAGTGAGTGAGTGAGTAAGTGAGTGCATGAGAGTGAGCGAGTGAGGGATGAAGAACAAGACTCTCACTACACTCACACAAACAAGCTTGTGTTGGAGTGAGTGAGTGAGTGAGTGAGTGAGTGAGTACCTATCAGCTGGATGACGTTGGGGTGGGTGAAGTCCTTCATGTAAGCGGCTTCCTTCAGACACTGCTCGATGTCAGAGGAGGAGTCCACGTCAGCTGGGGAACACAAGACAACCAATCAACTACCAGTATGACAGCAGAGCTATAACTCCTTCAGCCAATCAGGACATTCAAACCCCCACCCCCGCTGATGTCATCACCTACACTTTAGCACCTTGACGGCCACCTTCTGGACCGAGTCGCCCGTCTTCAGTAACGCCTCCCTCACCGAGCCAAACTCCCCTGCACACACACACAAAAGGAAACAAGTCAAACCTCACCTGAAGTACCCACTGCACATTTAACCTGCACTGTGTGCGCTAGCGGCCTCTAGTGGCCGCGGTTGTAGCTGCAGGTCCTTTCCAGACCACCGTCAAATCTCCTGGATGGATGTGTGCGTTTAATTCATGAGAAATATTCTTGTTCACAAATTCAAGAGACAGAAAAATAAAAGTATGTTTCACCTTTCCCCAGCAGGTGACCAAAGGTCAAGAGTCGCTCCTGGATCAATACATCCTGGAGTTTTGTCTTCAGGTCTTCGTTGATCCCCAGACTGTCCACTAGAGGGAGACAGAGGACACAACAGTCTGACCACTAGAGGGTGACAGAGAACACAACAGACTATCCACTAGAGGGGGACAGAGAACACAACGTTGAGGTAGAAAGTAGGGCCCGACCGATATTGATTTTAGTGCCGATGCCGATTATTTTCAGAGAAAAATTATGTTCACGATTGAATCTGCTGATTAAAAACAAAACAAAAAAAAGCCTATAAAACATAGTTTTTGATACCTTAAATAGACTTTAAACACTTTTGACGAATATGTGAATTGAATGCAGAACCTTTGAGTGTTTTAGAATACATTTACAGTAAAAAATGAGTGTAATGTAAAATGTAAAATAAATAACTAACTCCAAATGTGCTGCGCTCGCGAGCAGTGACTAACACGTGCGTGCTGAGCAGTATGGTCTCACCGTTAGAGTCTACAGTATAACAAATTAACATGGCCTGGGACCTAAAGAAAAACAGGCACAACATGCTCAAACAACGCGTCTTGTGTACATTGGTGAGGTGAGCGCGCAGCTGCCTGAGCGAGCGTGCTTTCATGTTGTACGGTAAAATTCAATCTCCTCTTTTTTACTCCAGCTAAAGTTGTTAGTTAGCAAGGCGAGTAGGAGCGCAATCTGCAGGATACTAAGCACAATGACATTTAAAAAAATAATAATAATAAAAAAAAAAAACGGTTGTAATCAGGGTCTTTTTGGCAGATGTTGATTATTTTCAAAAAGGCAATAATCGGCCGATTAAATCGGCAGGCCGATGAATTGGTCGGGCCCTAGTAGAAAGTCTCAAGTCGGGTTAGTGAGTCTCATGTTGGGGTAGCGTGTCTTATGTTGGAGTAGCGAGTTTTATGTTGGGGTAGCGAATCTTATGTTGGGGTAGCAGCGAGTCTCATGTTGGGGTAGTGAGTCTCATGTTGGGGTAGTCAGTCTCATGTGGGGGTAGTCAGTCTCATGTTGGGGTAGTGAGCCTCATGCTGGGGTAGTCAGTCTCATGTTGGGGTAGTGAGCCTCATGCTGGGGTAGTCAGTCTCATGTTGGGGTAGTCAGTCTCATGCTGGGGTAGTCAGTCTCATGTTGGGGTAGTGAGTCTCATGCTGGGGTAGTCAGTCTCATGTTGGGGTAGTCAGTCTCATGTGGGGTAGTCAGTCTCATGTTGGGGTAGTGAGTCTCATGCTGGGGTAGTCAGTCTCATGTTGGGGTAGTCAGTCTCATGTTGGGGTAGTGAGTCTCATGTTGGGGTAGTGAGTCTCATGTTGGGGTAGTCAGTCTCATGCTGGGGTAGTCAGTCTCATGTTGGGGTAGTGAGTCTCATGTTGGGGTAGTCAGTCTCATGCTGGGGTAGTCAGTCTCATGTTGGGGTAGTGAGTCTCATGCTGGGGTAGTCAGTCTCATGTTGGGGTAGTGAGTCATGTTGGGGTAGTGAGTCATGTTGGGGTAGTGAGTCTCATGTTGGGGTAGTGAGTCTCATGTGGGGGTAGTGAGTCTCATGTTGGGGTAGTCGGTCTCATGTTGGGGTAGTGAGTCTCATGTTGGGGTAGTGAGTCATGTTGGGGTAGTGAGTCTCATGTGGGGGTAGAGAGTCTCACTTTGGGGTAGTGGGTCTCATGTTGTGGTAGTGAGTCTCATGTTGGGCTAGTCAGTCTCACTTTGGGGTAGTGGGTCTCATGTGGGGGTAGGGAGTCTCATGTTGGGCTAGTCAGTCTCATTTTGGGGTAGTGGGTCTCATGTGGGGGTAGTGGGTCTCATGTGGGGGTAGTGGGTCTCATGTGGGGGCAGTGGGTCTCATTTTGGGGTAGTGAGTCTCATGTTGGGGTAGTGGGTCTCATGTTGGGGTAGTGGGTCTCATGTTGGGGTAGTGGGTCTCATGTTGGGGTAGTGGGTCTCATGTTGGGGTAGTGAGTCTCATTTTGGGGTAGTGTTTCATGTTGCTTACGAGTGCTGTCCGGTAGGTCCGGGCCTTGTCTGTTGAAGGACCTCGCTGCTAAGAAGGAAACGCTGTCCGGTCCCGGGTCCTTAAACACAGACCTGGAACACAAACACACTGGGATGAAGACTGGAGCTGTGATGAAGACTGTAGCTGTGATGAAGGACAGACTGTAGCTGTGATGAAGACTGGAGCTGTGATGAAGACTGTAGCTGTGATGAAGGACAGACTGTAGCTGTGATGAAGACTGTAGCTGTGATGAAGGACAGACTGTAGCTGTGATGAAGACTGTAGCTGTGATGAAGGAGGTTTTCCAGGACTCACCCAAACTGCGTCTCCTTGTCCCGTCGTTGCAGGAGGACCATGAGGAACAGACCCACCATGGAGACCAGCAGAGCAGCCAGAGAGACCCCCACCCAGAGGTGGCTCCGCAGTGGGGGGGCTGGCACCGCTACACACACACACACACACACACACTGTGTTACGTATTGACACATTTTAGATAGCTACAACAACACACACACATCCCAGAATTAACCTGGCCTTACCAGCAGCAGGGAGCACAGTTATTGGTCGGCTCCAAGGCCCACAGCCAATCACAGTGCAGGCTGAGACCTGGAAGGAGGAGTTAAAGAAACGTCCCGCCCCCGACAGACGAGCAGTGTTCTCCTTAAACAGCAGAGCTTCCTGAGATAGAACAGACGCACACAAACCTTATCAACTAAATACATTAAATATAACAAGACTTCCTGAGATAGATCAGACATACATGGACCGTATCAACTAAATACATTAATACATATAACGAGACTTCCTGAGATAGAACAGACACACACGAACCTTATCAACTAAATACATTAAATATAACGCAGACTTCCTGAGATAGATCAGACATACATGGACCGTATCAACTAAATACATTAATACATATAACGAGACTTCCTGAGATAGAACGGACACACAGATATCAATTATTATGAACTGTATAAATGATATTAAAAATAGACAATAATATATCAATATAATAACACCTCCTGACAGTATACCCCGATAATAAACCACTAGTAATAAATAAACAACATACACACTAAACTAAAATAACTAAACTGCTCCACAGTGATTCTATGTGACCAAGCTGGGTTCGAAATCGTTCCCTATCACGGATATAGTGCACTATATGGTGCTCGCTATTTTGTAGTGGTGTCCGAATTCTCAGTGGTTAATTTCATGCACTATATAGTGGACTTAAAATACCCAAAATTTGAGTGAACATACGATGTTCCCTACATGTTACTCCCGTATACCACAATGCAATGCGGTCGTGTTTTTCCGGAGGAGAAGAAGAAGCTGAATAACCGCGAAAACAAATACATTAGGGATCGACCGATACAGATATTTTAGGGCCGATACGATACCGATATTTTTTCATCAGCCTTAGCCGATACTCCGATACGCCGATACCGATATTTAGAGCCGATACTGCTTTTGCTCCCTCAATCATAAAAATTACACTGATAACAAATGTTACAAGTCTCAATTTAAAATTTAAAAAAAATTATTGAACTTCAATATAAAAAACAATATTTAAAAAATAGTAAAAACAGGTGAGGTAAAACAAGTAAGAAAAATTAGATGAGCAATATTTAACAAATATTAAAAACAGGTGAGGTAGAACAAGTAAAAAAATTAAAACATTTTTTTAAAAAAAGCGAAAAAATATCGGCGAAAATCAGCCGCGTATCGGCCGATACCGATACACGTAAAAAACGCGAATATCGGCCGATAATATCGGCCGACCGATATATCGGTCGATCCCTAAGATGGAGTCTCCGGCTTTCGTTTAGAAATGTCAACAATTTATTTGTGATTCAACATAGAAAATCATATCATTCAAAATTCCTAAAAAAACCTTGATCAAGGTAATGCAACATTCAACATCAATACAACCTCCAGCTTTCCTCGTGAGTGCCCGGTTTGTTTACATGATGTGGGCCCATCTGTCTGCGTCACGCAAATACCCGGCGCATTCACTGACGCAAATGACGTTTAGAAATGTTCGGCGTAGTGTCCGACTTCTCGTTTGTTCGTTGCCTACATAGTGCACTATATCATGAACACTATATAGGGAATAGTGAGTGAGTGAATGGGGAACGATTTCGAACACAGCTAGAGAGTACATATGGACGAGAGACAAAGAGAGGCAGAGAGAGAGACACAGAGTGCACATGGACACAAACCAAAGTTACGCCCTTGTAGGGAACAGAGAGAGAGAGAGAGAGAGCGTGTGTCGACCGACCTGCCCCTCGCCCCCAAGGCTCCACTGCAGCTTGTAGGCCAACAGCTGGCCTCGGAGCTCCGCCTCCGCCAGCCCCGCCCAGCCCAGCCGCAGCTCCTGCTCCCTGAGGTCAAAGGTCAGGTTCCCGGGCGCGGCCGATGGCTCTGTAGGGTCACACCACGGATGAGCGTTGGATCGCCATCGCTACTAGCGCACACCTAGCAACGTCCGCTTAGTGGACAGCAATAGGTTAGGGTTAGTGTTGGTGCTTACACAACGAGGGCGTTAAGGGGGGTGTAGTACCGCCCGCGTCCTGCAGGGGTAGCTGGTGGGGCAGTTTAGATCTTCCATATTCTACCGTGTGTACATTAGAACACCTCATTTGTTTAATTATTCATCTGCTTCTAAAATCTGAGATATGGAGCCAAGAGAGGGAGAGATCGAGAGAGAGTGAAAGAGCGAGAGAGTGTGAGAGGGAGAGAGCGAGAGAGAGTGAAAGAGCGAGAGAGAGAGAGCGAGAGAGCGAGTGAGAGAACGAGAGCGAGACAGTGAAATAGAGCGAGAGAGTATCTGGGACTTGTTGATTGAGGCCACAAACAAAAGCTGATTGTTCCATGAGACTAGAACTCACCACACAGACACAGACAACTTGTGGTACTTAGATGCTGAGGGTTTTTTTTAGCTGGTAGTTTACTGGTCAGGGTGGTAGTTAGCTGGTCAGGGTGTATTTAGCTGGTAGTTAGCTGGTCAGGGTGGTAATAAGCTGGTCAGGCTGGTTTTTAGCTGGTAGTTAGTTGGTCTGTGTGGTAGTTAGCTGGTCAGAGTGTAAGTTAGTTGGTCAGGGTGATAGTTAGCT